>NW_024352787.1:2989557-3503323 GCF_902729225.1 Pteropus medius | reverse complement strand
GAGAGAGAGAGAGAGAGCGCGCGCGAGAGCGCGCGCGCACACGCGCGCGTGCACACACGCAACTCTCCCCTGTAAAAGCACTAATCCCATTAAGGCCTCACCCTCCTGTCACCTAACCCTAATCTCCAAATATCATCACATCGAGTGTTAGGGCTTCGACATATGAATTTAGAGGGCACACAAACATTTAGTCCATAACACATGGAAAAGGAACCAAAACCTGGATATTAATGCCTCCCGTCTGCTTGTGGTAGGCAGACTCTAAGATGACCCGTTCCCTTATATAGTCCTCTCCATTTAGTGAAGACAGGATCTGTGAATATCACTCCTGTGATTATGTTATGGTAAGTAATATGGCAAAAGTGAAGGGATATTTCAGATATAATTTCAATCCCTAATCAGATGACTGAGTCAATCAAAAGGGAGATAGGGTTGGTGGACATGACCTAATCTGGTTAGCTTTTTTAAAAAAAGACTAAGGCCATAGCTGGTATCAGAGAGATTCTTCTGCTGTCCTTCAATAAACAAGCTATCAGGAGTTCTACAGCTGCAACAAAATACATTCTTCAAAAAACCATGTGGACTTGGAAAAGGAGCCTCAGATGAGACCACAGTCCCAACCAACACCTGACTGAGTTCTTGTGAGACCCTGAGCAGCCAGCCATAAAAAGCCATGCCTGGACTCCTGACCCATGGAAACAATGAGGTAATAAATGCAGGAATGTATGTGGTTTTAAGCTGCAAAGTTTTTGTTAATATGTTATATAGCACAGACAACCAATCCACTGCCATGACAATCTTATCCAAAAGACAATGCCTAAACATAATTTAGGTAGATAGTAAAAGATAAAAAGACTTAAATATAAATAATCACAAATATCTCTTCCAAAGTAATTCCGCTTATTGGTTTATAAGAGTCCTGAATCACAAATTCTTGCCATCTAACAAACTCATTAGCTACTATTTCATGAACTGCTGCTTGTTTTCTAATTATTTTTCATGTTAACTTACCCCAGCCTTTCTACCAAGTACATGATATAAGACAAGTCCATAATTATTAAAGCCTAAATATTTCATGTTCAAATTCTCATAAGGGGCAGAAAAGATGAAGGCAAAACTGTCACTTGGTCACTTTTCCTACCTTTCCATTCAAACTTAAACATATTTAGAATTTGGCAACCACATTAAAAATAAAATACCTCAATTCTAAGCCTGCCACCAAACAAGACAATGACTTCTTCTAAGACGGCCCCTAATGACCCCCACCCTGCTGGTATTCATGCCCTTGTAAAATTCCCTGCCTCCAAGTGTGTGTTAATTTTAATGACTCACAACTAGTGAAAAGAACATGACAGAAGTGATGAGATGTCACTTCTGAGATTAATTTATGAAAAGACCACGGCCTCTACTTTGGACACTTTCTCTTGGATTACTCCCCCAGGGGGAAGACATCTACATGTTGTGAAGCAGCCCCATGAAGAGTTCCTCATGGTGAAGAACTGAAGACTGCCAACAGCCACTTGATCGAGCTTGGAAACAAACACCCCTTCCCCACCCAAGTTGAGTCTTCAGATGAAACCACAGCCCTGGTAGACGGCAAGCTCAGAAGAGATCCTGAATGAGAGGCACCCAGCTAAGTCACACCCAGATTCCTGACTCACAGAAACTATGAAAATAAATGGTTATTTTAAACCACAAAGTTTTGGAGTAATTTGTTATACAGCAATAGCTAACTAATACTTACCATACTATTAAATGTAAGTTAAAAGCATTGACGGTTTGAGGTGACAATACAAAAAAAAAATTCAGTAAAAAGATAAAAGCTCCAACCTTAAGCACTCTTCCCGAAAGACCAATAATTTCACCATCTTTTGGCTCTACTACTGTAGCAGTATTCACATCACCACTCCCTGTAGTGTCAATGATATCAATGATTTTTGGCTTTCCATCAGTTGTAACCTAAAAATTAAAGAATGAAAATACAAATTATGTATTTAACTTTTTTAACCTTAAAAAAGCAATGCCAACCCGTGTGTGTGCATATGTGTGCATAGGTACACATATATAAAATATCCTATAAAATGTCATTTGTTTTAAAAAGAGAACTGAATTGTTTTAAGCCAAAAGCCGGACAATCTTAAAAAGAAAATTTAGTCATGGAAAACAGCACAGAATCCTTCAAACGGTTTCGCTATATTCAGCTAACAAATGTATTCTGAGCATTTACTACAGGTCACTTTGTTTTAGGTGCTGGGGAAAAAGAGCCATACAAAAAAATCCCTAACCTCACAGATCTTATGTTATACACAGTCAATAAGCATATAATTCAAATATATATCAAGTGATGATAATTACTACAGAGAAAAATTAAGCAGAGAAAGGAGACAGGTGGCATGGGGCTTTTAATTTTAACCAGGCTGGCCAAGAAAGGTCTCATGGAGAATGTAACATTTGAGAAAAGATCTGAAGAAGGTGAGCTTGGGGTTGGACAAGTACAAAACTTTAGGGGAAAAATGTCTGATAACATTTGGATGTTACTGGATGCCACAATAAGCACTCAAACTTGGTCTAAGTCCAATTTCAAACTTAATACTCAAAATTTTTTCTCTCCAGGCTTTGTCATCTCAAGAAATCCACACACACCCAGTTGTTCAAGCAAGAAACTTAGTCCTTTTCTCTTTAGTTTACTCATTAAAATCTGTCAGGAAGTCCTCTTTCTACCTCTAAACTATAGTTCAAGTCCTTCTCTTGATTTCCACTACGAGTATCCTCCACCACCATCCTCCCTTGCTTTCATAATGTGGATGCCTCCTTACAGGTCTTTCTGCGTTCATTCTTGGATCACACTAAAATCAGTAACAAAACAAGCTGTATTATGCCAGTCCTCCACTTAACACGCTGGCTTAACACCCTGCAATGGATTCAGAGTGCTCATATAAAAAGCTTTTGCCGGATCTGACCCCGGCCACTCCCAGTCACTCACAACTTTAACCACATAGGTCTCCTTTCAATTCCTGGAATGTGCCAAACTTTTTCCTGCCTTACAGCTTTTTGCACAGCATCCTTCTGCTTGGAGTTCTCTGTCCCTTCAGTCTTTCCACAGGAATTCCAATTTCATCTTACAGTTTTCTACTAAAATGTCACCCCTTCAGAAAGGCCTATGATCTTTTAAGTGGTCGCCATCCTAAACCTGATTATTCTTTCTTACTGTACCTTGTTTCCTCCATAGAACTTAATTTGTAGTCAGTTAGGTGACTCCTTCTCTACTTCCACTATTAGGAGCTTCATAAGAGCAAAAACGTCTATTTTATTTACCAAAACCTACGCAGTTTTGCACTAAATATGTAATTACTGAATGATCTGACACTAATTACTCAGCATTAAGACTGATTTTCCTAAGGTCTGCTTTCTTGACCAGCCCATAAAGTTTCATTTGGGCCATGCTGACTACTACAAGTAATAGTACAGTATTTTCAAATTGCTCTTGTGAGAAAAATCACTTCTGGGGTCTTCCTAGGATAGATTTGCAAAGGGAATCTGTAGCATTTGAGCTGCCAGCAGGAATCATGCACAGATACACGAAGACGACTGAAAAAAGACCCCCTACCCCAAAGAAAGAAATGGGAATGTAAAAGATGCCAACAGTGTGTGACAAGAGCACAAAGCCTTTGGACTTCTTTTCCATCTGGAGAATTCGTACTCTTCACACTCTTTATGATAAAGTTTAGTGTCCCTTTCTATCGGTCATCTGCCTCCCTCCGCAACACCAACTGCTGTGTGCTTAAAGCTCTATAGTTAAGGTATACCTGAAAGGAGGAGAGAGAGAGTAGTGATATGGAGGAAACAAGGACACACATGTTTTTCTTCCCAAGGCCAAGCAAGAGGGTGGCTGGTGGACTCCAAATCTCACTCCTATCATACTGCCATCAGACAATCCGGGCTAACAGCTTTTTCCGGGCTGTTTTACGTATGGTAATTCTAAATCTGGTTTTTTATTTCTTAGGGGGTATCTATACAAGTATTTTAATAGCACTAAGAACATAAATCACCTATCTTATTCAATGAGCAAACTACTTCAGAGAGTTGAGATCAAGTACTCACACGAGATCACTAACAAGTTAGACACAGATCCCTCTCATAGAAACCTCATTATCAGTATGAGCAAAGGAAGAAAGCCTAATGGGATTTAGTAGCTTATTTACCATCTACTATTGACACAGCTTTACTTACTAGGATCTCTTTCTCATTAAAAAATTTCTTATATATGCAATTTTCTATCCATGCACTTCTTACTTCACCATTAGGTAAGGGCAACCACGCTACTGGAGACAAAAGAAGGAATTTAGAGTTAAGAAGGAGAGGTTTTTAAAAAGGCAAACCAACTGAGTATTTTGCAATGGATCTTTGGGAGAAGGAAGGGAAAGAAGGAAACTGAACTGCTAACCTAAGAACTATATCCTTCACCTTTCAAGTGTGTAAGGTGTCACAAGGGAAGGAAGGACTGAAGGCACATAATTATGAGTAGAGCTATAATTATTAACCCTGTGTTCTGAGGCGGGGAGACTGAGATATGCTTACTGGGCCATCATGATTGCTGGACAAAACAGAAATTGCCCAAAGGTTTTCCCCAAATGTCAAAAATCTAAGTTATTTTGTATCTCCACTGAAATAGTTAATGGTGGAAGAGGTGGTGAGGGTTGGAAGCCATCCATTAAACACTGGGAAAAGACCAAAATCAAAGGGGGAGGGGGAAGAGTTCTCAAATTACCACAAACAAAACAAGGTAAATGTGTAAGTATTTACTTGAAATTTCAGAGAAGATACTGAAAATATTCTTTTAAACAAGGGAAAATATTTCATACATAACTATTATTAATTATTATTCTAAGAACATAATGAATGAACAAGACAAGCTTTGCTTTCAGAAAGCTTACAACCCAATTAGGAAAACAGATGAGTGAAGAGATAACTGCAATGTAGGACAATAAATAACAAAGGTAAAGACTGTGTCTGTGAAAGCATTTAAGAACACGAAACCCAGTTTGGATGAATGAGGAAACACTAATGGAAAAAGAGATAATAAAAATTAAAATTGCTTAGCACCCATTTTATACATACACACACACACACACA
This sequence comes from Pteropus medius, assembly GCF_902729225.1. NCBI lineage: Eukaryota > Metazoa > Chordata > Mammalia > Chiroptera > Pteropodidae > Pteropus > Pteropus medius. The sequence goes on along the minus strand of NW_024352787.1, from coordinate 3,498,190 downwards.
CACTTACTGATTGTACTTTATTTTAGTGACTGTAAAAATAGGAAGATTTTTATATGAACTTGTAACCTCTTTCCCTAAACCATTTTTGCTTCACAAGGAAAGGTACATTATGTACATGTATACATGTTCTTTTCATTCAGCAAAAATATTTAATGATACAAGCACATTTGATACCAAATGATGGATATATGGTTTCCAAAAATTTAACTTAATCAGAGAAAGGTATTCAAACAGAATAAACACTAAAATGAGCATCTTTAGTGCTACAGGGGTACATGAACAGACTGCTATGAGAGTAAAGAGGGGAAAATACTGTTAGTAGGGTCTGGGCCTTATTCATCCTTGAACTCCCAGGTCTTAACACAACTGCTGAGACACACACAAATATATGGTGGGAGGCTAAATTAAATCAGTAGATACTCCAAAAGGTAATGGGGTCAAGACCCAGCTGGGTCTTAAAAGGATTAAGCAGGAGTTTACAGGTGATTGTAGAAGGCTTGCAAGCAGATTAAACTCCATGTGCAAAGGCATGTGTTGAGGAAAGACCTGAAACATTCGGGTGAGTAGAAAAGAGTGAAATGTTCCAGGTGGAGCACAGGGTAAACAGTGGAGGTGGAGTGGATATGGGCAGAAGAAATGGTGAGATGAGAACCGAGGCTACATGAGGAGGTGGAGTTGGATGGTGAAGGACCATACACAGTTCAAATTTTTGGATTTTTGTGCAAAGGCAATTAAGATGCCAAAATAGTTTTGTTTTATATTAAACAAGATGTAATGGAAAGGTTTTTTTTTAAAGGAAAATAACTTTGGCAATGTGAAGGATCAATGCAAAGCAACACTTGTGGCAGAGAGACCCCCTGGTATTGCATATTTATTTCCAGGTCCAGACCAACTCCCATGTCTCATCTGTGAAGCCTGATTGGTCCAGCTCTCACTGGTTCTCTGGTCAATCTCTGTAACAGAGTCTGCAGGACTACATCACCTTTTAACACAATGTTAAGCACCTAGCAGGTGCCTGAATAGTTGCTGAGGAAAGAGTTAATCATTTATGTAATTATTACTTTTCTCATGCTGTCCACCTTGCCCACACTGTCACAAAAGAGAACTAGGCCCAAAGCAGCCACCAAAGATAGCCCACTGTGCTCCTGAAAGTTTTTGCTTGTGCCTCTAGTCCCTTTACTCAGAACACTCTGGCTTTCCAAATGTCCAGCTTGGCCTCCTCTTCCTCTATTTCATGCTTTCCTTCCTTATTACTTCTATCCACCTTCTCCTCTTAATGATGTATTAAAAATAAACAACAACAAAAAAACCTCTTAAATATTCACTCATGTTTGTAAGCTGCCTAACTTAATTTCTTTTAACTAGTCATGTTTAGGTCAATCTCTCAAAGTTGAAAGTTGTTAAGAGAGTTATGTTTCCATTTTACTTCAATATTGCTCGAACATGTTATTATATGGAAATATCTAATACACACTTATCCTTCAGATAGTTGAGTGACTTAAAATCCAGCATAAACTCCTTCTATTAAATATCCTTGCTTAAATTAGTATTTATTTAACACTTCTCTTGAGAACTTTAAAAAGTCACATGTAATTAATCCTAATCATTTTCATAGTGACATTGTGGGATGAGCATGACTGTTACTTTAGAATAATGGAATAATTTGATAAGCAGATATGGGAAATTTTACAAAAGCATTTTTACTCAGACAATTCTCCTCACCCTTTTATTATCCTGACAAAAGAACCAATGAACCACTTACCCCAGCTGTTCTCCTCCCACTTATCCCTATAAAAAACAAACATACACCACAAGAGAATGGAAATCATTACCATTCTGTAATAAAGCCCCAGTGAGGTGAGAGCTGTCACTGTTTTAAGTCTTCAAAGTTATTCATAAAACTGTACCACTAGAGCTACCGGGATGGAGCTCATCGCCTGCTCCTTTTCTGATTCAATAAAGCTCCTTGGCTGGGCCACCATCAGATATTTCGTATTGCAGAAGAATAAGGTATTTTGTGCTGCTGAAGAATTAACAAGTGGAACCAGAGAGATTATATACAGAGTCAGTCAGACTGGCTCTCTTTTTCCCCTGCATTTCATTATAACTTCCAAAATGCCACCTTAGTTATTACTGAGCATAATAGAGGATCCAAAGAAGGGATAGGCACAGGGGAGAAGAAGAGAATTATTAAACTCCAACGTTTAGTGTAGGAAGGAGGGTGAGATACACAGATGAAGGACTGATACAGGGAAGAGATCAGCATACAGTTGGATTGGCCAGGTTAGACCTTTGGAAGAAGGATCCTTAACAAAAGTAAAATTTTGTTTATTACTGGATTTCAGTAAAATATTAGGCTAAATTTACAAAAGTCAAACTTTGAAGACTTTAAACAGAATACTTTTGAGACATATCTTTAAAATTACCTTTCAGTATATTATCTTGGTCTAATGATTCAATGGTGCTTAAGGCAAATAAAATAATTTTTTTAAATCGTAATTAAAATGTCTTATATTTTGAGGCTAAAAATATGAAGAGTTCGCTATAACCAAATTAAATTAGGTTCTTCCTATGTCAGAGAACAAGCCATGCGTTTCAATGACCCAAAACAAATACTTTGCAAAAGATGGTTTAAAAATAGAATGCATAAAACTACCAGAGGAAACAACTCCGGAAGTTGACCGAGTTATCTTCTTGAAACTCGGCTTTAGTGTTTAAGATAAACAATTCTTCTCAAAACCAAATTTCCCTAACGACAGCAAAAACAATTAAGTTCCGATAGGTCATGTGCCCCTGTTCTATTTCCTCCCAAACCCCCGACAAATGAAAATTATAAAATCCTCGTTTGAAAATAGCAGGCACTGGCCGTTGCCCGAGACACGAGGATCTGCGGAGGAAGGCAGTGTGGTGGGAAGGAGCCCAAGGGCCCAGGCCTGGCAGCACCTGGGCAGGAAGGGGCTTTTGGGCAAGAGGCGGACCAAGGCACCCCGACCGGCCGCGCCAGGCACGGCGCTTTGTCTGGGCCGGGGTCGCCGCCCAGCCGGGGCGCCCGGGGTCCCGGGCCCCTCGACGGGCCTCCCGCGCACGCCCTGCCCTCTGCCTCCTCCCGGTGCCCGGCCCGCGCTCCGCCGCAGCGCGGCTTCGGCTCTGGGCTCAGAGGCTGCGTCCCCTCCGTGTCCCCAGACGGCCCGCCCGCGCCCCCGCGCCCTCGGCCGCTGCCGCACCTGCATGCCCGGAGCCCCGGGGTCAACCCCAGTGTCCAGGACAGCGATGAGCACCCCCCGCCCGTCATACTCTGGGTAGCGACAGAGGAAGGAGGCGGCCCCGGTCTCTTTCTTGGGCAGGAGGCCGTGGAAGGGGAAAGGCTCCTCGGTGGCGGCGGTGGCCATGGACGCAGGCTGGAGGACGAGGAAGAGGCAAACTGCCAGGCGGCGCGCGGCCGAGCGGCGCGAGGACACCCCGGCGGCCGCGGGCCTGGGCGGGGGTGAGGGGCGGGGCCTGCCGGCCGCCAATCCCGACCCGCCAGGGTGAGGCTGCCAATCACACGCTGCTATGTAAGCTAACGGCGCCACGCTCCGGAGCTGTGCCGGAGTGTTGCCCGGGCCGCAGAGAAGGAGGTGGAGTCTGACGCAGTGCCGGAGGGTTTGGTTCTCGAACCTGGGGTCTTAAAGCGGCCCGCACTTGGGATTTTTAGGAGAGGGCTGGCCTCTATAGGGTCTTGTGTCCCGACCGAAACAATACTCTAGAGACGGGTAAGGAAATGGGCCAACAGCCTGCAGCAGCCGAAACCCCAGCTGGCAAGCCACGGTTTCCGAACTTGAGGTTGTGGACCAAACTTTTGGTCAAATGCTCTAGAAGCCCCAGCCGACCCGAGGAAACGGAGCCAACTCACGCACGCAAAACACTAGTAGTCATCGGGTATCAGCAAAATACCTGGACACTAATTTGATTCGGTGTTACAGGGTTTTCACTTAGCTGTCTAGAGGGTGTCCCTTTGATGAAGGCAGGGGAGGAATAGGGTGCGGATAGGTCCTAGCTTCAGTCAACAGGAAGTGGATTGTTAGCCCCCAGTTCTATGGCCAATAACAAAGTATGAGACTGAAGCGGGCCCCTCCTACCCTCATTGCTTACCCTTGGCTTCCAGGATTTCTGAGAAACACTTTTTTCCCTCTTTAAATTGAAGTTCTTGGGTCCTTCTTACGGTTCTCCACTTAATTACAGAGCTGTAACTTTGCAATTTTTCAGATTCATAGTGGCGGCTATGAACTGCTCCATGATGCATTAGTAGCCCTTTAATGATCTTTATATCTTTATTCATGTCAGGATAATCTTAGGATAATCTTAGTCTCTCCCCCGCCCCCCTCACGTGCGCGCGCGTACCAAAGACTCCTTTTGGCAACCCAGTGAAGCTTACGGACTCCTCAGCATTGTTTTTAAACACACAAAATGAAGTATATGGTTACAAGAAAAATTGTGTTGAAATATAGTCATCAGCAATATTAAAACCAACTTTATTAATAGCAGTTTTATATATGTATGTATATAGCTATGTGTGCTTCTTTGCATTAAAATAACAAGAACGAACGCCAAATCCAGTAAATTCCCATAACCTCAAAATAGCGCAGAGCATAAATGATATTTTAAGATATCTGTAACAACGGGCTATGAGAAGAAATTGATTTTTATTGGTGACAGAGTAACAAACAGTAACTGCTAATACTAATCTGGTTACTGCCTACATTTCTAATTGAAAGAAACTAAGGTTAGTGAAAATGAAGATGAATTTTTTTTTCTGCACAAGTTTTTGAACCTTTCGGATTCTGTCATGGATCCCAGGTTAATAATGCCTGATATAAAGGGAAGCCCTCTGTATGCCAGTTTCCAATCCACGTTATTTAGGAGACCCTCCATGAAATTTCGAAAATTACTGTAATGGTTGTGCAATGTTTTAATTGATTACTTGGCCATTTATTCACTCCATAAGTCTTAGAAAAACATGTTCTCTTTAGTGGAGAGAAGGAAAATACAGTAATGTTTACCTACCTATTCCCAACTGTGTTTACATTACCTGTAGTAAAGAACTTCAAACTAACAGGAAAGAAAAGAGACAAATTCTCAGAAGATGTTCAAATAGAGCTCATAGCGACAGAATGGAATAGGTCCCAAATGAACCATAGTACAATCACTTCATTTTACAGCCAAGAAAACAAAGCTAGACAGGGTAACTGATGGCCATGGGTTACAAAAATGAATTAGTGAAAAAGCTGGATTTCTGTTCTCACAGTCTGTCCCCAATATTTTCTACCACACTAGTTGTGCTCCTCTGCCAAAATACCACCCAATGAATGGATGAGGAGTTAAATGTTTATTATGAAACCAGTGTCAGACTTTTTATTAAACTCCCATAACAGTGTTCTTTAAAAAAATTTTTTATGGAGTCTATAAAAAATGTTTTAGAAAAGTTATGTACCCTCTTGTACAGTTTTAAGATAACATTTGAAATTTGTCATAAGTTTAAGAAATTATCAAAGATGTAATATCTGGCATATTAGAAATATTGGAATTTTTAAATGACACTTCTATATCACTCACTTAAATATATCCGGATGAATGTTACTCTTTGATCCCTACCTTTGTCTATGAAATACCTGAACATGTTACATTTAAAATCAGACATTTTATATCCCTATTGCTTCTTGAAGTTTTTATTCTACACAAAATTTTTATCCTAATGTACATTTATAATGGAAAGTGCCATTGATCATTTATTATCTGCAACAAAATTGATATTTAACTTTGAAACCTTTCCTAAAATCAAAGTGTTAAATTTTTTCTTTTGAATTAAGTTATCTTTCAATTATTCAAAAGTTAATCAAAACAACATGAATAAATCTTAAGCTTTGGTTTAAGGACAAAAATTACAGAACAATAAGAAAAATTTTTCTGAAAATGCAGCTCTTAAAAAGATGCATGAGATTCATGTTATTGGACTTTGATTAAAGTCAATTTTACCGACAGTATTTGAAATCATTCCTTTACTTTACACCAAGAAGCTATTTAACCTGCTGGTAGTTAAGATGTCTCTCTTCTAAGACATGGGAGACCCATCTGTAAAACAAGTGTGAAAAAGAGTAGGTACGTCTTTTCATCACAGGCATGTCTTTGAGCAGATAATTCTAGAAAAAAGTAGATATGACATTTAAACGTCTGGAAATTGATTGTATTTAAATTATCTGTGACTTTCTACCATAGTTTGAAGACCACCATTTTATATATGAGATAGATTGACTCCATAAAAGAAACCATAGGCATGAGTCTACAGGAGCTGAACAGGGCTGCTGAGGACAGCACAGTGTGGACATCACTCATTCATAGAGTTTCCAGGAGTCAATCTGACTCAGCACACACATTTTAACACTTGAAATCACTTTAACTATATACAAAGTCCTCTACTCTGCCTTTAAGCCCCCATATTCTCCACCTGAGTTTACACCTCTTACTCCTTGGATTCAATGGCATGCTCAGCTAAAGGAAATCTTTCAATGCTAAGTCAGTTTGTGCAACTTGACAAACAGCTTGCCAGTTCATTGGATATTAGAAGGAAACAAGTAGAGGATACTTGGAGTAAACACTGAAGACGTAGATAAATAAAACAAGGGTTTCGAAACGGGAGGAGGAAGAAGGGGAGGACAGGACGGGGTCAGTCACCCTACCTGTGATTAAATAATAGACTGGGCGCTCAAAAACCTCCCACATAGCTTTGTTCAAGCAGGAAGTGCTGAGCCAGGTGTTCTTGATGCCCACTTTCCTGCCAAGTGTTCTTAATGCCCACTTCCCTTTCCCAAGCCAATGCAGAAATCCAGTGAAGGTGAAAGGCGATAGCCTCCCACGGGTCACCTCCTTTGTAACTATCGCGGCACCATATTATTTAGAGAATATTTTTAAATCAAGTCTCCAAAAACATGTAGAGATTGTAAAAGCACCCAACATGTCCTAGCAGCTGGGCTGTGAAATCCTAAGCCGCATTTGCAGCGAGACCCCTCCTCCCGTGGGCGGCTCCTAGGCAATGATTGAGTGCAGTAGGAACACCGGGGCGGATCTGTTCCTGGAAGATGGGGAACTTATTTCACAGTCGATTTAGGCTGGAGGAGCACCCATCCGCTTGCCAAGCATAACCTATTCTGCATGGTAGCCTAGGTCGTTTCCACCTAACCTTGGCTTCTCTCTTCTTTAACCAGGATCAGACTTGCATCGCGGTTCGATGGCTCTCCTAGCCTTTCGTGGACCCTTGACTATTTTTCGCTGCACAGACATTTCCTCCAGTAGAATCCTTGCTCATTTAAGCAGTTTTTGGCGTTAGTTTCTTAAAGGATCCAGACTAAAATAGCTCACATACAAGAAACTGAGGTTCAGATGCTTACAGCTTTGCCACTGCTGCCCCCTGAAGGCAAAAGCGGTCATTATCATTCCTACCAAATATGCCTGCTTCCCAGCTCTTTGTCCGATGCAGAGCCAGATGGGCGACATTACTTGGCAAAGTATGTCATAGGCCCGTGCCTAGCTGCAAAGGAGGCTGAGAGATTAAGTTCTGGCTTCTTCAGTGGACAGGCAGGACTGATAATGTGGGAAATTCGATAAACACAGGAAGGCTTTTCAAAGGATGGCTGTTAATTCAAAAGACTTGTTAATCATAGCAAATATTCACTATATATAACTTCTATTAAGCCTTAAGACTTCTGTGACCATAAATACTTCAAATAATCCTTGCTATTTGCTATATAACACCAAGTTCTCAGTACTTGAACCTTCAGTAATAAAATGATAAACTAGGCAATTCGGACTAAGATTCTTGGTGAGAATAATGAGAAAAACTGGACAATGTATGATAAATATCTTCTCGTAGTCATCAGAGAGCTAACAATGTGATGAAGAGTTTCTGGAGCAGATGTAAACTCAGAGACCAGAGTCTAACATTGGGAGAATTTTGCCTTTCGGAGCTTCTGCCAGTTCTTAAAGATATAGCAGAGAGGCTGAGATTCTTTTTTCCACAGATCTCCAGGGCTATGAGTAAAAAGTTGAGTCTAGAGTCTGTAAAGAGAGGGGGTACAGGGAAGAGAGGGGCCATGTGCTCTTAGTGTAATAAGTGTAATAAGGCTAGAGACGTCGTCAGTTCACAAGAAATAGAGTCCATGTTATATAAATATGAGAAATATAAATTTTTCACATAGGAAAAGTAAGTACTTTGGAAGGAAATGAATACTTGTAGTGGTGAGGTGTTTAATTTGGAGGTAAACAATCCACAAACCTCAGCGAAGTTCTTTCACCATTTTCCTTTCATCCGTGGGACCAGAGCTGCACTTTTCACCTTCCTGACAGCTCTGAGAAGCTGTCACTGGGATCAAAGGCCCAAGCCTTTCCTTTGAAGAATCAGTAGAAGCTGAGCAGAACAGTAAATGCTTTGATTTCCAGAGTACCTTGGAGTCTGCAGACTTACAAACAAATGAGAAGTATGTGGAAGATTGAGTGTGGTTACATGTGTAAGACAAGATGCTATGTCCTGGGAAAATCGTGGGGAGCACTTGAGCAGTGAGGATTCCCTCCAAGCATAGCACAAAACAGATGAGAGAGTTAAGCCATGGGCATTATGCCGAATTCTATGCCCCTCTCTGTGAGCTTCTTCAGCAACATTCACTGGAACCTTCAGTAAAAAAACTACTTAGAAACTGTCAATCAGGATAGTTCAGACTGTGCTGTGGCAACATGTTAGCTCAAATTTCAGTGATATAAAAGACAATTTTTACTCATGCTACATCTCCATTCTGAGTTGGCTGGGGTTTCTGCTCCAAGTTCTTCCAACTCTTGGATCCAGGTTGAAGGAGCGGGCACTAACTAGACTGTTACTGGTGGTCATGGCAGGGAAAAGATAACATGGAGAAGCAGGCACTGGCTCTTAAAGCTTATTTCACTTCTGCTCATACTTCATCAGCTGCAAGTTCTATCATGTGCTCAAGGGAGAAATAACTGGGATACTTGCATAGTCTTAATTACTACCACTGCTTCTTTAATGTTCAGTATGTTTTCATTCTTGTGAAACATTGGTAAAGTGATATCCAGAATATAAATGTTCCCCTCCGCCATTGTTAGTATCTTTGTATGAACTGCCAGACAGACAGCGAGGGGCATTTACTCCTGGATGACCACGTAGGGGGAGAAACAGAGTGGCAAATGCTCCAGGTCTTCTGAGAGGAGCAAGAAATACACCTTGTGGTTTAGAATAGAAGGGGTAGGTTATGACTGTTAAGCTCTGACAGTTCTATCTTTCTAGCTATATATCTTCTAGCACATAAATGCTCAATAAATAGTAGTTGAACTACACCATGTCCTCCCTGAGTAAAGAATTGTGTTCTAAAATAGCCGATTATTTCTCACACTCATTCTAAAACAGAATATGTTCCCAAATTTCTGTTCATTAGCCTAATCTAATCTTCAAGTTTGCACACCATTTGGTTATTACTGAGTGAGATTATGCTTTCTAGTACCATAGGAAAATAGGAATACCCAAGAAACATCTCAACTTGAAGAGTGTAACATTCTCTATACCTATTTGAATTGTATATCTTTCCAGAAATGTTGTATGCATAAAGAAAATATATGTGTGTGTATATATGTATGTATACATGTACATACACTATTCTGCTCTCTCTGTATGTACATATATGTATATAAGTATACATGTGTATATGTGTACATATATATCTAATTCCTCTCTCCTTTTTTACTCAAGTGGTAACATATTTGTAATATTACTTGAGTAATATTACTTTACAATATTTCCCGATGAGTATTAGTACATAGAATTATTCCTCTTTCTTTTTAATACTTGCATACTATTTCTTTGGACATGTCATCATTTACTTAACCATGTGAGTTTATTTTAAAATTTTTTTCTTTGTGGAGTTGAAAATAGGTACTTCCTTGCAAGTATAGTTGTTTCTAAAACACGAACCTATCAGGCTATAAAATGCTTTATTTATTTTGGTTTTGAAAAAGTCAAATTTCCATATATAGATTATATCAGTCTTACTCCTATCCTTGGAGGAATTCGGTCCACAGTTCTTGCTAAGTGGGCAGGAAGAACGTAACCCACATACTTTCTGTCCATAGGTCATTGGCCCAGAAGTGGACTCCTAAGCTGAGGCAGATGAAAGAAGCAGATAGGCATTTTGTTTTCAGTGGAGTGTTACAGGAAGGTTCTTGAGAGCTGAATTTCCAGGGTGTGCTACAGAGGGCCTGAATACCATCTTTAACAGAAGTACTCTACAGCTCTATTCTCAGAAAAGCCCAGGAATACTGAGCTTTTGGATTGATTTGTGATTCCCTCATATCCTTTTATCAAACTTGATATTCTTTGAACCTTCTCTTAAAAGAGTTTTAACTAGAACAGAGTTTATAGTACTTGTTTTGTTTCACTCCATTTCCTGGTATATATTAATTAGCAAAAACATACTCCCACTGAATTCTACGACAGTAAATCACACTCACATTGACAGACATGAATTAAATGGTGCGATGCAGGAATTGTTCACGGAGTAGTTCCTGCCCACTCTTGCCTCACTGCAGTAGAGTCGTAGGTCTCTGGACAGGTGTGGGCTTGGGTCTGCCTACCTGTGACTATTGTTATCTGCAGCTCCTGAACGGGATTTCATAAGTCCATTTGCCCAAGCTTGGAGTGCCAGAAAAACATGTTAGGCTTAGGACTCCAATTAAAGGCTAATCATGAACCTGGATATCCTGACTTGAACAAGCGAAGCAGAGAACGTGCTAATAAAAGCACCTAGAAGTCAAGGTATCTTGTTTTCTTGGACCAGTTCTGCCATAATTAACTTCATGAACTTTAATAAGACCTCAGTGTTCTCAACTACACATTTTAGGGTTTTATCAGAATTAAATGGGAAAAAGTACCTTCCATGGTGGCAATAAATAATTGCTATTACTATAATGTGGCAGATGGGTAGTAGAGACTCAGAGATTAGTTGTATCATTTGGCATTAGGTAATGGGCTACCTAAAGTTAGTACTTAGATAAAATAGATAAGTCATTTTTTAAAGGGCTAGTTTGCAAGGAATTGTTTTTAAAAATAAATTTAGACATAAAGTAAAGAGACCTTATAAACCTGTTTCTTCAAGGTTTACTCTATAATTTATGAAACATAATATGGACAGATAAATTATTACTGTTTCTAGAGCTTAAATTTTTTTTAACAAAATACATCTTCAGTCTCACAGAATTATTCTTTTTCATCTGGTAAAAGAATGACAAATGGAAGACAGGTTATAAAAATCACTGTGTGTGTGTGTGTGTGTGTGCTTTTGTGTGTGCTTTTGTGACCACATATACTAAGGTAGTAGCATTTGGGGTGACAAATAGAATTCTGAAATTGACTTTAAGTATTTGCATAGAACAGATGATTTCCATAAATTCGGAACGCTTTCATGGGTGTTCTGGGGTGGGTTTGAGAATATAGAAGGCATTGAAGGAAAGGGCGAGAGGAAAGAGAAAATACTTCGTTAAAATAAAGACTTTGTATATTAATTAACAGAGCTTTTGGATATATGTATTTGTTAACTTAAAGAGTTTAGAAGACATTACATTGTGTGTATTGTAATAAACACACAACACACCAAAGAGGATCAGAAGCAGTTATCACTTGAATAGCAAAGAAAATGTTTCCTCAACCAGTACCTCTCAACTAGTGTAGTGATCTGAATCACTCAGCACTCTTGTTAAAAATACAAATTACCTGGGGCTCTATCTCAGACCTACTGAATCCAAATCTTCAGGGGAGGTCCATGAGAATCTGTATTTTTAACCAAGATCCAGGTGTTTCTTCTCATCAGGAAGTTTGGAAAACTGCTTAACTGTAATGTTTGGCTCTACTCCATTCTAAGATAGCTTTGCAGGGCAGAGAATTAAAACTGAAAAGTTTCTTTAAGATTTTCTGTCCTACAGGGGAGGATGGCAGTTACCAATATATTGCTTCTCAGGTTCAAATTTCTCAGGTTCAAATTCACCCTTCTTTGCTCTGCTTTGTGTTACTGATGCTGAACCCTGTAAATATGTCTCCCTTGGCAGCTGGCACAATTTTAAGCTTTGTTGGTTTTCTACAATTATTGTCTCCAATTTAACTCCTCTCATTTTCTTAAGAATGCACTGGGATCAGGCTTTCTTCTCCACCTCTGAATCTGTTCAAGGACCTTCACAGTGGCAAATCAGAAGGTTGATTCTCGCCGTTTTACTTGACCATTATCAGCAGTATTTGACACAGCTGAATGCTGCTTCCTCACTGATTGACTTTCTTTGTTTGATTTTCAAACCAAAACCTTTGTTTGGTTTTCTCCTCCTCTTCTTGTTTCTCTGCTTCAGTCTCTTTTGCTGATTCCTCCTTTTCTTCTGGCCTCTGAATTGGATCATGCCCTATGACTCAGTCCTTGGACTTCTCTTTCCTATCTACATGTAACTTCCTGAATGATAAAATCTTGCTTCATGACTTTCTGTATCATCTACATCCTGAAGATGCCAAAACTCGAATCACCAGCTTGTCTCTCTCTCCTAAATTCCATCTACCTATTTGATACCCAATATCTGACATCTACTTGGTTATTGAATAGGAATATCAAACTTTACATGTTCTAAAACTTAATTCCTGTTCTTCCCCAAACCTGTCCTTCCAGTGATCCCTTTCTCAGTTACCTGAAACTTGGTTTCTAGTTGCTTAGGCCAAAAATCTTGGAACCTTCCTTTCTCCCTGTCTCCTTACTTTTTATCATGCATCTAATTCATTAGCAAAGACTGTTGGCTCTGTCTTCAAAATATACCCAGAGTTGATGACTTCTCCTAACCTTCACTTCTAACTCTTTCATTAAAGCCAACAGGATGTTTTGTGGGGATTATACAGAAGCCTCCTCTATCATGATAGTCTAGGTTATGTTATCGTCAACATGATCTTCTGTTTCAGTCTGTTCAGGATGTATAATGAAATGTCTGAGACTGGATGGCAAAGGGATGAACTTAGTAATGACTGGTTTCAAAGCTAGAGGAGTAGTATCATACTTATTTGATGCTTGGAGCTCATAGAGAAGAGAATGTATCATTACTGCCTACGTCATCCTCCTTTAACAGGGCAGGCTACCATCCACAGAAAATACTTTACCCCAACTAAGATGCTGCTCATAAAGCAAGAGCACAGTACTTGGTACATAGTAAGCACTCAGCAAACAGTAGTTATTACTAACAACAAAGTTGGAATTGAAACATAGATTTTTAGTTTTCTCTATTGTCACTCCATTGTGGGGCATCCTAAACATCTCATTTAGGGATTTTCACAGCATTAGACTTTTCAACAACTGTTTTAGAATGTCCATTATCCCTACCAAAAATTAAGCATTAACTGCATAAATTTCTCCCAAAATTGGTTATTTGGGAGAATTTACAAGTGAAACACTTATAAAATGTATTTTTTCTATTTCTATTTTATTCTTTCTCAATAAAATATATCTTATTCAATTTTCAATAGAATTTACTGGCATAGAAATGTTATTCTCACAATAAAAAATACCCGTGGAATAACAATATTCCATAATAATTAAGAGTACCTTTTTTGTGTGTGGTACAAACTACCAGTTATAGAATAAATTAATTCATGAGGATGTAATGTACAACATGGTGACTGTAGTTAATAATACTGTATTACATATTTAAAATTTGCTAAGAGAGTAAATCTTAAAATTTCTCGGAGAAAAAAATGGCGTAGATGATGGAGGCTCTGTTCATCTCTTTGGCGACCAAATCAAAGTTGTGAATGGAAACAAGGAGTAGTAGCAAGGAAAAATCACCTGGGATCTAGATGAATAAGCCATACAACTACGGAGAAATCCAAGAAAGCACCTTGCAATGGCAGAAGGTAAGACGGGGTGAGGACGCAGGGCTGGCCGGTCCCCAGAGGCTGAGTGAGACGGAGGCTGTGACAGTGGCAGAAGCCTCTTAAAGGGGCAGTGTCTGCGGGCAGATTTTGACGGTGACGGACCTACTTGCTCTGAGCACCAGTGCCCAATCGCTGCACCCGGGCACGAGGGACTTACGGGGAAATATTATTGGAGTAAGGACCAAGGCAAGACTCGCTGGGTACAGAAGGGCTGGCTGTATCCATCGTTCCCTGTTGAGCCTCCCCTCTACCAGTGTGCAGACACAGGGCTGCCATAGCTGTGACATCATCAAACTGGATAACAGAGATCCTTCAGCCCAGAGGATTCCCTGAAACCCTGCCTGCCCCAGCTCGTGGCCCCACCCAAGCCACATCCAAGTATATCCTCAGCAAGTCAGGTGCTCCTAGTTGAGTAGCACCTAGACTCACATTGGAGGCAGCTAGCCTCAGTTTTCTGGTGTGGCCTTTTGAGGCAACTATAAGCACAGCATCTGTGCATTGCTTGCTGAATCTTAACAGGTGGCTCCGGAGGGGTAAATTTGGTCTAAATTTGGCCTGCTGCTGAACCCTTCTCAGGACTGTGCCACTGGACACCTACTTCACAAATCCATACCAATAAGATCAAGAGACTTAGGAGCTTTGCTTAGTACATAGAAACAGACACAGAAAGACAGCCCTAATGCAAAGACAAAGAAGCAGAAACCATATAAGAGAATAGAACAGAGATCCAAATATAAAGGAGTCAAGTGATCTAACAGATGCAGAGTTCAAAGCACTGAATATAAAGATGCTCAGTGAACTTATGGGAAGTGTTGATAAATTCAGTGACAACTTCAACAAAGAGGTAAAAAACATAAAAACGGAAATGGAGATTACAAAAGGGAACCAGTCTGAAATGAAGAACACATTATCTGATATGAGTAGTATACTAGATGGACTCAACAAAGGAATAAACAAAGTGAATAAAGAAGAGGATCACATGCCCTATCTAGAGGATAGAAAAACCAATCAGGAAACACAATCAGAATGGCAAGAAAAAAGATGCCAAGACTATAAAGATGATTTAAGGAAGATATGGGACACTATTAAGGCTCTAAATATTCATCTGATTGGCATAAGTAAAGAAAATCAAGATGTTGAACAGCTGTTTGAAGAAATAATGATGGAAAACTTCCCTAACTTGGTGAAAGAAATGGACATAAAACCCCAGGAAGCTCAGAGGATTCCAAAAATCAGGGATCCAAAGAGGCCCACACTAAGACACATCATAATTAAAATGCCAAAGATTAAATACAAAGAAAGAATTTTAAAAACAGCTAGAGAAAAACAATTACATATAAGGGAACACCCATATGACTGGCAGCTGATTTCTCAAGAGAGACTATGCAGGACAGAAGGGACTGACAAAAAATATTCGACAGAATGAAGACCCAGGATCTGCAACCAAGAATAATTTATCCAGCAAAGCTATCATTTAGAGTTGAAGGACAGATGAAGAGCTTCCCAGACAAAAAATAAATTAAAGGAATTTATCACCACCAAGCCAGAATTATAGGAAATGTTGGAGGGACTTCTTTAAGAAGAAAAAATAGATATCAAAAACAGGAATAAAGAATGGTAACAACTACATTCCTATCAATAAATACCTTAAATGAAAAAGAATTAAGTGTTCCAACTAAGGGATGGAGTGGCTAAAAGGATAAGAAAACAAGACCCCTACATGTGAAAAGGAAGGGGATGGAAAAGATATTGCTTTGATGGACCTAGAAGGTATTTAAGTCAGACAGAGAAAGATAAACACTATATGATTTCACTTATATGTGGAATCTAAGGATTAAAAAGAACAAACTAATCAAAAACAAACTCACAAATATAGTGGACAATTTGGTGGTGGACAGAGGAGAGGGGGTTTAGGGGTCTGGGAGAATGGGGTGAAAGAAGTACAAATTAATAGCTTATGGATGGTCACGGGGATGGGGAGCATGGCATAGGGAATGCAATTAGCATTAATACATTGGCTAGGTGGAGGGTCAGGGGAGCAATTGGGGAGATCATTTTATGAACTATATAGATGTCTAACCAATGTACTGTATATTTGAAACTAATTAAAATTTAAAAATTAAAAATAAATTAAAAATAAATTTTGAAAATTCTCATCACAAGGAAAAATATCTTGTAACCATGTATGTGACAGATATTAACTAGACTTAATGTGGTGATCATTTTGCAACATATACAAATATTGAATCATTATGTTGTACATCTAAAACTACTATGTTATGTGTCAATTATACCTCAATTAAAAAAAGTAGATTTTTTTTTTGTATTTCCTCACCATTTTATGAGTTATAGTGAGTATCTAATACCTTAAATTCTTTCCCTTTCAGCTTTGTTGAGGTATAATTAGTGTACAAAAACTGCATATAATTAATGTGTACAATTTGATAGGTTTGGATATATGTGTACATTTATGTCACCATGACCATGATCCAGGTAATAAGCATACCCATTACCTTCAAAAATTGCCTTGTGTCCTTTCTGTCAGTGGGGATGGTAAGAACACTAACATGTGGTCTACCCTCTTAAATTTGTAAGTACACAATACTTTATCATTGACTGTAGGCAGTATGTTGTACAGGATATCACTGGAACTTACTCATCTCATGTAATTGTAAACTTATAACCATTAAACAACTGCGCATGTCTTCCTACTCCCATCCTCTGGTAACCACCACTTAGGTGTCTACTTCTATACCTTCGACTATTTTAGAGGCCTTATATGAGAAGGCTCATGCGGTATTTGTCTTTCTGTGACCAATTTGTTTCTCTTAGCATATTACCTTCCAAGCCCATTATGTTGTCAAAAATGTAGAATTTTCTTATTTTTTAGGGCTGAATAATATTCTATTGTATGTATATACTAAATTTTCTTTATCCATCTGTTGATGAACATTTTGGTTATTTCCATATCTTGGCTATTAAGAATAATACTGTGAACATGAGAGTGCAGATATCTCTTAGGGATCATAATTTTAACTCTCCTGGATATATACCCAGAAGGGATATTGCTGCAACATATGGTAGTTCTATTTTTAATTTTTTGAATGACCCCATACTGTTATCCATAGCAGCTGCACCATTTAACATTTCCATCAAGAATGTACAAGGGTTCCTATTTCTCCACATCCTTGTTAACATTTATTTAAAAAAAAAAAATAGCCATCGTAACAGATGTGCAGTTATACTTCATTGTGATTTTGATTATAATTAAAAGCATCCTAATGTCACTACTCTTAAATGAAGAATAATGACCAAAATTAGGCTTCTGTGTATTAGAAGTTCATATATAAACTTTTCATTTAACATTATATTATTCATATTTTTGGTGTTTAAAAACATATTTATGAACATAATTTATATATAATGCAAAAGATATACCAAAAATTTTTGAACCATTTCCAATATTTGAACATTTGTTTCTAAGGTTTTGCTTTTATAAGCAATGTTATAACAAGCATCCTTACAAAAACAAACCCTTGACTGCTTCTCTGATTATGCTTTCACAAAAATTCCCATAATTTTGGAATTTCTCAAAGTGCATGAACGTGGTTGAGATTCTTATTCAAAATGTATGAAAAAAAGTTCAGATCTGAATTCTGAAAACCCGAGCTTGTGGGAGATAAATGTTCCTGAACTGACAAGAAATAAATATGTAAGCAAACAGACTCTAATTACAGACCTTAGTGGCTAGCTTTTTGAGAGAATTTAAAGGCAAATGGACCAAGGACATTTTTTAGATACTAGAACATAGCTCAGCAGATAGAGTGGAGCACTTGGTAGAAAACAGCCAGAGATATTTCTCACTCAAAGCCTCTGAAAGTAGAGTGTTCTCAGCAGTGGTCTACCCTAAAAATTAATTGACTTTGTGTAAGATGCTTAGAACTATTCCTGACACAAGGTGAGGAATTGAAAAGTGTTTGCTGTTTTGCTCAAATGGTTGTAATATTTATAACTAAAAATTGGCTCCAGTGAGGAGTCGACTGAAAATATACATGTTGCAGGAAAGCAGGCTGGTGTGGTGCCAAATTTAAAATGTGTTCAGATTTACAATGATACTTCCATTATAATTATCTTCAACAGTAGTAAAACATCTTTAATTCTTTTATCTATATAAACTTTGATTCAATATCTATGAGTATGTATAAGGAAATTCTAGAAAATGTTATACGTACGATGTGAAAAGCAATTCATTTTAGGTTTTTATCTTAGCATTGGTTTTGCAGTAGTGCCACCTTCTGGTTGTAGCTTGCTTTTACAAGCCGGCATTTTGTCCAGATTTCTCCCCCTTTGCTTGGTAAATTGTGATATTGTTCCAGGGGATGCTTGAGTGAGTTGTGGTCAATCAATTCCATCAGACTACCCCTTAAAGATGCTAGTCAATAGGTGTTAGAGGATGAAAAAGCATATAAAATGTAGGAAACACAAGAAAAGTTATGCCAATCATATAAACAAGCCAATAATGTGTCTAAACTTAGAATGCTTCTTTGCTTCTGATTGACCAATTCTCCTTTACAAAGATACAATGGAACTAAATAAGTTGCAGAAGAAGTCAGATGAAATGATTGTGTCCAAAAGGTTCTTTCTCCCTCAAAACCTGGAGTGTACATAAGTCAGAAACTGCTTAAGATCCGTCTTGTGGGCCACTACACACCTGCCAGGTTGGCTTTCATATAAGCATTTCAATGTTGCCGAATTGAAATTTGAGTACATCTAAAGCTATAGTTGTTAAGCCTCAGACCCTCTCACCTTTTTGTCTTTTAAATACGAAGTTAAAATTTGATACAACTGCCTTAGGCATATACAGATTTTAATAAAATCTCTTCCCACTTTTATTTTGGAAAAAATAATGCATTATAGCAATCTGTATTTAACACAGTTATTCTGATTTAATAGTAAAAATTACTTACTGCTATAGTACGGGGTATGTTCAGTTCCCCGTCTCCATTGTTCACTTTCCTCACTCAGACAAGCTTGTAGACACAAGTGAGAGTCTCTTTGTTATAGGAAAACCTTTGAGTCCTCTCCAATGAATAAAGCTCAAGAACTTTACCACTACACCGTTTTTTGGACCTAGTCACAGAATAAGGATAAGAAACTCCTCACCGCTCAAACTGCTTCTAGTTAACACAGAAGTGGCACTTTATTATTGCAACAATTTACTTGAGACAAACCTCACAATGATCAAGACAACTGAAATTGAGATCTCAGGCAGAGAATTTCTCGTTTAAATGTCACAAATTTGATGACTGTAGGTGCACTATTTATTCTCATTTATTCAACCTTTCAAAATGTACATAAAGCCAAACCTTCTTATAGCCAAGGCCACTGATAGCTTACTAAATTAATATATGGATGCACGAAATCCTTTGTTGTACTGTGATACTTTTAAGCTATATATGTACTTATACATATATATAATATATCTAATGTTATATATATATTATATAATACAGGGGTATCTTCCGAGAGAAAAATGGGCACCAAAAAAGACTTAATTGGCTTTTTTGTTTTTTTTTCTAAAGTCAAATTTCTCACCAGAGAATAAAGCAGTGTTAAAAGGCCTATTGATCTCACCTGAGGCACACAACCCAAAATATAGTTCTGAATTGATATGTGTGAATATTTAAAAATTGATAGCATTGTTTCCTTTTGTTCCTTCTCTCAATCTGATGACGAGCAAAGCTCTTAAATCACACAATGTCCCCTTGTAAAAACTGTTCATGTTATCTGGATGTCAGTCAGCAAAACCAAAAGTAGATTTCACAGACCAGATCTGGTGGTTCATAAATACAGATTTTCTTCAGAGAACAAAAGTCCTGGTCAGAGTTCCAAACATGGAAGAACCCCTAGATGTCACTGGTTCACCTATGTTTAGACTTCTGAGATCATTAGTCAGCTGCATTATTCATCTCCTACCCAAAAGTATTTCAAGGGCTGTGGCAATTTTCTCCAGCTAAGGTTGATCAATCTTTATTACCTTCAAGTTATAGCTTCCCAGATGCTCAAACTGGTGAAAACTTTTTTACATTAGAAAAATGAGTTGCTTGATTATAGTTAATAATATTGTATTATGTACTTGAAAGTTGCTAAGAAAGTAGATCTTAAATGTTCTCACCACAAAAAAGAAATGGTAATTATGTGAATGATGCAGATGTTAGCTAACTCTAGAGTGGTAATCACTTTGCAACATATAAGTGTATCAAGTTAACACATTTTACAGCTTAAACTTACACAATGTTATATGTCAATTAACCATTTTCTCTGATCTGAATTCACAAGGTTTTATTAATAATGAATAATAGAGAGACTTAAAGAGATTTTCTTGGAAAATCTCTGAGAACAATCTCAGAGAAAATCTCTGAGAACATCTTTATCAAGCATAGCATGATGAAATGAGTGAAGAGAAAGTGTTAACAGGTTCAGGCATTTGAACTCAGTATGGCTTCCCTAAGCCTTTTAAAAGCCCATAAACTAGATTTTTAAACTGAGGAGAACTACAATTTAATTTGTTCAATTAAATAATCATTTATACCGGAGGAGAGATTTTGTGCTAAGCTCTAATTTACCATAAAAAAAAGAGCCATGTTTAATGTAATTGTATTTCTCCTTAGAATAAAAATTTTTTAATAAATTTTATCTTTAAAATGAATTATTAAGCTAGTCTCTGGGCTTGCATGTGACTGTAGCTTGTTCTACATGCTCTACATCACTAAATTAGGTTCTTTTTCTGTCATCGCACATCTGATTTTTCCATCTCGCATTGTAATTTTCGAATACTACCTCTGACAATGTTTTCTTCACTATTTCCCACCAATAACTAGTGCAATTTTATATAACCAATAATTTTGTCACCACTAAAATGAACTTTCGCACCTGTGATTCTTTACTGGGTCCTTCCAGGACCCCCAGGGCATCATGGCTTTTGTAGATTGGTTTTCATCTCCACCTCTGGCTGTTGGGTCCTACTCTCTGGCTGTCTGTAGCAATACCATTTTGTCTTCTCCCCCACTTTTCCCAGTCCCATCTCCAGCAGATCATGTTGGGTTCCTTTCTCTGTTATAAAAGACAGCCGCAGAGGAATATCAATTTCGATATCTATGCCTGTACTCTACTTCCACTTCGCAGCCAGCCATGGGGTTTGCCTTAATTTAATTTCTGTGTTAACCTGCTTACAATTTTCTCAAAAGCCACTACTTATATTTGCATTCATTCTGCCAGTCAACAAATACTCCACAAATTTGACATCGAAAAGCCTTCTGCGAATACAATTTAAATTTAGAAAATGCTTTCAGTACACCATCTCAAGAGATCTGGTGGTAGAATCTCATGGAATTGAGGCGTCCACGCAGTCTACAGTATCAGTTCCCTACTATGAAGACTGTTCGATATCTTTAGATTGAAAAAAATACTGTATGTGTACAGTGATTTTTTATTTTTACTTTTTTTTTTGCACAACTGTCAAGGAAAAGTGAATAGATAACATTTCTGAAGAAATTAGCTTCATTGTAGGAGATACTTCTGATACAGAAAATGGGCTGGAAAAAGTGTTATTTGCAAGGATTTTTTTTTTCTTTTAAACATAACACATTGAGATACTTGTAAAGCAGGTTCATAGGTGGGAGTTAGGGACTCAGAGATGGGGGGAGAAGTAATGGAAGCAGGATATAGAACAACTCTATTTTCATTTTAATATTCAAGAACTGTGATGCTGCCTGAGAAGGACGGCACAGGCTGTAAGGCCATCATTAGGTTTCTACAGTATGATCTGGCACACTGAGTGGAGGGGAGGAGCTGGAATGGAAGAGTCCTTGAAACACAGAAGGATGACGATGCAATGAGATTTGAATGTGTAACTTTTCCATATGCGCCTTTGTAGACTGTTATCCAGGGTTCTTATATCTTCTTTATCTTTTACGGCCTTTCATTGCTGAGGGATTGTCCTCTCTCTCCCCAGATTTGACCACTTCACTGGATTCCCCAGGATGTGCAGCTCCTTAGTTGAGGACCGAGGAATGCATCCATACTGGAAAGCACACCTTCCACAGCAGATGTCAAGAGCAGTAAAGATTCTTCTTCACTGTTAGGCAAAGTCATGCACATATAATAAACTTCTAGGTTTTCTGAGCAAAGTGCTTGGAGCACAATAAGTACTTCATAAATATTTATGGCTAATGGTTTCTAGGACTTGCATTATGGATCCCATCTTTGCAGCCCACCATTCTGGCTGGAGAAATGGAAATTCTGAGAAAACAAGCCAGCCCTGTATTTCTAAGTATGAATATACCTAAGAAAACAATCGAATATCATACATTTCCTAGCAGACTGCAATTCCCTAATGTTTATGCTGAATTCTGTTGAGCATACATATGTGACGACTGCTCAGACGATTCCCTGTGACACCCCCTCAAATGGGAAGGCATCTGTTTGGTCTCAGTTGGGAAAGTGTGCTAAAAATGTCTTTACTTTGGTGTTAAATCAGTTTATTGGAACAGTGTACACTCCAAACTAGACGTTTCTTATTTTTCTTTGTTAGTAAAGTATTTTACATTTATAATTCATTTCTAAGGAACCAGGGACTTTACACATTGCATTTCAGGTAAGGACATGGTTTTGCTAGCTAAAAATAGTCATTGTTTTAATTATAATGTCAAACGATAAGAGAGGAGAGTTTCTTAACTAAACATTTGAAAAAATTTATTCCTGAGGTAAAAATCACGAGGACACATGGGTATATTAGTTTACCATAAAAACATTTCCCACCATTTACCTGACAACTTACTTCTAAGCAATGGAGAATAATTCAAACTCTTTATGTCTTCATAAAATAACTAATTCATTTTGTTTGACTATGTAGCACTACTACAATAAGGGAGCATTAACAGGTCACTTTTTAATGTTTTAGTGATAGATAAAAATTTACTCCTACTTGGTATCTATAATTGTAATGCTGGAGTCTAGGGCTAGATGAGAATATTTTATGTGACGAGAAGAGCGTACATGAGCTAGTAAGTGGTGACATGATAGGTGTAAATGGTAACTAAAATCATAGTGTTGGAAAATGGATATCATGGTAGTGGAAATTTTTTCTACAAGATAGCACTGGTAGTCCTCTACCTTTATTTGTTTACTATCATGAGAAAATACTGACATAGAACTGTGACTTACATTTCATAATGTGGTAGGTGATTTCACTCACTTTGGTGCTCCTGCCAGATTTGAGTAGTTATGATTTTTCCCAATTAGGCAGCTGTGTTCCCTCAAAACCAGATGAGTGTCACATTTCTTAGAGCTGAGATGAGAGTATCATTTGCAGCAGTAAAGTAAGGATTTAGAGCGAGAAGCAGAATATTATGGGAGAGTGTGTCAAGATAAGGGGAAGCGGTGGCTGGAGTCTCTGGGAAGAAATGGCAGAGGGAGGCTAATTTGTCTAGTATAGCTGCACTAGAGCACAAATACCCTTTGCAATTTGTGGTGCCTTTGACCACTCTTGATTTCCCCAGCTTCCCTGGGGGTGTCACAATGATGGTGAGACACTCTGGGACCTATCTCTGTTGGCTGAGGTGCACACGACCAGACACTGTGTTGCTTAGGAAATATATCAGATTAAGGATGCAATGATTTTCTATTGGTTAGTTAAGAGCTGAAGACCCCAAAGGACTCTAAGGAAGTGCTGACCATACAAGACCCTAGAAGAGAAGAGATTCAGTGAAGCCTGAGGACCAACTGAAATTGGGGACACAAATGTCACCGGGGGTCTTTTTTCAGTTCTTGACTCTGCTTTACTCAGTATGTTGCTTTCATTCTCTCTTATTTTGTACACTTTCTGTACTTGATGGCACACATAGACAGTAACTTCTTGAGTTTTGCATCCACTGGAGAAAGAATGCCCTTTAGTTCTTTCCCACATCAAGTCCAAACTCTTTTATATTTTAATGTTTGCAGGTGGTGCTTAATTTAGATTTCTGGATCAGACTGTCAAAAATTCCCACCGCCCCCAATTCCATTGGACCAGCTTAGCTCACAATCCATCTTTGAATGAATCAGCTATGGTCAGATGGGTGGGGTCTATAAGAACATGGAGCGGCCCTTCCAGCCAGGTGGATGGAGCAGGCTAGCTCCCAGAAAGAGGGAGATGTGCTTCAGAGATGTGTCATGGATTTTGACTGCAAGAATAGGTTCATTTCATCTAGTTACGAGCCAGAAGTCAATTCATCTTTGTTATTATTCTATGAGTGGCCCTAATTGTATTTTCATTGAATTCTAATTTCTCTTTTTTGTTTTACTTGTTCTTACCAAAAGTCATAGTGCATAATAGATGCTAAAAATATTTTTGCTAAATTGAGTAGGATTTGTTTTCATGACAATTCCGATATGCAAATGTACTTAACAACTTTCAAATACTGTAGTCGAAAGATATAAAATTAATGTTCTAAATTCCCTTTCTACGTTAGTTGTGAAAACTTTATTTTGTGAGAAGCCATAGTCACTACTCTTGCACTTGTTTTATGGACACCAGTGAAGTTCAGAGATTAAGGAGAATATCTATCTACTTCCTTTCTGAAATCAATGGATAAGGTGGCTGTACAAAGTGTGAAGTGGCTATTTTTGTGTTATTCATTGTTAGTTCAGGTGGTGTCCTACATCCGGTGTCAGTGTCATACAACAGGGCTCAGAATGAATTACATGATGCCACATCATAAGTCATAAGCTTTATTGGAGAACGGAAAAACAAGGCAGAGTCATCGAGAAGAGAAGATGTGAGTCGTCCATTAATATTTCTTCTGCTATCCCATGAAAGAGATATGAGAGTCCATTGGACACAACATGGCTTTGAGGTTCAGTGGAGAGACTATCTTCCTAGGAGTCTTCCTTCTTATGGGGAAACAATATCTTACAGTTTTTCCTAAATAATTGAAAAAAAGCACAGAGCCCTTTATGTATGTTCAGTGATTGTTAACCACTAGCATCTATGGAGAAATATGGGGCAGAAGCAATAAAAAGGTAAAAACTTATAAGTTAGTAAGTGTCCCCCAAAAAAGTTGCCCCTGATGTTCTTTGGACACAATGAGCTAGAACCCGCTCTCTTCTTTTTCCTTTGCTATGACTTCTTCTCCACTCTTAGGAGCTCCAGACAACCCTCTTTTCCTTTTTTCCTTCCAGAATTAGGGGGCTTGGGTCTCATTCCCTTATAAAACAAAGCTTCATCCCGCTTTCCCTTCTCAATTGCTTGGCTCTTGAAATTAAATGAGTTTTCCTTTTTTCATTTGGAGTTTTTTCGATTAACCTCTTGGGGGCAGCAATCCCTCAGTACTTAATGACATTGTTCCATATTGGATGATGTTAAATTTCAAGTGAATCTGTGTTGGCTTATTTGTTTTATCTTCTTTATTGGAGGGTGTTATGATGTCACTGTTTTATTTCTATGATTCATTCCATTAACTAAAATAATAAACCTATGAATCAAAGTGAGATGTCTTTGTAAATTAACAGAGGACAAATTTGTATGTTCAGTGAAAGAAGCAGCTGATAAATTGGCTCACAGATTAATTTACCCCACTTTCATTTTTCTGGAAATCTATAGTGAAAAACTCATTTTTCTCACTAAGTCAGCCAAAGAATTAGATTGTCCTTTAACTGTTTCATGAGTTTGTTTCCATACCCGACTAACCTCCACTAGGTCAAAGGCTACACATTTTACTTTTCACTTATTTTGTAACAAACCCAATACTTACAAGTGTATTTATGCAGGTACTTAATAGTGTGAAAGCTATTGACTTGAATTAAATTAAATTCTTGTAATGGATATTTAATTATTTACTTTAGAGAAGGCATAATGCCAGATAATTAGGACACAATGATAAATAAAATATAATCTCTTTATTCTCAAGAAGCTCACAACTATTTTTTAAATCTCTGAATCCAGAGTCTTTAAATATTGTTTCGAATAGGTAATAGAGACACATGGTTCCAAATTAAAACAATGTATTGAGATTTACTTTGAGAAGTATAACTCCTACTTATGTCTCTGCTCACCTCCCAGGCCAATCCCCAGTTGATAATCATCTTCATTAATTCTATATATCTTTTTAGAGATTCTTTACGCAGACACGAGCAATTACACTCATGTATTTTCTTATTTTTTAGCATATAAATTAGCATATAAACCAATCTGACCTAAACACTTAATGTACTCTAAAGATCTTTTTTTATATGTATGTAGAGAGTGTTATCCTATTTTTTAAATGGCTGCATAATATTTACTATGTGTATGATTGTTTAACCCAGGATTTTTCACCCCTGGAATTAAGGAAAGTTTGGGCTGCATAATGTTTTGTCGTGAAGGTCGTCCTTTTCAATGTAGAATGCTCAGCAGTATCCTTGACCCTTACCTACTGCATGCCAGGAGCACCCTTCCCTGGTGTGACACCAAAAATTAATCACCTGGGTTGAGAACCCTGGTTTAAATAACTCTCTAATGAGGAAGACTAGGGTTTCTTCCAATCTTCTATTATCACAAACTATGCAGTAATGTGTAATCTTGTACATATGTTATTTTGTACGTGTGCAAGATATAAATTCCTAGTCACAAGATTGCTGGGGTGAAGTGAAAGTACCTCTATAAATTTGAAAATATTGCAAAATCCCCCTCACCCCCAACACACAGGAGCCATGCCATTTTGGAATCTCATTAACAATGTATGAGGTTGTGATTATCTTTCCATGTAACAAATAAAACGTAAAGAAACATGAAAAGGACTGATACTCTCAGAGAGTCAGTGTGGCAGAGGTATGGAGCTCAAAGATAGAGTGGGGTTAATGATGCTGGATGTGGACTGGGAACGGACTTCTATGATAATGAAGAGGGTTAGGATTTTATGATGTAGGACACATGGAGTAAATGGTGGTTTGTTAAGAGAGTGAGGACAGGAGTTTGATCTGTGTACAAGACAAAGCTGAGGGTACATGGGAGACTAACCAGAGCTGGAAGGGATTTGTGGCCTGAACTGGAAGACCATTTCAGTGGTTCAGAGAGAGATGTTGGAGGAATGGGCTAAAGCACAGAGGAGGGACCCAGGGCAGAATCCATGTTGGGGAGGTTTCTCCTAGCTCTCCAAGCCCTGTTTCTTTCTCCCTCTCCAGTCTAAGGTTAATCATACACGATCATATCACTTCTCTGCTTACACCCTTCAGTGACTCCCAATGCCTCTAAGTAAAAAGCTAATTAGTTATAATGGCCCACAAGGCCCTGTGTGATCTGCCAGACCCTGAGGAAAACAGAGGATTTCCAAGAAATAGAGGTGCACACAGCCTATACTTTTCATGCTCCACCAGCGTCTGTCCCTTCTGTCCTTTAGTTATGCAAGACTGGGAAGTACCAGGAAGGGGTGGCTGGTTTTAACCAGTCAGAGCAGAGACTCACACGGCTTGTTGGGAGGGATGGGGTTCCTATCGTAGGCTTTAATTTAAGTGGCACTATTGAATGTAGCAATGAGAAATAAGCAAATTAATTCTGCTTCTCTAATCGTTTAGATTCTTGATATATTACTGCAACTAACATAATCAGTATCTCACTTTTTCTTCAGCCCTTGACTGCCACTAACTCACCTAGTTATGTACGCTTATTTGTAGTAAGCTTCTTACCCAGATTCCTTTTACATTTATCTTCTTCCATTCCCTATAGTTTGTGGTCTCTCTATCTTTATTTTGATTGTCCTTTTGTGGTATGCTGAATAATGACCTTCCAAAGATGTCCACCTAATTTCTGGAACCTATGATTGTTACCTTACATGGCTTAAGGGACTTTGTAGATGTGATTAAGTTAAGGATCTTGAAATGGGGGATTATCCTGAATTTTCTTTAGTAGGCCCAGTAATCATGTCCTTATGAGCTGGATAAAGGAAGAGTCAGAGCCAGACAGAAGGTGATGTGACCCCAGCAGCTGAAGTTGGAGCGATGCACTTTGGTGAGAAGGGGCCATGAGCTGAGAAATGCAGATAGTCCCTAGAAGCTGGAAAAGGTGAGGAAATGGCTTCTTCCCTCCAGTTTACAGAATGAACGCATCTCTGTAGACACCTTGACTTTAGCTTAGTGAAACGAACTTCAGACTCCTAGCCTCCAGAATGTTAGGTAATAAATGTGTTGTAGTAGCAATAGGAAACTATAACTATTAAAAACATCTTTTATTATTATCCACCTCAGGAGATATATAGTCTGGTGATCAGGAACATGGACTTGAGGGTCAGGCTCCTGCTTCTATTTACTCTCTGTGTAGACTTATCCAGGTTATTAAACTCCATCAAGCTTCATTTTCCTCATCTACAATATGGCCATATTTATTCTTGCCTTACAGACATTTTAAAGATTTTTCTAGGACATATGTAAAAGCACTTAACCCAATGTCTGATGTGAAGTAGACCGTCAATAATTGCTCAAATACAAGCACTGGAGGAGCCACCACTAGGTATATTAAGAAGCCTTCATTCTGCCGGCCATGCATTCAAAATAGGATTTAATTTATTAAAATTCCATTTAGATCTCTCTTTTCAGGAACTCAAATAACCTGTAGCTGTGGTAAGTTTTCTAACTGTCACTTCCTAGTTTCTTTTTTTCTCTTTCTATTAATTATGAAAATGAAATATTTTAAGCTCTTAGATCAATAGAAAAGTTACAAATTATTTTGGGAAAGGTATAACAAAACACCATAGACTGGATGGTTTATAAACAACAAACAGTTATTATCTCACAGTTCTGGAGGCTGGGAAATCCAAGATCAAGGTGCCAGCAGATTTGGTGTCTGGTGAGGACCCACATCTTGATTCATAGATGGGTACCTTTTCTCTGTGGTCTCACATGGCAGAAGGGACAAGGGATCTCTCTGAGGTCTTTCCATATATTTTTTATTTATTTTAGTTAGTTTCAAGTATATAGTACATTGGTTAGACATCTATGTAGTTCATAAAACAGTCCCCCCAATTGCTCCCAATCCTGACCTTCCACCTAGCCAACATATTAATGCTAACTGCATTCCCTATGCCGTGCTCCTCATACCTGTGACCACCTATCAGCTACTAATTTGTACTTCTTTAACCCTTCACCCTATTCTCTCATACTCCCAAATACCCCACTCTGTCCATCACCAAATTGTCCACTATATTTGTGAGTCTGTTTTTGATTAGTTTGTTCTTCTTGTTCCTTAGATTCTGCATATAAGTGAAATCAAAGGTATTTACCTTTCTCTGACTTATTTCACTCAGCATAATAACCTCTAGATCCATCCATGTCATTGCAAATGGTAGGATTTCATTTTTTTAAATGGCTGAGTAATAGTCCATTGTGTATATGAACCATAATTTCTTTATCCAATCATCTATAGATGGGCATTTAGGTTGCTTCCATATCTTGGCTATTATAAATCGTGCTGCCATGAATATTGGGGTGCATAGATCTTTATGAATTATTGTTTTGGTTTTCTTTGGATAAATATCCAGAAGTGCAATTGCTAGGTCAAAAGGCATATCCATTTTTAACTTTTTGAGAAATCTCCATACTGTTTTCCACAGTGGCTGTACCAATTTGCAATCCCACTAACAATGTATAAGGGTTCCTTTTTCTGAGGCCTCTTTTATAAAACTCCACCAACGTAATATAATCACTTCCCAAAAGCCTCACCTCCTAAACCTGCCACATTGGGATTAGGTGTCAACATATGAATTTGGGGTAACACAAACATTCAGTCTATAGCACTTTCTTAATATGTCTTTATTACTGGCTTAAGACAGTAGATGCTACCTAAGGGGGAAAAAAAACCATTTATAATAGTTAGACCAAAATTTAAATGAAACCCTAATAATTTCTGTGTCTTTTAAGACACTTTCTGCTTCAAATAACAGAAATCCCAAATCAAATTATATAGAAATGTATGATCTGACCATAATAGACGGTCCAGAGGCAAGGTGGCTTTCAGGGTTTGGTTCAGTGGTTCTTACATCGTTGGTATTAGCTTCATGGCCAGATTGGTAGCATGATGGTTACTGTTTATTTCCCCCTAGACCACCAAAAGTCAGAATCCTGAGCCAATCACTGGCAAGAAGAATGAGATTGTATTGGATAGGGCTGGAGTCAGCTGTCCCTGTGGCCCCTGGCTGCCTGGGGAAGTGAATTCGTAGGAATTATTTTGGAGTTCCATTACGGGGGACGAATAGGGAAACGACTGCTGGCTAGACAGCAACAACCATTATAGAGTTAACTTTTTTTTTGTTTTTCAAATTGAATGCTTCTGAAAACTGCTTTAAGCTTTTCTCAGGATATCATTCACATTTCGAGAAGGAGATAGTTCTACTTAGACATTTACAAATGGCTAAGCATATAACCTCTGAAGTCAAATTTTTAATCTTCAGGTTGTTTTTAGTGAAAAAAGACAATCATATTTTCAAAAAATTTAAATAAATTCTTTGGTTTGAGATATACTGGAGAAAGTTTTATGCAAGAAGGTGATTTAAAAATATCTAAGAGCTTATCGCGGCAACATCTAATTATTGTAGTCACAAAGCTTTAATAGCCATTACGTAAAAGAACCCCATTGTTTAATTTAAAAATCTGTAAAAGGTTCTTTATGCAACTGGTAACTCATATGACATTATATATATTATATATTATATGTATATAATATTGTATACATATCTACACATGCATATGATAGTGATATATACAAATATTATATATAATACAGACATACACATACATTATATACATGCACACAAAAATATACTATATATAATACATGAGTGTATGTATATATAACATATAGTATGTGTATATAATATAATACACATATAATACATATGTGTTTTCTCTATAAATGTATGTACATATAAATAGATATATACATATATTCATTATATTATATAGTTTGTATGTGTATAAATGTTTATAAAATATATGTTTGTATAGTTATCTATATATTTATATAGAGAGTATATATGTATTTGTGTATGTACATCTATATCACTATAGTTCCACTGAATATCAACAGAACTGTTTTTTTCAATGTTGACAAAATAGTATTTATTCTCTCACAGAGTTCTCATATGATAAGTGGTATAGTTTCCACTTTGTGAATTTTTCTGAAATTGTTCCTCCTATTGCTTCCGGTCATATTTGCCTCTATCCCAAAGTTTGCTCCTTTTGGATTCTATCCTAAGGCTGGTATGGTTCTTGTTGCTCTATTTATATAAATAGAGACAAAGGAGATGGCTGTATTTCACTAAGAAAAATGTTAAAATGCCAAGAAATATTAATGGGAATTGAAGAAATGTAAAAGAAAACCGTATTTTGGGATACTGTTTTGCTTAAATTTGTTAGCAGGCCCAAATTATTCTCCATTTTTCTGTAGAGGGATTATTTAATCATTATAATTGAGATTTTCATTTCTAGGGCAATTTAAAGTGTTTTGTGAAGACTTCACATTGACTCATTATTATTAACCTCAGGGAGCAAAGAAATGTAGAGAAATACTATGTAAAGGGAGGGAGTTCTTTAGAAGCTGAGAGACAAACATAGAAGAATATCAGTTTTTTCAAAAATAAGATGTTTAACATAAACAGCCTCAGGAGATTCATAAACATAGAAGTTTGACACATAACAAGGCTGACTTGGGCTTTAAATATTTAAAGGGTAAAATTAATGGGTTTAAACATGCCTCAGGTTCAAGGCTGTCTTTAAATCACTCCACGTATACTTTCCCTTCTTAAAACATGAATTAGCTATATATATACATAAATGACAACCCTTTATAATCTCTACTGAGAAAAACTCAAGGCTAATTATGCAGCTTCTATATCACACCATTGATCTTCCGAGATCTTTCCCCATTCTCTACTCAAACCTAACTCCCCTCAACCATTTCTTATCCAGAGCACTTTAGGGGCCTCGAACTCTGCTCTTAAAGCACAGGCATTTTTATTTATAGTCATAATCAACATCTTTAATGATTGGTGTTTTTTTGGTTTGTCTTTTCTACTATAGCATGAAATATTTGAAGGCAAAGCCTATACCCTACTGACTTTTGCACCCATTATAATGGACACAGTTTCTGCACATGGTGTTCAATACTGGTATTGAGGAAACAAAATAAAGAAAGATATAACGTACTTTTCCCAACTCAGTTTTCCTTCAAAATTTTTCTGTGGTTGTCTTTGGAATATTTATATGCTAACTAATATCAGGATTTCTGTGTCACTTTAGTAAGTGCTAATGATGTGGCTGGTGCCTTCTTCTTGTTGAATTTCTGTGTTGAGAAGGAGACTGATAAAATGCAATGCCTCTATCTGGTGGTCTACAGTCCCTGTGGAAAGTGGACAAGCAAGGGAATCTTGTACATGGTTTAAAACAGAAAAGATTTCCCCTAAAATATCAGACAACGAAGTCTGAGTGAATTCAAGCTGTTGTGGGAGATGCAGATTAAGCATTATTTGTTTAATTTAGGTTGAAAGGAGAGCACAAATGGCTAATTCAAAATAAAATCCACTTTGGGTAATGTAATGCTTAAATTTCTTACTATAATTTATTTTGTTATCAAATAATAATCAAATCTGTTTTTTTTTTTTAAATTAGGCTGATACAACTATTTATTACCCTGATAATTTCATCAGATTCCCTTTCCTGATCAATGAGTTTCAGGAGCTTAGATTTGCTTTCTATGACTAAATGATAAATCAGTTGGTCAATTGGTGAAGGGATAAGGGAAGAACTCTATAACGAACATTTCAAATTGTTGATGTGGAAATAATGGTTGTGAGACTGGTCTTCATGCTATTATTGGAAGCCCATAGTAGTAGAAATTGAGGAATCTTTGGCCCTCCAACGTGCTCTGAGGCTCAGGTCTGCTTTGACAATGGCCCAAGAACTACTTAAAGGAAGAGCTAAGGGAGCTGGGGCTTGAAGCACTTTCTTTAATGTGCGCCATTAAAGACTGCCATGAAAATGCACTTCTGATTTTGGAAAGCTGGAATCTGGTGCATATTACTCTGTCAGATATCTCTGGTGGGTCAGCTAGGTGATGGTAGTGTTGATGCAGCTACTTGGCACCACTAGGCATCTAAAGATGAACACTCTGAAGGAGAAGAAAAATTGTAAAATACGTGTTGAAAATAAATTTTGCCTGAAAAAATTTTTATTCTGGAGATCAACCTGCTCTTACCCAGAAGGGCAAAGACAGCTCTTCAATCAAATGAATAAGCCATAAAACATTTGAATGAATTACCCATTTCACATTTATATGCTAGTTAAATGGAATAGACAGTGAGTTTATGTAAAATAAAATTTTGCTAAATTTTCTTACTTTAGCCTTAAGTCATTTTGCTATCTTTTTATATAAAACATTAAATTCATTATTAGACATTTGTCCTGGGCCGTTAGCCTTTCAATTATTTAAAAATATACAGACTATAATTACATAATTATTGATTGTTAAAATGCAATTACTTAGTTTTAAAAATGTTAAATTAGATCCAAAAAGGAAGATATGCAACAGAAATGTATTTGTTGTATTTCAATTAGCACTATCAAAGTAAAATAATTCTAGTCATATTACATAAACATCACTTCTTTTTCTCTATTAAAGTGGAAGAAATAAGCAACTTTCTTCATCAATAATCTCATAAAAACTTCAAAATATTTCAAAAATATATGTACAGGTGATTGGCCTACTGAATATCACCTTAAAAATATAGAGGAAGAAAAAATACCCCACGAAACTATATTTTAACAAGAAAATAAAAATTAGATTGCCAATTTGCCCATTTAAATGAGTCTAGTCAATCACCTGTAAAGTTTGGACAAAATTAAACCAGAAAATTATCTAGACTCAAATTCTAAAGCAAATTTTGTTCTAAGTAAGATCAGAACTTAAGAATTCTGTTTACTTATGGTATTGTTTCTTTTGAATCTTAGCAGTAGCCTTTATATTTTTTATTAAAAAGAAGTGCGTATGAAAAGAAAATGTAACATTGTTTTATTTACAGATACCCCCTTATATCAATTATTTAGTTTCTAAAAATTCAGAACGGTTTGTAAATACAATATAATATATCTTCAGCAAAACAATTCTAATACAACTTATAGTTGAACATTTCTGAGCTTCTGCAATAGGTTTGGTTTTCTTTAGTTTATAAAAAGAATTAATTATGGTCTTTTCTGTTCTCCAAGTTTTCTTTCTACTTAATAAGTCTATTTTGAAGAATTGTGAGCTTTATTTAGGCAGTGCTTGACAGACTTTAGTGTATGTAAACATCCTAGGGAATCTTGCTGATCCAGGAGGTCTGGGGTGGAAGCTGAGACTGTATTTCTATCCAGTTCCCAGGTAATGCTGATGCTCCTGGTCCCAGAACCATATTTTAAGCATCAAGCACTTGGAGAAATGTTTTACTTTCAAACTTTCAGGTATCTCAGCACTCCTTGAAAACCAACATACCGGGCAGAGTTGAGATCTGCCATGAAATGCCCATAATGAGATAATTTTCCTTGTATGGCCTTTCTACTGCTTTAAAATTTTTTACTATGGACAATTAATTCTCATATCATCAGAAACTTTAAAATCTTTGGATAAGAATCAACTCATTCTTTTTTAAAAAAGAATCTTCCTTTAAAAATTTTACTTTAAAATTCTAAATTCTAAAAATGAATTTGAGTTATAAAACTCTTTAAAATAATTTTAAAATCTACTTTGAAAAGAAACTAAGAAGGGAAAAATTGTACATCTTAAATGAAACATTAATAGTTCCTTAAAATCCAGAAAGTAACAAAATAGAATCTTTTATTTCCAGAAATGGATTTATCTTCTGAATAATGACATCTGTATCAAAAAGTTTATACATCACTCCTTCTCTCTCTCTCTCTCAATTCATTACAAAATATGATCTTTTTCATAATTCTGGGAAGGAGAGTGTTAGAGTATTAGGCATTGTAAATCTTGATCTGACCTGTTAGCTGTGTCTAGTACTGTGGTAAGCAAAAAATAACTAGAGTGTCATCTTTTCTGTATCACAAGAGAGATTTGAAGGTCTAATAAATTTTAAAATTTTATGAAGAGTTGTGAGAAGTAAGAAGTTTGAAGGATTTTCCACTCAGCAGCATAAGAGTACTTTTTGTTTAAATAATATTCAAGGCCCATGTAGTAATAATGGAAACCTCATCTGAGCTTCCACTTCAGCTTGGGTGTATGGGAAGAAGTTGTATACAGAACTGCTGTGCTGTGGATCAAGGCAATCTTCTCTTGTTTTGATCATTAATTTTTTTTCGTCATGAAATATTTTAAAGAGCAAACACACTTTTTTAGGGATATACTTTTTGACTTCACAAATGGTTTGGATGGGTGTTTCTCAAAGCGTAGTCCCTGAACCAGCGGCATCAGCATTACCAAGTGTCAGGGATTCCAGACCGACTGAAACAGAAACTCTGAGGCTGGGGCTCAGCCGTTTGAAATGTAAGAAACTCTTAAATCCTGGTGATTCTGATGGTAGTTTAGTTAAAATAAATCAGTTGTTCTCAATGGGGGTGATTTTACTCCCCACCCCATCTTGGAGACATTTGGCAAAGTCTGGAGACATTTTTGGTTGTCACAGCTTGGGGAAAGAGTGCTACTGCCATCTACTGGGTAGAGGCCAGAATGATGCTTAACATTTTGCCATGCAACCTCAACAATAAAGAACTAACCAGCTCAACAGGTCAGTAAGGGGGTTGAGACTGAGAAATTCTGCTCTCAATTCTCTATGAGGAATTTCCTGAAAGTAGATAAATTTGGTCAGGGGCTTTCCTCCATTAGGGAATGAACGAAGGTCTAGAATTCAGATTCTGGCTCTGCTAATTAACAATTGTGTGATTTCATGTACATTCTTAATCCTTCTGTTTCAGTTGTCTCATTTGTAAAATGGGAATGATCCCTACCAATAAGATTGCTATGAGGATCGAATGAGATAATGTGTATGAACACACTTTGTAAACTGTAATGCTAATTAAATTGAACCCAAAGATTTTTTTCAGTGGAAGGAACACATAGATCAGGGGTAGGGGCAGGATGCTAAACAAGGTTAGAACATCTGATTCAGTTGTCTGAAAAGAACCAGATTCCTTAATGTAAATCTGACTTGTATTGGAGGTTTTTTCCCTTAGTGCTTCTTACATCCTTTCCTATAACTACTTTAGTTTAGCTTTTCTTACTTTCAAGTCATTGCATGATACAGAAATTCCTTGCTCTTGACTTCTCTCAACACTAAAGTTTTTAAACTTTAGCCTACATCAGCCATAATAATTTTATTATTAACTCAACATGAGATACATACATTGCCAATCATAGGAACAATGTTGTATAGCAGATCTCTAGAGCTTATTTATTTTGCTTAACTAAAACTTACGCCTGTTAATTAGTAGTTCTCCATTTCCCCCTCCCCCTGGAAGGGGGAACCACCAGAGAATGGAAACCGCCTTTCTATTCTCTGCTTCTATGATTTTGAGTGCTTTAGATATCTCAGGTAAGCGGAATCATGCAGTATTTGTCCTGTGACTGGCTTATTTCACTTAGTATAGTGTCCTCAGATTTAACCCATGTTGCTGCATATTGGAAAATTTCTTTCTTTTTAAAGACAAAATAGCATTCCATTGTATGTATATACCACACTTTCTTTATCCATTAATCTGTCCATGAACATTTAGATTATTTTCGCATCTTGGCTATTATGAATGTTGCTGCAATAAACATGGGAGAACAGATACCTTTTTGAGATTCTGATTTCAATTTTTTTGGATAAATACCTAGAAATGGGATTACTGGATCATGTGGTATTTGTTCTTTTAATTTTTTTAGTAACCTCCAGACTGTTTTCCATAGAGGCTGTGTAACTGCAGAACCAACTCAAAATCTCAAGCCCCCAACCCCCCTATCGTGAGTCGAATTTGAACACCAGAACTTTTGCAGAAGCAACGGGTCTGTTATTTAGGAAGATCTGGTGCTGAGTCCTCTTATCATAAATGGTAAAATTCCAAAGCCCTCCAATTGAAACCTGTCCTGCTAGTGCCTCTGCATACCGGTTCATATGTATCTAATCCCTTAAATTCCACCCTAAACCCTCACTCAGGGAGACAAATTTCAGCCTTGCCTCCTGTCTCCTTGCTGGTTGACTTTGCAAAGAAACTTTTTCTTTTCTCAAAAGCTGATGAGACAGTATTGGCTTCTATGAGCATCAGGTAGTGAGCTTTGCTCGATAACAGCTGCACAGTTTTACATTTTCACCATCAGTGTACAAGGATTCCAGTTTCTCCACATCTTCACCAACACCTTTTGTGTTTATTGGGACATTCTTTTTAAAACGCAGATTGCTGGGCTCAACCCCCTAGAGTTTCCCACTCAATAGATCTGAGAGGGGTTTAAGAAGCTATGTTTATCTAACAAGGTTCCAGCTGATGCAGATGCTGTTGATGTGGGGACCACATTTTTTTTTTTAAACTCCTACAGCACCTGGTATTCCTAAGTGGTCTCCCATTCAAGTATTAACCCAGGCTCGACTTTGCT
Source organism: Pteropus medius (assembly GCF_902729225.1). Classification (NCBI taxonomy): domain Eukaryota; kingdom Metazoa; phylum Chordata; class Mammalia; order Chiroptera; family Pteropodidae; genus Pteropus; species Pteropus medius. Next base: position 3,460,586 of record NW_024352787.1, on the reverse strand, counting down.
TAGCTTCCGAGATTCGGCACAGCATCACATTTTTAAGAACTGCTTTATACTCTATCACTAAACAAGAGACATAAGATAGTGTGGTTAAAGCTGATAATATCTAATTTCTAGCAAGCTTTTGCTTTAGAAGTTCTTTTCCAGGACTCTTTTGACATAAGGAATACCTTTTATTTTCTTGGTGAGTAAGACCATCTCCTTTATTAATTCCTTGCCTGAAAAGGCTCATTTATTTTTCTTTTCTATTCTCAATGATGTTAACATTTAGTTTAGTGTATTGATAATGGCTTTGGCTTGTTCTTGATTAATTGAGGGCATTCTACTTTAGCAATCATAGTTAATAACAGAGGGTACACACACTTGGCTTAAAGACAGGATGTCCTAATGTATTTTAGATGAAGAATAGTTTTGTTATTCAGTGTTTGTCTATAATTCAAGAATTAATGTGCTATCCAAAATGCAAAAACATGAAAACGAAGAGACGGGTGTGACCTAAAGCCTTTATGTTTGAAATGTTTTTTACAGTGTGGCTTACTTATGGACTATTTGCCTCTGAGTAAATTGGGAGATTTGCTTAAAATGAAGTTTCTAGGCCCCACTCCAGAAGTGAGGGTGCTCAAGTATCAGTTGCTATAGAGAGACTCTCAGAAAGGGCCTTGCAGGACAGAGTGGCATCAGCAAAATAGGAGTTTTCTACCATCTTCTCCCTAAAGAACATTGATGAACCTACACGCACACGTCATTATCCCCTAAATTTCATGTGTACATTAGGGTTCATTGTTGATATTCTACCTTCTATGGGTTTGAACAAATGTATAATGACATGTATCCATTATTGTAGTATCATACAGAACATTTTCACTGCCTTAAAAATTCTTTGTGTTGGTTTTTATTCTTGGGTCCCTACTGTACTGTGTAGATTATGACATAACAAACATATATATGTACGTATATATACGTACATATATATGTATATATACGAATATATACGTATATACATATACATATCAGGAAATCAGATATATAGCAGTAAATATCTGCTATATATTAAAGTATAGCTTCTGTACTCCCATCTCTTAAAATCACTCAATTCTTATCCTGAAGAATCTTGGAGATTATTTGCCTCCCCTTCTCTTTGTTGTAACTGAGGACGCTGAGGTACAAAATGGTCGGGGTGCTTGTTCAAGGTCCCACAACTAATAGAACTAAATCCCAAACATTTCTGCATTCTATAACATTTCTCTGTCATTTCACAGATTGAACACGGGGCAGAACCTTCCGTAGTTTTGTTTATTATTACTGCCTAGTTAACACTTTTAAGTACAGATTTTTTTTTTTTTTTTTTTTGCGGCCTGGGGAGGAGGGGGTCAATAAAAACATTAGCAATTATTTTGTTAATCTGTTGCCTCTTCTTGATTTCTGGTCATATCAGACTGCTTACTTCTAGTCCCTGAATAAAATAAGTATTTTCACATCTCTGTACCTTTGTTTTTGTTGTTCCTGCTTCTGAGAATGTCTTTCCTTTCTTCCACTCAGTCTTCAAATGCTAGCTCTGTTGACTTCCTGACCTAACTCAACTTATTATTTACCCTTTCTTCTGAGTTTCTGAAGCATTCCAAATATAACTTGCCAAATTATATGAGAGACACCCTCTCCTTTCACAGCCTACTAATTAATAATGATTGCTAATGATAAGTTGAGGTCTCAAAGGAGACAGATATATAAACAATACAAGATCCTCAATCATTTATTTTGAATCTTTCTTATGTAGAACCAGGACCACCAAATGTACCCAAGGAAAGTAGATTCTCCCTTTGTATTGATATGTAGCATATTCAAGCCATAGGACCCTTCCAGTTCTCTGGGCACAGTATTTTATGCTGAATTCTGTCTGACTAAAATCGCCTGTTCAGTTCTGATTTGTGGGCTCAGAAAGATCCCTTTTCATGTTAGTGACAAAATAAATGACTTCCTGTTTTCTGCCAAGTTCTGCTTTTTAGGTACAGGTCATCTTTCTACCCACATTACAGCCCCCACGATATAAGAAGATCTTGCAAATTTAATAACCACAGCACACAGCAAGACATACATAAAGGCCTGGTTACAAGCTACCATCCCACCAACTAGCAGGCACTCAGTAAATATTGGTTGAATAAATATATCAGGGAATTAAAAAAAAATAATCTACAGTTTCACATGGCAATGAAAAGCAAACATATTTTACTCTAGGCAGCAAAGTCCACTCAATATTGTTTTAATGGCTTAGTTGAAGTAAAAGGTTTGCCTTTCTCAAATGAAGTATAAAACTATAAAAATATTTATTTTTTATAGTAATTAACTTTTGAGCGCTCTTTCAGGTAACCGCTTGATCTCTAGTCATGGCCTACATTAACCCAGGCTGCATATATTCCTTATTCTTTTACTTGAATTTTCTTATTATATATTTAATATAGACTTGATATGTTTTTATTGCATTTAAATCAATGTAGACACAGGCATATTATATATTTTTGTGTTAAAAATCAGATTTATGTCAGTTGAGGGAAATAGTGAGCTAGAATCTAGGGCTCACTCCACCTTTAGTGAAAGGCTTTCTTGTGATCTCTTGAGAATCTCTGAACTATGTGAAGTTTTTATTGATCACATTTCCTACTGACCCTTCTATTAATATTAGTTAATATTGATATTAATTAATTTATATTGATTATAAAGAGTAGGTCTTTGTATTCATAGAAGATACGTAATTATCAAGAATAGTGTGAAACTTTCAGACTTGCTAGAATGAAGTATATAGTCCATAAATTTTTTTCTCTTTTGTAATATTAATATGTGTGGAAAACCCTCAAGTAAAACTGCCATTAATTAATTAATTTATAGTAGGCAATTATTTTTCAAAAAATCCATTTGTGACACCGAAACAACTCTTTCTTCAATCATTGCTTCATCTATACAGTTAAATATTTATTCAACTCTTAATTTACAAAGAGCTAAGCTTGATGAGAATATAACAACAAAAATAACAACTGAGTGAGGCCTTGCTATGTACCTACATACATTATGTTGTTTGATAGACACTTTCATTTACTCTATAATCTAAATGTTATTTGTAAACTAATTTAAGACAAATCACATATTTGACTTCCATTTCATACATGCAGGATTAAGTAATTCGCTTGACTGTCCTCACTGTTTTAGAAGGAGTCCACAGTGTGGTATTTAAATCATAAAACTGTAACCTAGTTAAGGTCTTGCTTCAGCAATACAAGTAAAACCTCACTTTTATTTCTAATCTGAAAAGCATGCTTTTCATCCACTGGCCTACCAGGCTTGTTTTAGCATTCAAACAGCAGCTAAAGAGCAGAAATTGTCCAGGTGGCAAGCGTTTGCTTCTTACTTACAGGAGAAAAAAGCAACAAGAAAAAAAAATTTTCATTTCTCTGCAGAAACATGGAGCATCTGCTCTTTGCAGTAAGAGTATCAGCTTCTGTAGATCATTATACACAGTGCATTAAGTTCAAGGCTGAAGTTCTGGAACCTTATGATGTGTGTGTGTGCATGTGCGTGCATGTGTGTGGTGTTTCTCCAGCCTCCTTGCTGAATGACTCACCAGGGAGTTGTCATAGGGAAAAGATGGAAAGATGAATCAGAGCAACCAGCTCCTTCAAGAACCTGTATTATTCCCACCCACAAATATGCCTGTTGTAGTGATCCTCCCTTCTCAAAGCTTTTCCTTCTGCAGCAGCACATGGCTCTAAGGTCAAGGTAGAGTTTTGAGGAAAGCTTTTGAGCCTGGACGGTCCGTGTTTTCATGGGAGATAAGATGATGTTATTGACAGAGTGAAAGAATGGAATGAAAAAAATGGTTCCTTGCTCCTATGATTACATAGGTTCAAATGCCACAGTCAAGCAGAGGGTTGAAAACTAGTTAGCATCCTGAAACTATTATTGTTAAATAAGCAAGTTTTTAAAGTTTTTATATTCTCTTGCTTCATAGTTATCTGACATATAATACTAAATGAAAATATTCCTTCAAATTTTAATATATTCTAAATTTGCTCATTACTAAAATGTTATTTTCTTTATTTAGTATTCTTTATTATATTATTCGTCAGAAATCTGTGAAAACCTACTAGAGAATAAAATTTAAATAGTTTTTATTTTCTGTAAGTTTAATTATATAGTAAGTGATAACCTAAGAATGTGATTTCTTCTTATAAGCTAGTTTTAAACCCAAGCTGTTGTATAAGATACATATTATGTTATTTATTACATGATATAATAGCTCCTAGATCTGAATAGCTCCTAGATCTCTAGATACAGGATTATTAGCCTGAAGTCCATGAATCACCTGTACAATTTTGTGTGAATATGCATTTTTCTGCATACTGGGTCCAAAGCTTTAAACATGTCCTTGAAAAGATCTGTATTTCAAAAAAGATTATGAAATACTATATTAAATAAATAACTTACGTAGTTTATGTATTGACAAATAGTATGTAAATGTCTTGAGACCTACTATATAGTGCTAACAGGAATTATCTTAAGAAAAATATGTTTTCCTGTTAATAAAACAAAAGCATCTTTCCCCAAAGTCTGTGTTATGATGAACATTTTTACAATGAAAAATGTTATTGGACATTTTTGTCCTTTTTTTTATTTCAGTTATGTTACCTCTGTGTGTTCATGATGTGCTGACATTTTATAGATCAGAACTTGTAGTTTTATGGCTCAATAGTTATCTCAAATGGACTGTTTGCATCCATACATTTAATAATTTTGAACCCACAGTTTCCTGGTAAATTTCTTGTTTTTTAAATATATAAATGACAGATCACTGAAAAATTTGTTTATATGCAATTTATCTGGTCTGTCATTAACATTGCCACGAATGTAGACTAGCCTCAAAATAAATTTATTTTTCCTCAAAATAAATTTTGTCGCTACATAAACTATATATGTAATTTTTATTTAACAAAACAAAACAAAACAAAACATTTTTACCAAGGTAGTTTCTTAGTAGAATAGACAGTTGTAGAATAGACTGATCAATTCTGACATTTAAAAATGGTCATAAGGAAGTAAAATTTCTCCATTTAAAAACACTGAGATGCTCGTTTAGTTGTTAAAAATTCAAGTTCCCAGTGTATTGGAAAAAAGATCCAAATGTTCTTTGTGGTATATAACAGTGGAAGTAACACCACCTATGCAACCCATATTTTCCAATCCTTTGTCATAAAGCAGGACACTCTCATTTTCCAGGCATTCTTCCCCTCTTAAGGGCCCTTCACCACCATATGGCTATGCCGGGCCTAGACTAACACCTTCCTCCATCCTGCCCCAACTCTGACTCAAGTAAAACTAATGTAGAATATTTCACACTTAAAATACCGTTGTTTATTAGTCAAGAGTACAGGTTATTAGAATTCCTAAATTTAAGCTCAATGAAAGAATGTCAAAACATATGCATATGTAATTAGAGATGTCAGGAAGCTTATTTTGGAAAACATTTAGGTTTATTAAATTTATATCTCACCTCTTTTCAAACTGAAACTTTAAGACCACTGTCTCATAAGATAAAGTATAAGATTACTACTGTGAGAAGAAAAATAGCATCTCAGATGGGAAACAGCAACAGTTTTAATATTATTCAAGATAGGTTATTTCATGCAATTAAACATGTATCTAGATTCCATCTCTCTAAAATGCAGCAATCTTAGTTGATTCAGATACATAGGTACTAAGTAAACATTATTTGATGACTGATAAGAATAAAGAGATAGGACCTTAGCCTTAACTGATACTATGTCTATTTTCCTTTTCAGCTATTTAAGTACATTGCCCTCATCTGAGCTAACACAGGAATAAGTCTTAGGATTGGCGTCTCAGGTAAGTGGCCAGTGCAGGTGCGCTGGACCCCACACTCAGAAGAGACCTGTGCCTGAGATATAATGTTCTGTAATTGTTGTCTTGAGATTCTTAATAATTTATCTTTGAATTGTATTCTGTAAGTGAAGTCCAATTGGACAAAGGAGCATGTACCAGGGGCTTGGAGCCTAGCTCCTACGTGGTTCTGCCTCCCCTAACCCCCTTCCCTCTCTCTTCCTGGGATGGGTTCTTGTCTACCTTGTACCTCGGCCTCCGCTCCCCACTGCCACTCTTAGTCTAGGCAACAACTGACTGCGTTGCTTGGTTGGGGGAAGCTCCCATTCTGTCCTCACCTTTTACCTGGATAAGGGCTCCTGGGTCAGCAATGTCAGGCACGTGCTGAGAGTTTCAGGGTGGTGTCAGCAGCACCCAGTGCTCTGGCCCATCTCCTTCCAGGTACCTCCCACCCCCAGTATAGATCCTGGGAGAAGGTTATAATCCTTGAGAATGGGTGGTTTGCTGTGGATTAGGGCAGGTGGTCTGGTGGGAAGGGGAGATTAATTCCATGATCCAACTGGGAATCTTGAGTTTTTACTGTACACTGGACCTGATGAATGATATAGCTGGCCCTGTTTTTAATGTCATTTATTAATAAAATAGTTACTGAGTATTCTGGTTACACAGAGACATCTCTGTATTAAACCATTAAGAAACTAAGAGTATTAAAAATTACATTTCTCAAATTTAACTATGCATAAGTAATAGATGCTGTTTGGCTAGATATTGATTCTTTACATTAAGTGACTACCTTGGAAGAGTTAAAACATTTTTTTTTAAGTTTGACTACTTTCATTTCATGTCAATTATAAGTACTACTTAACTTTGACTAACAATATTTTTGAGCCCAAAGTATCTGAATATTGTCGCAAGGCATTGATAAATTGAAAAATTATATGAGACTAAGTGACCTTAATTAAAGATGAGGAGACAAAAAAAAAAAAAAAAAAAAAAAGAAGGAAAGAAAGAAAGAGAGGGAAATACAAAGCTATTAGAGATTGAGGAATGAAGGAATAATATCAGCAAGATGGCAGAACAGGAGTTTCTAGCCCTCAAATCCCCATGGAAGCAGGTAACCTCTTGGATGGTAGGACATGACTGGAGGACAAGCGGGGTGGAAGGTGGAGAGTGGCTGGCTGTAATAGCATTACTAACAACCAGATCTGCTGAGGGCTTCCTATTGTGTCTGGCGCCATCTAGATAACACATTTGAACCCACCAGAACCCTGTGAGGAAGATGCCATTATTATTCTCATTTTATGGTAGAGGAAGCTGAAGCTCAGAGAGGTTAAATGATGTGTTCTAGGTGACTGAAGAAGAATTCAGTCCAGGCAATTGGCCTAGAAGCCATGATCCTAATCATTACTCCATATGTGAGTTGGGTTTGGAATCTGGGTTCGGAGTTTGAGATTAAATTCTAGGCTGCTCATGTGTAAATGGTGAAATTAGAGCAGCTTAGTAATAACAGGAACATTTTAGTTTTCATTTCACTTACTGACAGAAAAATAAGGATCTAGGGAAAAAGCGTGGAATGAAAATGTCAAAGAACTTTTGGTCTAATAGCATCTTACATTTGTACATAATGTTTTGTATTTTTCAAACTGTTTTCATGAGTACTATCTCGTTTATTTTTCAAAATGCCTTGGCAAGACAAGAATCGTTATCCCCATTTTACACAAATGAGGAAATTGAAGCTTGGGGACATTAAGTGATCTCTCAGGCCAAATAGTTTATAAAATAGAGATTCTGGTCTTATGACTTTTTCCTATTAAGGATTATTAGAGAGAACACTGTGAAGATTAAAATAATCTCAATTGAAACAGTTAATTACAGATAGTTTTCTTACTGAAATCACTTTCAAGTGGCTGCTGTACCATGTTTACTTCATTAAGTGAAATTATAATCAGCCAAAATAATTAAAAGCTACAGTATATAAGAGGGAAGCTCATAGAATTTAGACATGATTTAATCCAATTTATTAATCATAGAAAACATCTGGACATTGGGGTTCATTATTTTATTTCTTCTTTGGACAGATATTATTAAATTGACTTTGAACAATTATTTCTCAGTATAGTTTGTTCTCGAGTCAACATTTAAGAAACACTATTCAATAGTGAGCTTTGGCTTTTAAGTATAAAGAGGGAGTAAGGGGGAGGCAAAAAGCCTGACTCATTTTCCAGAATTATACATGTTGAAGAGAGCAGCACAATTGAGTGTGCTGTTCCTAGTATTTACAGTGAATCCTGAAGAAAAGGATTCATGGAGTTGCATACTCTGGCCATGATGATTACTCTCATTTTTTTCTCTTTTTCTTTTTTCTTTTTTTTTTTTTAATTTAATTTAATTTTTTAAAATGTTTATTATGGTGACATTGGTAAACAGAATCCAGTAAGTTTCAGGTGCACAATTTAACAGAGGCTGGAGATTGGTTCATTTTGTTCTTGATTTCGGCCAAGGTTATACTTTTGTAAGCCCATAAACTATCAATAAGATGTACAGAACAATATTAAGAGATTAAAAATTGGTATTTGTTTTCTCGAAAGCTCTAGAAAGTAGGACAAGGTTAGGATAGATTGCAAAATTGAAGATGACAAGGTGGTGAAGTTAATATTGTGTTTTTCTCTGTCAACATGAAGTTGAATTAACTCCCTAGAATCATAAATTTAAAGAATGTTTCAGTGACATGGATCTTAGAGAGCTGATGAAGATAATTAATTAATTAACTAATTAAGATTCCTTGCTTTTTGTGGAGCTAAGGCTATAGTGAAAAATAGAGATATCACCCTTATCCACAAGAAGTTTACAACTTAATGGGAAAGATACACAATTAAACAAGGAAGTACCTGTTTAGCATACCCAATCCCCAGTTATCCTACTTTCTCTTTATCCCATCCAGTGACTGGACAACTTTCAATGTATAATGTTGTGGTATAGAACCTAAAATTAAGGCTCAATATAATATGTGCATTGACATCAGGGGAAAACTGGGAGGGCCTTGAATTGCCCAAATGTAAGTTCTCCTACCCACTCTGCTCTCAAGGATGAGATCCTCTAGGCAAACAACTTTCCTGATCATGAGGACCAGACACAGAGCCTGTTCATCCCTGCATAGTGGACTTCAGTTCCTGGCCAGCGCACAAAAGTATTCAAACAAATTGTATCTTTCCCAGGAACCAGGGGGTCATCTCACCCTCTATTACTACAAAGCCTGCCTCCCGTAGCCTCTGGGTGTTCACTCTGTTCCAGGATACAACCCGTATGTGGCCCTGTATGGCACCATGTCTTTTTCTCATGGGCTGTGAATATATGTGACTAATAAACTGCTGTCAGTCATATCTGTCCACAGTTGAGTTTGTGTGTTTGGCTGAAACGTTGGGTTAAGAATGCCTTCCTCACCAATGGAGTTTAGAGGAGGTGATCGAAACAAAAGTACTTTAGACATTGAGTTAAAATTCAGTTTTTAATTATATCTACTTATTGCAGGGAGTTAAGAAGTGAATGGGAGTTTAGAAATGGTTGACATGAATATAGAACACGCTTTGAAGTCATTGAAGACCAGATACAGAATGATGAATACTTAATGAGGAATACTTTCATGAACTCAGACATGGCTCAAAGATAATAAAACTTTTTATGTCAATTCATTTTATTAATCTGAGCTATAAAATGATAGAAGAATTTAAAGACGTTAAAGAGGCAGAGATTGAAATTTCATATTATTCGGTTCAAATGTTTGACTTACTTGGGAAGTTAAATTTTTCATCTGTCAGTTTTCCATCCTGACCTTGATTTAACCAGTCTCGCAGAAAATTATTCATCCTTGTGTGAGAAATCTATGAAGAATGGTTGACACACACTTATTATGCATGTCAGTATAAAAACGAGGTGGCTTATGCATGTAGCAATACTACCGCTTGTTTTCCTGAAGCAATAATTCCATGACTAAGGAAAGAGTCATTACTTATCATCTCATCTTAATTAACTTATATTTTTATTTCAGTTAAAAGCAAACAAATCACAATCTGGCACCCCTGAAGATGGATGTTACTTAAATCTGATGCTTGCCATTCTTGTTTGGACATGTGCCAGGCCATCCATGACGATGGTCATCTGAAATTAACCAGGACAAATTTATTTAACTAGGCAAAGAGAGATTGGAATAAAAATACGTAAGAAAAAGTAACCAAAGCCACATTGTGTTACTGAACAGAGTTGGAAATGATGAATCATACATTTTAATCCTATTATTATCCTAGTACAGTAAGTGGTAACAAAGCTTATTATTGAAAGATACCAGATGACTTCTTGATCTCCAGCATGTTTTCCTCTTTGAGTCCATCCAGCATGAAATTCTGCAGGTTTCTATCCTTTTCTCATATCTTTAATTTTGGAGATATTAGATTACTACTTTATTAAGATGGCAGATGGAGAGAGAAGAAAGAAGAGTATAATCTTAAATGAAAAAACAGGATGATGGTGAGGGCAAGGAGACTCTAAGGTCAAATTTTACTTACTTTAACAGTTTGGAGACACCCTAGGCAAGAGAATGGAAAGGGAAGATGAGAGGCATTTTGAAATTCGAAAGGTTATAGCCACCACTGACTGAAACTCTGCTGAGGAGCAGGCAGTGTATTAGATATGTATATATACTAGTGCAGTAGGGGTCTTAAACTTGGATGCACATTGCTATCACCTGGGGGAACTCAACAAAGAATACTGATACCTGGGTCCTCTCCCAGAGATTCCAGTTTTATTGGTTTCGGGTGATGCTTGAACATCTGGATTTTTAAAAGCTTTCCAGGTAATGCTAATGCGCAGTAAAGTTTGAGAGCTACTCAATTGAATTCTTCCCATGACCTTAGAAGGTAGGTATAAATAGTCCGAATTTTAATAGTGGCACAAGTAAGATTCAGAAATTAAATAAATTATCCTAAGTCATGCAGCCAATAAGTGTCAAAGCAAGGACTGGAATGCTGCTCTGCCTGACTTTGGGGCCTGTGCTTTTCCACTAACTAATTTGCTACTCTGATGCATTATATTGGGGGCGAGGCAGAGAGAGGAAGGAGACCCTGCCCTGGGTAAATGAGAGTTGATGATATAGCTTTGTTATTCATCTTTTATATTAGAAATGAAATATACATATGAAAACTGGGACTGCAGCAGCTAAAAAAATTCTGCTAACATTTTACAGCCTCATATTCTTAAGTTAAACTGATTTTCTATATTTAGAGACATTGGAGCTGAGGCTGCTTCTCTAAGCTCCTTGACTGAAAGAAAAGAAGGTTATATTAGAATTATGCTTCAAAGATTGAAATCGGTTCTCTTCTGTTTTATGAATGAATTGCAGTGAATGTATTTGGCATTTTATGGTTTTTCTTACCATTTCCATTATCTTTTTTCTAGCTCACTTTTCGAGCGACAGAGTGATTTACTGACTGTCTTTAAAAGTTCCATTTCACTGTATAATTGGTGAATTTAAAAATCTGCCACTTGACCTAACACTGACTCATGTATTCAAAAGCTTCATTTGATTAAAAAGAACTCATGGAAGTAGAGGCCAATAGATGTTCAATTACAAGAAAATTGAAAAAATTCCAAGATTTGTTTTTTTAAAACTCAGCAGGAAGCAAAACAAATTACATTTTCTTTTAGAGTGACCAGAGGCTGAGTTTGCTTTCTATTTGTAAATTCCATGTTTTCTGTCACATTTGTTTGTCTGCCATTGACTTCAGTCATCTTTACCTAATGAAACCAAAATGCATTAGTACATTTCAAGAAATAGTATCAATAAACATATTCTCTACCGTTATTGCCAAAATCCATAGCAGGTTACAAACAAGGAGACCTGTACGTCTAAAACATGCGTATGTTGGCAGGGGAAGCCCTAAAGCAAATTTAAACTTCTATATTCTTTTAGAAGTTTTTTAGTTATGAAAGGTCTGATAATTCCTTATAAAAGCAAAAGACTGAAAATAACCCAAATGATCCTCAGTGGAAGACCAGTTGAAAAATTATGAAAAATCCATACTAGGAAGCTTGCTTTGTGTTATATTTTTTAGGTGTGATAATGGTGCTTATGCAAGATAATGTCCATATTGTTAGTAATGAATATTGAAATATTTAATGTTGAATGATATCACATCTATGATTTTCTTTAAAATTCCATAGCTTCAAAAAACACAACATCCCATTTCAAAAAACAACAAAACAAAACGAACAAGAAAACCTCAAGAGAAGTAAATTAAGTATGACAAAAATCTTGATAAATTCTCAACTGTGAGTGGTAGGTATATGAGCATTTACTGTGCTGTTTTCTACTTTTCATATGTTTGAAAATATTTAACATAGAAATATTTAAGCATTCACTGGTAGAATCCAAGAACTGCCAACTTGACTTTTGCTACTTGCTGAGGGATATATAACTAAGCATTTACATTCTTCATCTGTGTTTCTGTAACCTTATATAACAAAAAGGATTGTTATAGACATGGAAATAGGCCACTTATTATAGAACCTAGGTTTGACCAACTAGACACGTGCATGGAAATATCTCATAGATTGGGATAAGTAGCTATGACCCAATCAAAAAGTTGGGTTACAAATCTCATAAATGGAGAATGTTCTAGTTCTTGGGGACTATTACGTATAGCCTTCCCTGTTTAAAGTAGCCAAGTCAGTCACTATTTAACTGACATTACTCAGTTTAGACTGGCTGGGGTTCTAGCAAAACAAGGTCTTGCTATTTTAATACTATTAATAAGATTGGAAAGGAGCCTTTCACATTTCTGAAAACTGCCAGAAAGTGCTTTTTCTAGGTGTGGCCTTAGGTAAAATTTGAAAGAAGTTACTTTAGTTTGTCTCTAGAATTTTGCTTTCATTTCCAAAGTAGGTCTTACAGAACACTTTTCACACTTAGTTCTCATATTTATTTTCTTATTCCACCTCTTCCTATGCAGGGTTCAGTGTGCATCTGAGTCTACCTCTTTTGTCAGTGCTATGCAACAGCCACTCAGGACTTTGTTCTACTTTTCCCATTTCACTCTTCCTCCTAACCTTTATTTTATATATTTCTAATTTTAATCGAGACCAAGATATAAAATAAGTTGGGGGAATTGAATTTGAGTCCAAAGTGAAACTGAGGACACTAGAAGGAGTTAAAGTGTCCCAAGCAGGCAATACCCCTGACTCCCAAAAGAAACAAACACAAATCCTTTCTGAGGAAAATACGGCCTCTGGTTTCCCCACAGATTAAGATCAACCAAATATAAACTCATAATAAAGAATCATCAAACATACAAGGAAATAAATCATCACGAATTAAATTCAGCAGAAACAACAAAAATTGGATTAGGACTCTAACATTTCAGATATCGACATCATCAGATACAGAATATAATATGCCTATTTATAAAATATTTAACAAAATGAAGAGTTACATTTACCTAGTTGGATTAATCTCACAAATGCAAATACAATGTAAAATGGTATAGAAATTCTATGGAAAATAGTTTGGCTATTTCTTATAAAACTAAACATGTGCTTAGAATACAACCCAACATTGCACTCTTGGGCTTTCATTTCCAAAGAAATTAAAAGTTCCGTTCACACATAAACATGTATGTGAATGTGTGTGGGAACAGGATATATGGGAACTCTGTACCTTCCACTCAGTTTTGCTGTGAACCTAAAACTGCCCTAAAAAACAAGGCAGTAATATACTATTGTTAATTTCCTAATTGAATTGTGGCTATAAAGAAAATATCCTTATTTATAGAAAATGTATCCTAAGGTATACAGTGGTGATAAGGCATCAAGACAGCAACTCACTCTCAAATACTTTAGGGGAAAAAAATTGTACTTGGAATTTTTCTTTAAGTGTGAGATTGTTGCAAATTCTTTTTTTTTTTTTTTTTAATGAAGCCGATCATTATCTGTGTTCTTGATGGGAAGTTATAGTGTTCAGTTTTTTTGGTCTGCGATTCAAGTTAGAGGTGTGTAGACTCCTAGTCATTTTGAAAAATCTGTGAGTCCCCAGGGGAGCAATTACTCTCAATCTGGTATTCACTTCAGGCAGCCACATTTTCTTTAGGGCTGACTCAGGTCGCTGACCCAGTGAGCAAGAGTCTCCCCCAGGAGATAAGTTATAAAAGGCCATCTGCCCAGATGCACCCTTTTTTTTTTTCTTTTCATAAAGGTTTCCATTTCTGTGTTCTAAAATATAGGGATGTCAGATACAGGCATGAAAGCATTTCGGGCCATTCCCAGCCAAGTAAAAGAATGGAGAGTCTCACACCTCTCCATCATGTCAGTCAGCTTCTTTATCTGCCTTCACAACACAAATTTGGCAATTCCCTACCACACCCACTTCCAATAAGGCTTCCCTGTCTGTGTGACTTCTTCCTTTCACCAGCTCAGCTCAGACAGTCCCACCCTTTACGCAGCCAGACCCCTATGCTTGCCAATGATCATCTCTATTTTTTTCCTCTCAATGGGTTTCTTTTCTTAATCAAGACTTGCTTGTAAATATAAATTAAATTTAATATAAGCTGAATGAATATAAGCTGGATTTAAATCTAGAAATGTTTCTAGTGTGGGGTTGAGAGGCTTTCTACCTGGTGGCAGAGCCTGCAGGAGAAAGGTAAGGAAATACTAGGTTGGCCTCAGGGCCCTGGTTGTTTTAAGCATAACCACTGGTAGGAGTATTAGTTATTCCTATCATCTATCAGGCCTTCAGGAAAGAGTTGTTTACCCTCTTGGTTAAAACTTAGGCATATTTTGATTAGTTAAGAGATAGAACTGATATTTTGTCAAATATTTGGGCAAAACCAGCTCTTGAACTGTGCCTGAGGGCAAAGACGGGGTGGAACAGAAGGGAAAGTTGGTCATAGGGGTAAACTGACTCTTATCTTTGTTATGTTATTTTTTTTTAAATTTCTACAATGAGTATGCATTACTTTTCTAGCCCAGAAAATAAAAATAAAAATATACAGTGACTGTATAGCTTTATGTCCCAGTAATGAGTAGAATACTGAGAGTTTCAGGTCATATGGGCCCATAGGGAAGCTATTTTAGAAAGGCATCTGGTACTCTTCTTGTTCTAATTCTTCACCTTCTCTAGGTATACTAGCTATACAAGCATTTTTGTTCTTGAAAACAAAACTTGTTCCATTATAATAATGGTGCCCACTAATGTAAGTCTTGAGGGCACAATTGACTGTGCAAAAGTAAATTCACTTTAGATTTAATGGTAACTTTAATGAAAAATTATTATTGACTAGAGATATTAGTAGTGTATTAATAATGTGGTAAAAAACTACCAAAATTTCTTTAAAAACCATGTTGTATTTGTTTCTAAGTATGTAAGTGAGTCACTATTTTGAATTAATTTTGCAGCAGTTTTACTTCATAGTTTTTTCTCTTCTTTTTAAAGGTTGGTCAAAAGTTAATTGTGTCATTCAATTGGAGCATTAATAATGCATAAGAAGGCAAGGCATTTTTCAATCCTAAAGACAGTTTAGATGTAACTTTTGAGTTGACAGGAGACTTACTATTAACTTTTTAGGGTTTTTTTTTTTTTGAGTTTTTGTATTGAAATCTTAGTCATTGTTTAAATGTATCATTTATAGTAATTCTTTCAAGCACTCACTCATTATTTACTCATCAAACTATTTTGGTCTCTGCTATGTACAATACATCCTTGGTAAATAAGAATTGGTGCTTGACTTCAGAGAGGTTGCAGTCTAGCAGAGAAGGTAAGATGAGGAATACTATAAAAACTAGCAAGTGATGAGTCCAGCAACAGTTGAGATAAATTAAGTGGTGGTAGTAGAGTGAGTGTGCTCAGGAAAGAGATGGTAAGGTCATTCTTAGGCAAAGAAAGATCATGGTCAAGGAAGGAAGGCAAGTACCCAAGGCATCAGTGAGAACAGTGATTAGAGGCTATGGTTATATAGAAAAACTGCTATTGGCCTCTAACCACTGTGGTTTATATAAAGTGAATGATAGGGTTATGGGTTTTATAGTTCCTGTTCCATAATAACCTCAAACTCATTACAAGTATCACATAGAATGCTATGTGATACAGTAGACATATACTAATAAGGCAGCCATTTTACTTAGTTGGGGAGTGGGCTTCATCTGTCTCAGTTATTGATACAGCAGGGTCTTTTTTGAACTCACACCCATGATGGTCAGTTTTACATGTTGTTTGGCTAGGCTATCATCCCAGTTATTCAATCAAAGATTAATTAGGTGTTGCTGTGAAGATATTTTATAGATGTAATGTCCATAGTCAGTCCACTCTATGTAAGAGACATTATCTTAAATCATCAGGTGGGCCTGGTTCAATCAGTTGAGAGCCCTTAAAAGCAGAACTGAGGCTTTCCTAAGAGAAGAAATTCTGCTTGGAGAATCTTCTAAGAAGAGAAGTTCTGACTGGAGCCTCAGTCTCTGCCCTTTCTGACAGCCTGCCCCATGGATTTTGGACTTGCCCACCCAGCTCCTGCAAGTATAGAAGCCAATTTCTTTCAGTAAACCTCCTTGTATTTATTTCCTAGTGGTTCTGCCTCTCCGGTTGAACTCTGACTAATAAAATACTCAGCACAAAGATTCTTATATTCCTTTTTGTAACTGGTTTTCTTTATTGAAAATTTCCCTTTCCTAGCAGTCTGATAAGTGTCAAAATTTCTTTTTCTTTTCTTTTTCCAGGATTTATTAGTTATTTTATACTCATAAACTCATGATTTGATTTCTAACAAGTTCATTTTACTCTGTTCCTTTATTCTTTATTCTCTACTAATTGTTGGCTCTAATATGTTCTTTCTCTCTCTCTTTCATATCCATCAGTTTCTGCTTTACCTCTGGAAAGTAAGTGCCACAGGGTCAAGAGTCTTTAACTGGTTCATTGATGTTTATCTGGCACATAGGATATAATCATTTGATGTTTATTGAATGAATGAATTATATTTCTTTGCAAATATCCCTCCTTACATCTACACATTGCTCATACAGTAATTACATCATTACATAAAACATTTATCTCTATCTCCCTGTGAGTTTGTTGGTGGGAGGCAGCTATTTTGGGTAAATGTATCTGCTATGAAGATGCAAACTTTCCATTGGGTGTGTAATCTCAAGATCTAGTCATGGGGGTCAGGAATAAGGTAGCTAGATACTGCCTGTAGATCTGGACTATTACCTCCAATATAGCTTTACCAATAACACAAATAGTTTACTCTCTAGTCATCAAATACCTATACTTTCTGTCAATTAGTTCCAAACTCAAAGACAGTTCAAGAGGTATAGTAATAATATCCCCCAAACCCTGCAGCATGCTCTTATGGAACAAACCTAATTTTGGTCTTTTCTGGAAATAAAATGCATTTTGGGAGAAGAAACTAATCCTCTCTCTACTTGAAAATTTTTGTTCTAGTGGAACCTGTCAATCATAGAATTCAGCCTTTCTGTTTCCAAAGATGGGTGTGGTCTTTCCAGGGAACTTCTTTTTGAATCGAGACTAAGGAAGGTGTCGCTGCTGCTCTTCTCTGATATCATTCTGATATATTTAATATTTTACTCCAGTTTTATAAAAGTTTTCATAGTAGTATGGCCATCTTTCTGCAAAATTAGTTATATATTTTGGAAAGGCCTCTGGAGGAGATCATAGAAGGAGTTGACTAATGACACCAACTGAAATGAGAAATGATTGGTTCAAAAAGGTCCCAGTGCAATGCATTTCTTATAGAATTCCTTTAATTAATGCCGAAGATATAAGAGTAAGGAAAGAAATTGTGGGTTAAAGTAGGACTGGGCTTCCTAACTAAATTTAACTTTCTGAATGGTTCAGGTAGTAGGTAGTAGGATGTCATTCAGCTTGGGTAGTTGAAAAAGAATTTGCACAATAGAATTATTTGAATAATAGCAGCCACTACTTTCTGTGTTCCAAACACACTGGCTTTCTTGGTAAATAATCCTTGGTTACTGTCCTTAGAAGCCTCCCTGGAATTTCCCAACCTGGTGCTCCATTGGGTATCCCCTGATTGTCTTTCGTCTTGGTTCATGACCTGGCATGAATCTGGCACCCTCTCAAAGGTTCTTTAATATCAACTTCTCCAAGGCATAGACCCTGCCAGGAACAATAATATCCAAATTCTTTTACCAGACATAATATTAGTCTCTTTCAGAGTTTAAATCTTTCAAATTGTTCTCTTATAATAAAATAGGAAAGTATTTTCATTTGCGAGAACATAAAGATTTATGATCTTTTGAAATATTGGGCTCGTCTTATTTTCATTCAAAACAATATTTATTACTTTTGGTCATTAGAACATAATGTTCATCTTTAAGAAAGTCAATACTTTTATATGCCTGTGAACATGAAGTGCTGTTAGATTCTAAAATTGATTCAAGTAGACAATAGAGTGACTAAGCAATGAGATTTTGTGTCTTATTTGAAAATCTCCCACTTGTAGAAATGTGTGATTTCTGAGCCAAAGCTGAAAAGGTTTGTTAATTGCTTTGGCAATCAGATAATTATAGCGAAGGATACCTTAGTTAGAAATTAGCAGAGAGATATTTAAAGTCAAATGTAGGACAAAAGGAAAGGAAACAAAATAAAATGTTAAAACCCTTTGGATATATGTAACAAAATCCATTTTGTTAAGAAAAAGTAGCATAAAAGTAATCCTTTCTCCCCCTAGCCTGGTCTTTACTACCCCTCTGTTATTTTGACACTGGTATATCTTTTACCAAATACGTAGTCAAGGCAAAATCATTCCTCATTCATTGCATGTCTGTTGTATGCTAGGCCCTGTGTCAGATGTTTTGCTGAATACGAACATGAGTAAAACAGTTTCTTTTGATGGGAGGCTTATGATCTGAGGGAGAGAGACATGTTCAAGATGTGTGAGACAGACTTCATAAGCTTCCAGCTTGAGGAAAGGGCCAGCGATGGTATCTCACACTGTTGAGGAGTCTGGGCCTGTTGGGGCTGCTGGAAGTGGACCAGGAGAAAAGCCAAAGTTGGCTGAAAATGGCTGCAGTCAGAGGGTGAGAACAGATCACAGTAAGGGAGGTTAAATGAGGCTCAGAGAGGGTGAATGCTGGAATATGATGGGATATGAGCAACACATAAGGAAGAAGGCAGGAATCTATACCCAGGGCCCTGATTAGGATTCAAGTACAAAGGATTTTTATCTTTTATTTGCTTAATTTTTTTACTTTACAATTGAAATATTACAGACATGGAAAAGAATACACAAATCATAAAATATGCTTCAGTGAGTAATCACACTCATATAACCATGAGCAATATCAGATAATAGAACATTACTAGCACTTCAGAAGCACCCCCTATACCACCACCCTGCCACCCCTCTCAATCATTACCAACTTCCTCCTGCCTACTATTCTCATATTTGCCTGGTTTTGAAATGTATATAAGTGGAAACATATAGTATGCATTCTTTTATATCTGGCTTCTTTTATTCAACATTATGATTTTAGTATCTATCCTGTTGTATTTAGCAGGATTTCGTTCTTTTTCATTGATGCAAAATTTTCCATCATATAAATTTACAGGGATTTATCTATACTTTCTACTGTTGGTAGACAATTGGATTATTTTCATTTTGAGGACTAATACAAATGATGCTACAATAAACATTTTGTACATTCCTATTAGTATATCTGCATGTATTCCTGTTGGATATACATCTAGGTGGGCCATTGCTGAATCATAATGGTATGCATATGACAATTTCAGCAGTAGACTTTGTCAAAGTTTTCCAAAGAGCTCGTAACAAGTTACACTCCTCTCACCAGTTGTGTATGTTGAGTCTTATTTTTCCACAACCTTGAAAACACTTGGAATTGTCAGATCATTTGTTTTTAATCCAGTGGGTGTGCTATGTCATTATGGCTTTAATTTGCATTTCCATAATTCTTAATGAGGTTGATCATCTTTTTCTATGTTTATTGACAGTTAGGATACTCTCTTTGATGAAATGCCTGGTCAAGTTTCTTTGATTTTTCCACTGGATTTTTTTTCCTTATTAATTTGAAGAAGTTCTTTATAGATTCTGGACATAAAAACTTTATTAGTATTGCATTCCGTATATCTTTTCCATGTTCTTTGCATTTGTGCTGTATTAATAAAGTCTTTTGATAAACATTTTCTTTATTTTAATGAAGTCCAATTTATTAATCTTTTCCATTTTGGCTAACGTTTTCTGTACCCCATTTAAGAAAAGTTTCCCTACACCAGGATTTTGAAGTGTTATCATTTTGCTTTTCACATTTAGATCTAAATTCATCTAGAATTTATATTTATATGTGGTTTAAGGTTGCAAACAAGTTTCATTTTTTTCCATAGATATCCAATTGACTTAAAATTATTTATTGACAAGATTATCTTTTCCAAAAGAAAAAAATAAGATTGTCTTTTCCCACTGTCCTACCATGCCACATTAGTTAAAAACCATGCGTCCATATATATATATGAATGTGTTGCTGAATTCTAATTTGCTCCACTGATATATTTCTCTATCTTGATGTTAATACCACTCTGTTTTAATTACTGCAGCTTTATAGTACGTATTTTTATCCAGTAGTGTAAATTCTCCTATTTTATTCTTATTCTTTAATATTGCCTAACTATTCTTGGTCCTTTGCATTTCTATAAAAGTATTAGAATTATATGATCAATGTAGGCCAAAAAACCAACCGAAGTAAAACAAAACCTGTCGGTGTTTAGGTTGAGATTGCATTAAATCTGTATATCAATTTAGGTAGAATTAACATATTTTTAAATTAAATTCATTGGGGGTGATATTGGTTAATAACAATATATAGGTTTCAAGAGTACAATTCAACAATTTGTCATACGTGTATTGCATTGTGTGTCCACCACCAGAAGTTAAATCTCCTTTTGTACCATACGTTTGACCCCCTTTACCCTAATACCTACCTCTCCCAGCCTTGCTTTCCCTCAGGTAACCACTAAACTGTTGTTCATGCCCATGAGTCTCTGTTCATTTGTTGCTTTTAGTTTTATACCCCACATATGAGTGAAATCATATGGTTCTCAACTTCCATCTGACTTACTTCTCTTAACATGACAATCCCAAGATCCATTTATGTTGTTGCAAATGGCAGTATTTCATCTTTTCTTATGGCTAAGTAATATTCCATTGTGTATATATATACCACATCTTCTTTATCCAGTCACCGATAGAAAGGCAATTCAGTTGTATCCATGTCTTGAGCACTGTGAATAATGCTGCAAAGAACATCGGGGCTCATATATCTTTATGGATATTGTCCTATAATTCACAACATGGCATATCTCTTCATTTGTTTTGGTCTTCTTTAATTCTCTCAAAAATGTTTTATAATTTTCTGGTTTGAAGTTTTGGACACATTTGGCTGGATTTATTCTTAAATATTAAATTTTTTGTTGTCGAAATCTAATATTCGTGCAGAAAAGTACATCTATCGTAAGTGCATATAGTTTAATGAATTTTCACAAATCGCACACAAATGTGTAACCAGAATTCAGATCAAAAAATAGAATAGTGCCGAACCTTACATGTCCACCTTTTTTCTCCCTCCCATCACTAGGCCCTCAGTAGGAAACACAATCTTGACTTTAACACTGTAGATTAATTTCGTCCTTTGAAAAAACCTGATATAAATGGAATAGTACTGGCTGACTTCTTTTGTGTCTTGATTCTTTTGCTTAATATTATGTTTATGAGTCATCAATGTTATTGCAAGTAGTCGAAATGTGTTTATTCACATTGCTGAACAATATTCCACAGCATGAATATAAAAACGTTTTTCAATCATTCTCCTATTGATTAGTATCTGGGTAAATTTCCAGTTTTTGGCCATCATGAATAGTGTGTCATCAATTATTATACATTTGGTCCTTTTATTATGTTGAATAATGCTTAGAATGGAATTTCTTGGTCATAGGGTATGCACATGTTTAATTTAATACATGATGCTAAGAAGTTTTCCAAAATGGTTTCAATAATTTATATTTCTATTAGCAGCCTATGAAAATTCCAGTCGCTCAACATCCTCATCAACCATTTTTCTTTGTTTTAGTCTGGTAGGGAGGTAATATAGTGATATTTAGTGATATTTCATTTTTTTTCAAATAATAGTTTTCTGACTAATAAATGTGAGCACATTTGGCCACTTACATAACCTCTTTTGTACAGCACCATTTAAGCCTTTTGCTTGCTGGTCCCCCTTTTAAAACTTGGGTTGTCTATTTTTTTTTTTATTAATTTGTGTGTATTTTAAAAGGTATATTCTGGATATGAGTCCTTTGGTCCTTTGTTGGACATATGTATTGAAAATATTTTCTCTCACCATATGAGTTGCCTTTTACTCTGTTAATTGTGCTTTTCGATGAACAGAATTTCTCAATTTTCATACAGATTTTTTTATTTTTCCCTTTAAGTTAGCACTTTTAGTGCCCTATTCAAGAAATTTCTTACACTGAAGTCACGAAGGTCTTCTGATATTTTTGCTTAAAACTTTCATTGTTTTTACCTTTTATATTTAGATCTGCAATCCATGTGAAGATAGACGTCAAATTAACTTTTTTTTATGTGTATTCAGTTGACCCAGCACTACTTATCGAAAGGATTATCTTTTACCCTCTACATTGCAAGGTTATCTATGTCATAAAGTAGGTAGCTGCATATGTATGATTCTATTTCTGGACTCTCTATTCTGTTCCGTAAGTCAGTTTGTCTATCGTTGCACCAATTCCACACTGTTTTACTTTAATGTCTTTATAATAGGTATTAATATGTGGTACTATAAGTTGTTCAGCTTTGTTCTTTAGAAGTGGCCTGTCTATACTTGGTACTTTGCATTCCCATATACATTTTAGAAACAAAATGATCAAGTTCAATAAATAAAATACTACTGGCTTTTGATTGAAACTATTGTATTAGTTATCTATTTGCTGCTTAACAAAATACAAATTATTCCAAACTTAGTGGCCTAAAACAACATCTATTATCTCATAGTTTCTGTGGGTCAAAATTTTGGGCATGCCTTAGCTGGGTCCTTTGTTTCAGAGTCTCTCACAGGCTTCTGTGAAAGTATCAGCTGAGGTTGTAGTCATTTCAAGGTTGAACTGGGGAAGAATCTACTTCTAACCTTTCTCACGATTGTTGGCCATGTGGGCCTTTCCGATATGTCAGCTTGTTTCATCGAAGCACACAAGCTGAAAGGCAATAGAAAAAAATAACAGCAAGAATGATGTGATTGTCTTTTTTAACCTTAATGAAAGTGACATTCCATTGTTTTTCAATAGAATATATTTATTTTACTGTGGCAAAAACACATAAAATTTACCCCCTCAATCATTTTAAGGTACAGTTCAGTAGTATTAAATATATTCACATAGCTGTCTAACAGATCTTTAGAACTTTTTCATCTGAAACATTAAAAGGCTATACTTGTTAAACACTAATTCCCCAGATCTTGGTAACCACATTTTTAATTTCTATTTTTTTGATTTTGATTAGACATTTCATATGAATGGAATTATCCTTTTGTGATGCTTACATTGTTTGTACCATATTATCTTTATTAGACACAAGTCACTAGGCCTAGCCCACAATCAGAGGAAGGCTATCAAACAAGAGTGTAAATAGTAGGAGTTAGGAATCATTAGGATCATTGTTGTTGAGTTGTTGCATTTTTTATATATTCTGAATTCTAGACCCTCATTTGATGTAATTTGTAAATATTTTATCCCATTATGTGCAATGTCTTTTCACTTTCTTTTTAATCTTCTTTTATGCACAAAAGTTTTTAATTTTGATAGAGTCCAACTTATCTATTTTTCTTTTAATGTTTGTGCTTTGATGTCATATGTAAGAATCCACTGCAAATCCAAGGTCATGAAAATTCACCATTATGTTTTCTTCTCACCCTGAGTATGGTCATTTGATCTAATTTGGTATATATCTTTTGTTATTTCCTACATCTATCTATGTATCCTAAAGAATTTAGCATTCACCAAATTAACCTAATAAGAATTTATTCAAAATTAAAAATGGTAATATTTAATTGAAACCATCTTCTTTATAGTTTTAGCTCATATGTTTAGGTCATTAATCCACGTTGAACTCATTTTTTTTTTATATGGTGGGAGTAGGGGCTATCTAGGTGTCCTGGCACCATCTGTTGAACCATCTGTATTCTTTCCCTATTGATTGGTGTTTATATCTTTGTCTAAAATCTGTTGGCCATTGATGTAGGAATTTATTTCTCGACTCTCAATTTTATTCGATTGGTTTATATGCCTATCCTTCTGCCATTATCACACTGTTTTAATTTCTATAGCTTTGCATTAAGTTTCAGAATTGAGTGGTGTGGACCAGACTCTCCAACTCTAGTATTCTTTTTCAAGATTGTTTTGTCTCTTTTAAGTCTTTTGCACTTTCATATAAATATGAGGATTACGTTTTCAATTTATGAAAAAAAAATGGCAACCAGATGTATTTTTATAGGCATTTCATTATCTGTAGATTGCTTTAGGTAATATTGACTTCTTAATAATATTTTCTATCCATGAACATGGGATGCCTTTCCATCTAATTTCTCTCAGTAATGTTTTGTAATTTGCAGCGTATAAGTCTTTCACCTTCTTTATTAAATTTATACCTAGATATTTTATTCCTTTGGATACTATTGTAAATGAAATTGTTTTATTTATTTCCCTTTTGGATTGTTCATTGCTGGCGATCCTTTTGGCTTTTGAGTCTCTTGAGAGCTCTGCTTCACTTCGAGCCTCTCATTAACAACCTCCAGAATTGTTAGATTTCTCTAAAGGAGAAGTAGTCTGAATTCTGGTCATTGCATTTTAGACTTTCCTCATCTCCTGGATACTGTCCTCACAATAATACACTTATTTGATAGAAAAATGTGTTAAGTAGGATGTAGGCCCATAATATTAGGTTGAGTCAATTAGAGTTCAAAGTACAAGATCAGACAGAGATAACACAAGTTAGAGCATAAAAGATTTGCAACCAATCCTGACTTCACCACTCTCTATTATATTACACTGACAAATTGTCGCTTGTATCAATTTTGTTACCCAAATAGAAATTATTATAACTACTTCATAGTGTGGTTTTGTAGATTAATGAGAGTAAAGTGAATAAAGCTCTTTCTAAATGGCAACTAGCATTCATTATTGCTATGTTAGTGAAGAAAAGTAGTGTAAGGATAAGCTGATAAAATTTTAAATAAGTGGGGATATTTGATCTAATTTGGTTTAGATCCATTATTTCCTAAGTATGTCGATTGCTAAAGAATTTAGCAAATTAACTTAAGAAAAAATTTAAAAAATAAAAAATGGTAATGTTTAGTTAAAAATATTAAATTTAATAGCATTCTAGAATAATTTCTAAGCAGGACATTTTCTTTTTGAACAGAGATGAATATAAACAAGTCTCAATTTAACCCAATATACTGAAATTAGTGTCAAACTCGGGACATCCATCAAATATGTGGACATCTAAATGCTCTGTAAACAGCAACAAATATTTAAAAAGGGGAATGGAAGAAAAAAAGAGAAACATTAGCAGTTGAACATAACTGTGAATTTAGGTCTTAGTTATAATTATGATTTTTGAGATGTCTCATATCTGTATTGTACATTGGTACATTAGGAAGTAAGAAATAAAGAGGCAAGGGAACCTATCCTTAATCATTAGATATTGAAATATCTTTAAAAACCTTCAATTATTAAACTGCTTTGACAAAATTCAAAATTTAAGAAAGGATGGATGTCAACTACTATAGAAAAGTCTGTCACTTATATGAGAAAAGAAAGGGTAGATAGATTTGCTTATATCCATCACTATTGGTGAAAAACAACTTTTGTCTTCTCCTGATAGTGAGTTATTATTCCTATTTTCTTATACAAAGGATAACACTTCATTTTTTTCCCCATTAGTTGAGCTATAAACCTTTTGAACAATATTGATATAATTAAGTGACTTTCTGACAGTTTGGGCCAACAAAATAATGACAGCATATGTCAGCCTCTGAATATTTGTTGTTCAAAAATATGACATAATTTATTAAAGGGAAAATTCAAAAAGACTGTAAAATATTTCTTCATGACTTTATGATAAAAGTTTTAAAAATATTTTATGAGGATAAGGCAATATTTCCCAAATGTATTTAAGATATTGGTTGTTATTACTAGAAAATAAAAGGCTCATATGAGTTTTAGAAACTTTGGAAATTCTACCAAGGTAATCCGAATTTTGTTTGTTTGTTTGTTTGTTTTATCCTCAGGACATTGCAAAATCTATAATGTGATACTATCCATCATGAATCTCCAGGAAAGTGAGTTTGGGTTAGAACTTATCAAGTGTAAGTTCCCAGAATCACAGAATCAACCCCTTTTCCTTCGAACACTTAGGAGGAGAGAGATTTAAATTACTAATCATTAGCAAAAGAATCCACTTTAAAAATTTTGTCCTTCGTGTCTGGCAAAAATGTTAAGATATTTTAGTTTGGTTTATCTGTAAGATACAGTTGTTTCTTAAAAACTCTCAACTCAGATTAGTATAGTAAAAATATTTGAAATTAACAGATGATGAAATGATGTCTTAGCTCTTTTGGCCTGCTATAACAAAATATAGACTGTGTGGCTTAAACAACAGAAATTTATTTCTCAGAGTTGTAGAGGCTTGGGAGTCCAAGACCAACGTCCCGGCTGATTCCTTTCTTGGTATGTCTCTCTCTCTCTTCTCTCATATTTCTTCTAACAAGGGCTCTAATCTCATCCTGAGGTTTCACCATCATGACCTAGTTGCCTCCCAAATGCCCCACCTCCAGCTACCATCACACTGGGCTTTAGGGTTTTAACGTATGAATTTTGGGAGGACACAATTCAGGCTCTAGCAAATGATATGTTTAAAAAAATCTTTATAATGATTCTATTAGTTATGACTCTTTTGATGGCAAGTAACAAAAATCAACTTGAGCTACATTTTTTTTTTTTTAAAAAAGGAGGGATTTATTGCAATAATAACAAAGTTATCATCTAGAACCCAAGAGTAAGAATACAACTGGCTGTCAGGAATGTCCAGAATAGCACAATAGAAAAATAGTGTGAGCTACAAATGTAGGACACAGTTCTACATTTTAATCTCTCTAATAACCACGTTAAAAAAAATAAAAAGAAGCAGATGAATTTAATTTTAACAATACATTTTATTGAATGAAATATATAAAATGTTATTGTTTCACTATGTAATCAGCACAGAAATCTTAATGAGATATTTTATATTCTTTTCTTGTGTGCTGTCTTTGAAATCCAGTGTGTATTTTACACTTACAGTACATACTACTTCAAACTAGTTATGTTTTAATAGCCCAAAAGCTCCATGTGGCCATTGGCTACCATACTGGACAATGCTGATCTAGAGCAAAGAATGACAAGGATTTAGAAAACCCATATAGTTCTCTCTCAGTATTTAAAATTCAGACCAATTTATTTCAGTGAAAACATTTTAAATTTATTTAAAGGCTATTGGAAAGACAAGAAGTGTCATAAAATTTAAAAAGGCATTCATTTATATGTTGTTTATAGAATTTGTGTTTTGAATAAGACAAAGATTAAAAAATAAAGACATAAAAAGTGTATTGATAAAGACCGATTAACTAAAAAAAGATTAAAATATAAAATGAAACAGACTTAAAGATTAAAGAGGTGATCAACATAATGATAATATTTTCAATTCACCAAGAAGATAAAGCAATCCCAAACTATGACTATAATATCACCTCAAAACATATAAGGCAAAAATTAGTAGAATCAAGACATTCATAAATCAATTGTTTTAGCAGAATGTTTTTAAATATTTCTCATAGTGATTACTGTATGAAGCAAAAACATTAAGAGGAATATAGAATATTTAAATAATGCAATCAATGAACAACCTTAATCCAAAGCACATATCTAGATCTTTGTGCTCAATTAGAGAATACACATTTTTTTCAAATAAACACAACACATTTATAAAAAGGAGCTATATACTGTGCCATAGACCAAGTCTCACTGTAACTTAAGAAGTGTTATTATATAGGATATATTGTTTTACTCCAATGTAATTCAGTAAAAAGTAAGTAATACAAATAACTTAAAAAGCTCTATGCATTTAAAAATACAAATGTGCAGTTTTAAATAACACATTCAAAAAAATATTTTAGTGGAAATTAGAAATTACTTAGAACTGTTAATATAAAACAGTTAATATAACATACTTCATATAAAAACCTCTATGATGTGGTTAAAACTACACTTAATAGGAAATTTATATCCTTTATATGCATAAAAAAGGAATGAAAATTAATAAGGTCTAACTTAAATTTAAAAAAAAAAAGAAGAGAATCCACTTATAGTAGTCTATTTACTTTTCTTTTTCATTTCAATTTGTCAATTAACACTGTTGATTCTACTTTCTAATCATCTCTAAATCTGTCTTTCCTTTTTTCCCATGCCCTTGTCTAGATTCAGCCTTCGTAATTTTTTCTCATTTCAGTGGCTTCCTAATAGTATTCTCTATCACTTGTATTCCCCCTCCCTTTAATCCATTCACCTCCTTGGTTAAATTTATTCTTAAGTATTTTATTGTTTTTGATTTTATTATAAATGAGATCGTTTTCTCCATTTCTTTTTCACATGGGTCATTGTTAGCGTATACAAATACAACTGATTTCTGTATGTTGGTTTTATATCCTGCAAGTTTACTGAATTTGTTTATTATTAGCTCTAATACTTTTGGGGGGTATATACCAAGAAGTGAGATTGTTGGATCATATGATAGTGCTATTATTATTTTTTCAGGAACCACAATATTGTTTTTCATAGTGTTTGCACCGTTTTACCTTCCCATCAACAATGCACAAGGGTTCCAATCTCTTGTCATCTTCTTTAATACTTGTTATTTTCTGCGTTTTTGATAGTAGTCATCTATATTGCTGTTGGATGAGAGCCAGGTTAGAAAGCCCTTCCTTTAAGCAGAAACAGTAATAACACTTAAGATATACATATATAGATCCAGAGTTTCATAGTGGGTGAAAAATAACTTCATTTGAATTTCCAGGTAAGAGAAGCAGATAGTCCAAAAGTTAGAGAGCACAAGAGAGAATAAGATAGAGAGGGAAGAGCATGGGAATGAAGCGGTGAGAGAAGGGCAGGAAGCCGCAGCATGGTTGGAATCCGGAAAGCCACTGATGTGTAATCGGAGGAACAGGAAGGTAACTTTGACAACAGGGATATTTAATTCCCAATTTTAAGTTAATTACATTCCTGCATCATCTTTTGCCTTCTCATCTTCAGCAAACTCTGCTCTATTCACCAAGCATTGTGTGGATTGTTTGGGGGAAAGTAAAAGAAAAGGGGTTCTATTTTGTATGTGGGACTGCACAGGCATAAGAGAACAGACACAAGAGGCAAGTTAGGTAAGATGGAATTTCAGTAACGGCAGCAAAGGTGATTATGAGAATATGACCCCCAAACACCTCTAGAGGGATGAAGCTGTAGAAACCTCAAAGAGCCAAGTGACCTCCACTGACATCTAAACTGCATAAGGAACGAAGACAATGAATGTGTTGTGTATCAGCTTAATGCCTTTCCACATTTTTAGAGTGATGGAATTCTCTATTTAGTTAATGGTGATGTTCATATCAACACTTAAGATATACATATATAGATCCAGAGTTTCATAGTGGGTGAAAAATAACTTCATTTGAATTTCCAGGTAAGAGAAGCAGATAGTCCAAAAGTTAGAAGCAGATAGTCCAAGCAGAAAGTCCAATATGTGCTGTTTTAACTAAGATTTTTTAAAGACTTGAATTATTGTTTATATCATCAACAATTCTGATTTCCATGTATAATGCTCCCCTGAGTATACTTCAGCAGTTGAGTTTTACTTTAGGCAAAAAAGAAAAGTATCTCAGTGTAGAAATTTGTGCAACCAAATATACAAAGATAAAACCTCTGAGCCCCCAGGTGACTAATAGAGAGTGAGAGGACACATTTACAAAGAAATCAGAACAGTCTTCTCTAGAAAATTCAAAGCTCAAATTAAAAAAGAAAAAGAAAAAAAAAAGCAGTCTTTTCTGGAAGTAAGAGAATACGATTAGAAACAGGGTTTCTTTTGGCCGTATGTTTCAAATTATTGTATTTGTATGTTTCTGTATGTATCATATTCTTTGATTTCTACAACTTGAGCACCCCCTTTATCTAGCCAATCCTGTTCCTTTCTGCTTGTCTTCCCCTTACTGCCATGAAACTCTCTGGTAGGGAGTGTTTCACTACTTCCCTTAACTTTCTTTTTACCATGTGACTTTCAAAGCACAGGTTGCCGCGTACGAAGTTGTCAGTGCTCAGGAAATGTTTTATTAGCCAGAGCTCCTCACAATGTGTACTTCAAACACACTCAAGGGCTTTTGGCTGAGGCCATCTGTAAATTTTGAAGATAGAATTTCAATTCGTTGGTGACTGGACTCATGCATGTTCTGTCATGTCTTTTGCAACTTCTTCTACAGCAAAGAATCTTTCTCCCGGAATTGAGAAAGAAGATCGTCTTTTGTGTTTTATTATTATTAAGCTGGTTCTGCTAGAGCTGTGCTCCTTTTGTTTCACATGCCACTGTCTCCTGGGCTAGGCAGCAAAGTAGACTGATCCTTCCCTATACTCTTTCATAGCCTGTACCTCAGGATCTATTTAGAGAATGAGTGGAATGAGTTCAAGATGGCACTAGGCTGGAAGAAAAAGGAATACATTTCTGTCCTACTTTTTTCTTTGAGGTTCCTGAATGAAATATATGCAGAGAACCTTGCCTGAGAAAGAGGCATTGTTTTACTCTGACACTGGACCCTAAGTCCCTATGTATGATCCCTTGGGGTTGCCTAGGTAATGTGACAATCCTTTTTTTTTTAGGCTAGTCATAAGTTTGTGGATTATTCCTAAATTTCTTATTTTTTCTCTTTCCCTATAAAGTGACATTTGGCTCAGTAAAAAGTAATGGTTAGGTTTATAGATTCTGAAGCCAAGCTTGCTTGTTCGAATTCTGTCACTTAAAATGGTAAGTTTTAAATATTATAATTATTATTGAGTTTGGAAACTTCTAATTAAAATGTAAGCCAGAGGCAGTCAGTGAGGATGAGAAAAAATAGAATAAAACATTAATAATGCTGGAGAACAAATGCTGTTTCCTGGACAGTCTTACGTATACCCCTTCCTAAAGCTCTAGTCCTAGAAAATGTGGCCAATCAGTGTAATTTTTTCT
Source organism: Pteropus medius (assembly GCF_902729225.1). Taxonomy (NCBI): domain Eukaryota; kingdom Metazoa; phylum Chordata; class Mammalia; order Chiroptera; family Pteropodidae; genus Pteropus; species Pteropus medius. The sequence goes on along the minus strand of NW_024352787.1, from coordinate 3,429,315 downwards.
ACCCTCTTAAGATAAATCTAGATTTATGCTTGGTGAAGACCAATGTATGGCTTAGATGGGTGAGCAACAAGAAAAAAACGGTTCGTGGTTTCTGCTTAAGACCCCAGTATTGATCTATAAAATGATTTGCTGAGAATAAGAATAAATCCTTATATACAAGGTGGTAATTCTTCCTATTACAGCTTGGTCAAATTAGTGGCAAAGATTTTCTCTTTGTTCTCCCATCACCATATTATACCAGGACGTCTTTGCAAGAAGTATCATTTGATTAACTTCAATGGAATAGGTCAACTTCAGGGAATTCAGTAATTAATGGTGACAAAGCTTTGAAGAAATGCAAATGTGATACTGAATTAAAACAAATACCTTTTATGATGGCATAAACATGTTTTCTTTCTTTGACTTTTTAATGCAAGATTCCAGGATCCTCAAAGAAATATTTCCATGTGGAGATTAAGAAAGGAATGAAAAGATGCCAGGTCAAGATGATGTTATTAGATAAAAACAACAACAAAAAACTCAGTTCAGGTAACATCAAATATATAATTTACCCTTTCAAAATCAATGACTACACACTTTTTTTTTCAATAACAGCAGAAGCCTTTTGTTGATATTCAGCAAAATCCAATAAACCAAATGCATTGCATGAGTATATAGAGCAGATAAGGGCAGAGCTTTCCTAGCTCAGTGTCTGGCATAGATGCAACCCACATTATCAATGTCAAGACTCTAGATGCTTCAGAGGCAACTCCAAGTGTTCTGCGGCTGCATGCAATACAGTTGGATAGCACTTATTAACTGAATGGTTCCCAGTAATTTTACCACCCAGGATCTTTTATTCTTGTTATTTTCTCCACAGATACTAAAATTTCCTACTATGTCATCAAAAGTGAATTACCTATATTAGACACTCTACGTGCTATCCCCTTTAATCTTTTCAGAAATCTTATTAGGTAGGTACAAATGTATCCATTTTATAATTGAAAAAAATTATCTTGCCCAAAGTCACACAGAAATTGTGGAACTGGATCCTGAACCCAGGCCATCCTCATTCCAAAGTCTTGGGCTACTCTGTTATTGTATCTCCTTGTACCAATCCATCCCAGAAATAAAGGAGCAACTTGACTTGCTCAGACAGAAATCTTATCATGGGCATGTATGTGATTGGCATTAGGATTTCGGAAATACTGAAAAGAACTGATAACCTCAATTGTGGTTGTTGATCTCAATTTGACAATGATTTTTTTTCCTATACTAGCTCTTTGTTGTCTAAATTACTACGGTTATTTAGTTTCCTAAGGCTATTTTTATTCCAAAGTAATAAAAGAATGCTTCCAAATAAATGGTTATAAGTTTATTGTTAATTCTAGTTCCACTTAGGAGCTAAATCTTCCATTCTCATAAATTAAATTGGGTGCATTTTTTTCCTCCCTGTTCTTCCAGATCACTTATTGTTAGATTATCCCCACATAAAAGCAATGTGAAATTCAGGAGTTTGGGAATTTCTTCTACAGCTGATAGTCCTGTGCAAAGCCCTAAGAGTTGCAATATCTCACCTTGGTTATATGGTTCTGCAACTTTGAGTTTCACCCAAGAGCTATTATATGACCATTTATGAGAAAGTCATTCTCTTCCCTTACAAAGAGTTATTAATTAATGCCTTAACTATAGAACAGACTAGACTGCCAAGTGAGTATAAAGTGGTAAGTATATAAATAATACTTAAGATATTTTGTTCAGTTTTAAATTTTTGTAAATCTAATATACTATAAACAGTATGCTTACTTTTTGATGAATTCTCATGCCATCTTCTTGTGCCTCCCAAAAGTTTTTTTTTTTAATTGGCATTGTTGCTTGTTTGTTAGTTTACTTTTATATTTTCACTTTTCTGTAGCTCTTAATTGTTAGGTCATTCACAGGGCTATATTCTGAGATGTGGTCTTTGACTAGATAGCTCTGAAATTAATTGGGGTGATGCAACTTGAGGTGAATTTAGTCCAATAATACTAAAAATGATAATTGCTTTCACATACAGCACACTTATGCTGTGCAAGGCATTGCTGTAAGTTTTATAGATATTAAATTCATTTAATTCTCATGATAAATCTTGAAGTTAGCTACTATTATTGCGGAAATAGGCACAGAATGTTTAAGTAATTTATCCTCTGTCAGCCAGCTAGTAAATAGTGAAACCTGGATTTGATTCCAGTAGGGCTAATGGACTCAATAATGTCAACCTGTCCAGAAAAATAATCTAGCTTTTTTCTTTTTTTGTATCGTTTATTTCCTTTAGTATGGCATTACTCAAGGGAGTCTAAGCTATGCTTAAAATAAAGAATGTTTATTTCTCACTCACATGTCCACCATAGGTCAGTTGGGAGCTCTGCCCTTCCTCTTCCCCATTTTGGGTCCTGGTGCTGTGTAGAACATTGTAGGTGTCTGTGCCAGTGGGAAAAAGAGTTGTTGCAATTGCACAGTAGCTCTTAAAGTTTCTGACTGCAAACAACACCCATCATTGTCTAAAGCAAGTCACATGATCGTGACTAACTTCAAGTTAAGTGCCAGAGAAGGGGAAGAACTGGAAATACTTTATGAACAGCATTGCTGATCATCACAAGTGCCTAGATTCAATTTTCAAGTGTAAACTATTGGTGGAAAGAAGGGAAAAATTTAAACTTACAGGCACGCATCTTTCTGATACAGTTTGTGAAAATCTAAGCAGAATTATTCTAGTGGGTTGAGAGAATGCACTTAGTGAGATAAGTTAAACTCAACTATTATTAAACTCAGGTCACATCTGGCTTGCAAAATGAAATAGTTTTCTGAATCTTGTCCTTTGGACATTCCCATCCATCACTCTGCCAGTAGTAACCAGGTTTGCTGTTGGCAATTGGTGCTTCCTTTGGTGTCCTGCTCCGCTATACTATTCTTCCTTTCCTCCAAGTAATAGCTAAGTAAATATTAAGTGCATGGCATTAATCAATTTGTTCATTTATTCACTCACTCACCAGTTTGCTTCAGAAACATGTTTTGAACAAGTATCTTGGCATTGATATTATGTTAAATTCAGATAGATAAAACATGGATTAATACTCTGAGATTTCACAGTCTACAGGGGCAGACAAAACATAACCAATTTATCCTGCACCCACAGATTTTACCACAATAGAAAGAGGGGAGAGGTTGATAAATCTTGTGGTCATGACCAAAACTACAATTTACTAATTCTTATTGATCATGGCCAACATCGACTTAAATTACTGTTGAATCTGACCTTCTTTCAGCATTTGCTATTCAAAGTCTGAAGTTTTGGCCATCCTATCCATACAGAAAATTTCTCAACAAGGAATATTTATCATGTGGCTTTTGTATCATTGTGCTTCATATACCGTATGCTTTAAGAGAGGCAATAAAATTGTTAGGCAAAGTTCTTAAGAGTAAGAAAATAATTCTATTGAAAGTTCAGAGGATAGATTAGAAAGAAGAGAGGAACTGTGGATGCAGAAATCTTTTGGACATATTACAAAAGGCTGAGTTGGAAGGGGTAGTAGGAATTGAAACTGGGGTTCCATCTCACATCAGCTCTTTGGGTCCTAAGGTCCCTGTCATCTTGGGGCTTCACTTTGGACATGGATGTGGGTATCTTGAGGCTGTCATCAAAGACTTGAAAGCAGCCTGAGCAGGTGCTGATCCACATCCTCAAATAGTCACCTGCTCTGGTCCAAGAGGGCTGGGCAGAGGTAGAATCCATGTATTCTTAATCTCTTTTGGAAGGTCTTGTATAAAACCAGATCTACAGCTTGGATGGAAATAATGTGGCAGGCAGGCCGTCTCCACTAAACAATAGAGGCAGCGGGACCCATGGATGTCATGATATCACAGTGCCTTGGCCACGCCTGCTGCCCGCTCCGTGCAGCCCACTTGCTGTGCCCAGGAAGGCCAGCACTCTCTTTCTTCTGATAATATTCAAAATGTTTCTCTTGGTATTTTTTTAAGCAGTACTGTCCAACAAATATAATGCAAACCACTGAATTCAATTATCTAGCAGCTATATTAACAAAAATAAAGAAGTGAAAATAATTTTAAGAATATATTTTATTTAGTCTCATATATGCAAAGATATTTTTCAACTTGTAATCAATATAAAAATATGATTACTGCGATACTTTATATTCTTTTTTTCATCCTGTGTCTTTGAAACCTCGTGAGTACTTCACACTTATAGCACATCTCAATTTGAATTAGCCACATTTCAAGTAGCCAGTAGACACATGTGGCTCTAATTTACTTGCCTTGAAATTGTTATTTTAAAAATGATATTTTATGAAATTATAGTAAGACAGAAATGAAGGTAGACTATATTACTCAAAGCATTTGCCTTTTACCATAAAAAATAGTACTTCTAATCTTTTCTGATCTTTCTTTCCCATATTTAATCTTGACTTGATATATATAAATGTCTATATTTCTATGATTTTTATATTTTCCACAAAAATATTCACAGAATATAGTTTTTTAAAAATAATATGAAATGATAGAATGCTTTTAATGCTAACTAATTTTCCTTTATACTAAGTTTTCAAGTAAATGACTTGTTAAATGCATCAGACAGGGAGAACCATTGCAAGTTGAGCTAATATATGCCAGAGATTCTTTTCCTCTTGAGGTATTGTTTTGCTTTGGGGCATGAGCTGAGGATTAGGCTTGGTCAAGGTAGAGACCTCTGCTTGGGGGAAAACTCAGTAAAGATCTTAGCAGTAACACTGCTTCGAATTGACAAATTAAAAAAATGTGGGACCTCTAATACATGAATCATAGGACATTTGCTGAGTTCTGGGCTATGTAAGAGGTAGCACAGAGTTGGTGTTTTATTCAATGTATTTACCAGCTTTTGTAGTATATGGAGCGGGAGGCTACAGAGCTGATCTGAAAACTTCTAAAGTGAACAACTGGTTCTCAACATAAAGTCAGGAGGACCATTCTCTAAAATTAGGGTGAAGTCAAATCTAGATTTAGTCTTACCAAAACTGCAATCCAGCTCCAACACCCCTCAATTTATTTTTTTCTTTAGAAATTTATTTATGTTTATTTTAATCACAATTTAGTAGTTGATAGTTGGATATGGGGAGCATGACAGGGGGAATGTAGTTAGCATTAATATGATGGTTAAGTAGAGGGAGGGAGCTATTGGGGGGATCGTTTTATGAACATTATAGATGTTTTAGCTCCTCAATTCTTGATGGGACTCAGGTGATTCATGTTTTACCCTATATACCTAACATAGGAAAGGAGAATCTTCTGATAGAGTATTACACCATCGAGAGCCTCTGAATTTCTTTTCTTTATACATAATGTTGAACATATAATAAAAAAAAAAATACTAGCCATGAAGAAACACAAGATTATATGTGATTAAACAAAGGCAAATGATTATCTTTTTCTTGTTAGAAAGAAGAAAAATAGACATCAAACAGACTCATATTTGATCTAGATATGAGTTAGCAGAGTGAATAGATTCAAAACTGAGAAGAGGGGATTGGACCAGAGCTGAGAGGTGGGAGGCACCAGCATAAGCTGGATCAGATCCCCCAAGACAAGAAAGAAGATCAGGCAGTGAGCAGAGGACGATGGATTCCAATGCCTGGAGGCCAAGTAGAGGAAGAGAAGCTGATTACAGGGTCTGAGAAAGACCAATAAGTAGGAGAAAACTAGGGTTGTGTGGAGTTGTGATAACAAAGAGAATTTTGGGAAGGAGGGAGGGATCAACATTGAGGATTATTGCAAAGAGGTCAAAGGAGGAGAGCTGTTTGGGGAGACACTTGTTAAATTTGGGCAGCTCATGGGAAGCAGAGACTTGATGATGTCAGTATCGAAGCTGAGGTGTACAAGTTGTTGTTCGTATAACAACATAGTTTTGGAGATGGTTAAATTCCAAATATCTGAGTATAAACTCACCTAACTGTTCAAACAATCCACCAGAGCATAATATATTACTTTAACTATGCTGCTTTACATATTTCCTTGACTTGGACTGACATTTCTTTTAATTAGAGTACAGACCTCAGAAATCGTGTTGCCCCTTAAAAATTATTAGTTTCACTAGTTGATTCTCAGCAATTAAATGAAACAAAAATTTAAACATACAGGTACAAGATCATTACCAGTGAGACAACTTTGAACAAACTAAATTTAAGCTTTCACTCCATGTTTCTGAAATATGTAATATTTGCTTTGATAGATAATTGATGCTCAGTAATCTTATTCTTCACATGAGTCATCAATAAACTTTATCCGTAGAGGGCCAAGTTGTGAATATTTTAGGCTTTGTAGGACAAATATGGTCACATATTCTTCTTCTTCTTTTTAAATCCTGTTAAAATGTAAATACAAATTCTTAGCTCGTAGGCTCTGTAACACAGGCTGTTTGCCAAAATTGGTTCTTGTGCCATGGTTTGCAGGCTCCTACTTTTACTTTGAAATATTTATGGTGTAATATGTTCTTTATTTTATTCGTAGTAGTATGTCTTATTTTCATAAATGTATCTATAATACCACATCACTATATTTAACAAATTTTTTATTTTGAAAGCAAGTATAAAGATAACTTTATAAAAATTACCATTTGTCAGAAAAAAATTTTCCTTTTATTTTTTTTCTCCAGGAGTTGATCAAGGTTATCCAAGAAAAATCATAGAATTATAGGAGGGCATTCTGAACAATAAAGGGAGGCAGAATGTGTCATACCAAAATATGGCAAGAACAACCAGAATGTGGCTGAGAGGGTTAAAAGGCCTAGCTCTTCCCCTTCCTCCCTTCTCTCCTTTTTTCATAGATTCATCCTCTTCCTCCATACATTTATCAAAAGTGGGGCATAGGAAAGAAAAGGTGAAGCTCTAATTTCATAGAATGTTAGCCGAAATTACATTGAGAAAGCCACAAAGTGGTGCTATTTTTTAATTTCTATAGTTAATGAAGATAAAGTCAGAATATGTCTCCCAAAAAACTGCTTAAAAAACCCACGAGAGATCATTGTTAATATTTTTGGGTCTCCTTTGCATCTATTTCAATGCCTCTATGAATTTCATATTGATGCATACATGAATACTATATATAAAATATGATCCTGGTTAAATTACATATAATGAGGCTTTATGTAGTCTGTTTTTCACTTTGTGTTATTTTGTCAGCAATCTCTAATGTCAATGAAATTCACCAAAGGCTTCATTTTTAATGACTGCCTAATATTTCCTAATACAAATTTATATTTATTTAATCCTTTTCCTCTCATGTGATTTAATATAAATTTGTCATTGTTTTAAACAACTCAGTTATGTAGCCAGTTCTGGTCTTGGTTCATTATTCTTATGTTGACAGCCAAAGCATCAAATCAAGATATCCTGAGAGGAGAAAAATGATGTGAAATTTTACAGCACGGAGACTCAATGACTGTAATGATCACGCTGATCCTATAACTCATCTCCATTGATAGATAAGGCAACTGGAGTTCAGATAGTTTAAAGAATATGTAAGGTCACACAGCTAATCAGTGGAGGAACTAATCTGAACCCAAGTCAGCCTCACCGAAATCCACACTTTTTTTCTCTATAGTGTTTGTACTTATTCTGACTTACGCATTTTTAATGTGTAACTCCTGAGTTTCCTGGATATTATGAAATAAGACCTGTCTTATAGATGTAGTAACCTGTTTCACCAATGGTACAAAGCAGTTATGTCTCTTATTCTTCAAATTAAATGAATCAGTCCTCCTTTCCCCATCTTTGAAGGTCTTCCTTCCTTGCCCCTGGCATTTTACTCCTATCAACTCACCCAACTAGAACATACATGAACATACACGCAAGCAATAGGTGTGAGGATGCGAGGGGCTTTCTCAGTGGAAGTGTCAATAGTCTTTGTCAATACTCAATAGTGTCAGAGAGAAAAACCAGAAGGCTAATGGTCTGCTGTCCCTGTAGCCATTACTGCCACATGGTGTCACTGTTGAAACACAGGCCTACCAGCTGCCCCAAGGCTGTGTCTTTTGTCTCTACTCCTAACTCCCCATTTTCCCCCACCCCAAACGACCTGATTACCTGAAAGTCTGATGCAATCTCTGGCTGCTCTCTGGTTTGGTTCCTCCATTCAGATACTTCTTTCCATAGAACTGAGTCACCATCATTCATTATACATACGTGTATGATAACCGGTACTCGAGCTACCTGTCTCAGGTGTGCAAACATAGCCCATAGACTCTTGGACCTTACACACCAGTGATCTAGGTTCAACTCCACTGATTGGTAACACAGCTTCTTGAGTTTAGACATGTGTAGAGGGTGATCTGGTAACGATAGTTCTATTTTTTTTTTCCTCCTGCAGCCAAAACAGTTTTCATTTCTGTTTTAGGGTATGTTAGGAGGTCAGTTTATTCACCCAGAAAAAATAGAGGATGGAGATTATTCCCTCCAACCCCACTCTCAGAAAAGACATAAAAGCCTTTATGCTGCTAAGTTCTGGGTCTTTTTCTCATAGAAGAGAAAAAGATTTTCTTTATGTGTCTCAAAAACCTAGGGCCTTCTTTTGAGCAATTACTTTCTCTTTTAGGGAGAAGGAGCTGATATTTTGGTATTTCGGGGGTTGAAAGATAAGCAGCCCAACTCTCTGGGCATAACATACTTCAGGAGGGAAAAAGGAGGTGGGCATGGGATTTTTCATGAGCAGGTGACATGTTCAGGCACAACACTGCTGTGGCCCCAGGCTCTGAAAATTGCTGATGTATAAATGTGAACAATGCAACCAGTTACTGCGGCTGAGACACATTCAAAGAACCTGGCAGGCCTGAGCCTGCAGCCAGTGACAGCTCTGTTTTGTTGATATTATGAGGGCAAGTTGGAAAACCAAAGTGAGAAAGGGGCTTTTCCTTTCTTAAGAGTGGACATTTGGGGGAAACCTTTTGGGATATGTGGGATATCCAGTTTCTTTGACCATCCAAAGGAGAGGGAGAGAACACCTAAGAATTTAAGAATGGACTTCATGCCAATTTGGCATTCTGGTGCCAAGTTGAATTAAATTTAATTTGACGCCATTGAACTGATGTGAGACTGCACCCTAGTGTAGAATAATAGCAGTAGAATTAGCCACATGCCACGGATCCATCCAGGTTCAAGCCTTCCACCAGGCCGATCAGTTTCACCACTTCATGGAATCAGAGTCCATCTTTTCAATATCAGCATCTTTGAGTCTCAAGGGTAAAATAACCCTTTTTCTCTCTCAGTTCATCTTCACCTTCTGTCCCCTGAGTGGGAGATATTTGATTCAGAAGAAATATGCACCTGGTTATATACATTAATCAAGTTATTTCAAGGTTTTAAATATATATTTATTGTATTCAGATCATTGTGGTATGTGCAGGTAACTATTCTTATAGAATAGAACTCCTTTCCTGGGCCTCTACTTAGTTTCCCTTGAACCAATAGCAAAATATTAATAACATTTTTTTTCCAGAAATCATTTGGATATAGTTGTGAGTCTGTGTTCAAGAGGGGGTGCCAGGCACTCTCCTATGATCTCAGCTGGTGATCACTCTCATTCCACTCTTTCTTTCTAAACTAGTATGAATATTTCTTTTCCTTTTCTTCTGGGCATGCTGGGGAGTTTCTCTTTAGCCCTCACGGATCTATGTCTGCAGAAGATCCATGTGGACTGGCTGGGAAAATTTTTCTGGTCCCTTTGCCACTTATATTTCACTCTCTTATTTTTTAATACAACCTTTGGCTGGACTCATTGTCCTTGTCCTGTACATTAGACACTTGCTCAGTCCACATTCCCTTTGGCTTGAACTCTTCTTCCCTTGGAGCTGAGATTTGAAGATGGGTTCTGTCTGGATTTACTTGAGAGTTCGTCTCTGATTTTCAGATCATCTAAGCAAATATCACTATTTCCCCCATTTCATTTTGTTTTCCTTCTGGTCTGTTGATTTAGACCCTCCTGTCTCTATTCTCAATGTGCTATATGGCTACTGCTTTAGCAGGGCCTAGTGTAACTTAGTTGATAATGCTTGGGCTTGTGTAATGTTCTACAAGAAGCATCATAGTACAATGTTTGGACTCCAAGCAGTTAAGGACTCTCCCATCCTAATGGCTTTAAGATCTTTTACATCATCACAGCATAATGTTTCTGCTGGACCAAAAAGAGGCAGGCAAGAAACCCCTAATTTTTACCTTGAGTGTTCCCATACACAGAAAACATTCAGTCTTGCTTAGCTTTGCTTATAGATGGGAACCACTGGTAACATTCACAGTGACCAAAAAGAAAGAAGTGGACATCCCAGAGCAGGTCAAATTGAGAACAAGGAATATATCAAGGAGCATACAGACCTGTCCAGCCCAGAGCTTGTTACCTCAATGTGGCATTACTAATTCACTGTGAGTAGTTAGTATGCATAGTAAATTACATGCTATTCTCATCAGGGAGAATGTGTCATCTTAGCAAAATCCTTCCTTCTTGTCAGAATGAAAGAGGCCAGCCCCATCACCTACTCTCAGGAAACAGCTGCCTCTGAGACTTCTTGTCATTGATTACCCTCTCTCTTCTGTCTTCAATCCCTTGCTTTGTCTTGATCTATTTCCCATCAGCTTTTAAACATATCTCAGTCTCTTATACCTTCGAAAGCTACCTATCAATTTTCAAATCATTTTTGCAGTTTGAGAGTAGTGCCCTTTATCTGTAGTTGGACCTTTGACCAAAGCCTACAAAAGTGACCTTGCCATGCTGCCTGTCAAAAAATCTGCATATAACCTGAATGACCAATTGCAATATTAATAATTAAAATGTTTGGGGCCATAAATGCAATGTTAGAACCCCAAACCCATTTGCTTCTAATCCTTGATTCTGTTTGATTCAGTCACCCCCAGAAGTGCAAACCTTTGCAGACATTTACTACCGACTGAAGTCTCCTTTATATCCTTCCTGTGTACCTCTAATTTGTCTCAATCTTCAAGCTCCATTTCTGTCACTGCTTTCTGGAATTCCAGCTCCCCTCTGTCATAGAAAGCTCAGGTCATTATAACAAGGTACCATTGACTGGGTGGCTTAAACAACAAGCATTTATATTTCACAGTTCTGGAGGCTGGAAAATCTAAGATTAAGGTGCTGGCAGATTTTGTTTCTGGTGAGAGCTCTCTCCCTGACTTGTGGACAGCCACCTTCTCACCATGTCCTCACATAGAAGAGAACATGAGTTCCAGTCTCTTTCTCTTATAAGAACACCAATCCTGCAAGAGGGACCCAACCTCATAACCTCACCTAAACCTAATTAACTCCCAAAAGCCACACCTCCAAATATCATCATTTTGGGGATTAGAACTTCAACATGAATTTGGGAGTGATTCAAACATTCAGCCCATAACATTCTGTTTCTGTCTCCCCCAAATTCATGTTCTCCCATGTAAAATGCATTAATTCCATCTTAAAAGCCCTAAAAGTTTTTTACTTATTCCAACATCAACTCTAGAAGTTTAAAGTCCAAAATCTAAGTATTATCTAAATCAGAAATAGATAAGACTCAAGGTACAATTCATCTTGTGGTAAAATTCACCTCCAGCTGTAAACCTGTGAAACCAAACTAAATAAGTCATGTACTTCCAAAAAATAATGGTGAGACGGGCATGAGATAGACACTTCTAAACCAAAAGGGAGAAATAGGGAAAAAGGAAGGGTTGATGGGTCCTAAGCAAATAAATATCCTTAGATCTTAAAGTTCAAGAATAATTCTCTTTGGTTCAGTGTTCTGTCTTCCAGAACCACTGGGGCAGAGGTCTCACCTCTGCTGCTCTGTCCAGTGGGAGTCGAGTCACTATGGCTTCAGGTGATGTCATCTTGCCTGTTGAAACTGAGATGATGGCCCTCTTTGAAACTGAGGAGGTAGCCCTGATGATCTCCGAATTGCCTTTGGGGTCATTCTTCCAATGTCTTGAATAATAGCTGAGTAGGTCTATGGTCATAGATCTATAGGATCTAAGAAGTCTGATAGTCTTCCTTCACTTTTCCCATCTTCTGCCTTATCCTCAAATCCTTTTTTTTTTTTTTTCCATCCCTTCTACTTGTGCTCTAACAGATGCCTGGCAGGTCCCTGAGGACATTGCTTCTCTTGTACCCTCCAAATGGAGGTATGGTTTTCTCTCTCATGCACCATATACTTCTGAGCCACGTGGTGAGATAGTGTTCTTCTTAATTATTATCACACTTCTGGATCATTAGGCTTTTTTTTTTTTCTTGCAAAACTCCATTCTCACACCATCAGATTCTATCATGGTATCAGTCAGAGTCCCAGGAAGGAACAGATGGCATGCTCAAAGTAGAAAAATTCAAAGGTTTTAAAAAGGAAGCATTTACAAAGGCACAAGTAGGATGTAGAGAAACTACAAAGAATAGAGCAGAACCTGGGAACTGGTAACAATGGTCGCCTCAAGGGAGGGAGGAGGGGTTGTTATTAAAATCCAGAATGAGAGACTCATGCAAGATTGATTTCCCTGAATTATTGGTGATCTTCCGCTACACAGTCAGCCTGATGCGACCTGGGGAATAAGTACTCTTGTCTCCCTGCCTCCAACCTCCTGAGATGCACTCTAATGGCTGAACCAGAAACCAGAGAGCAAAGGGATCTTCTTGAGGTATTCCATATTGGAGTCTCCAAGGCACACAGACACCAGCTAGTGCAGTCATTCACTTCTCTCCTTCATTGCTGTCATCTACAGACCTCCCGGCCTCTCATCCTCACTCGTTGATAGCTTCCATGGTACAGCCTTTCCCTTTATCTCAACTCATGCCATCTTTCCCAGTAATGTTGACATCCTTGATACATGTCCCAACCAACATGCTGGACTCTCGGTTCCTTGACCAATATTTCTCCAATCATCCTTTCCACCCCTTCCTTTCAGCTTTCCACTCCCCCAGTCCAACCTGGAACTTGTCATTTGTAGAAACTGCGCCACCTTCGAAATATTCCGTTTATCCTAATTCTGCAACCACCTCCTTTCCTAACAGCTCATGTCTCAAATAATCTTACTGCAAAAATTCTTATCGATCAATTCTCTCCAATTAATCTACCCCAACATTTTCTTATGATCTTACACTCCCGTCTGGTTTTCACTTCCTTCCTCGCGCAACTCAGAGCCCGTGGCTTATCACTATTATTGCTCCCAGCAATCTCCTTAACCTTCTTTTCTCTCCTGTCATTTTTTTTTTTTTTTTTTGCCTGGTAAAACCCCAGTCTGTGATGATTCAGCCATCCAACCATGAGTTCTGTGCTTATAAACAGAAAGATGAATGTTGCAGCAGGAAAGAAATGCAGCCAGGCAGATTGGTTTCGTTTTAAATAAATCATATAAAACTCCAAGGGGGCACTCGAACTTGACCGATAACTCAACTGGATTTGTCTTGTACATTGCTTTCTCACTGTATGAATCACTCTGTCCACAAACTTCTTATTCCCCCTTCCTAAACTTTCATCCCTACTCTTAACTTTCACTCTCGTTTCACTCGAACATTGAAATCATCAGCTGGGAAATTCTTCATTTTCTCACTTCCAAGTCCAGAAGCTATCTGCATTTGAACTCAAGTCCTTCTTTCCTCCAAAGAGAGGAAGTTCATTTTATAAAAGTTCAATGCCTCCTATCCTTTATTTGGGCTCTTCATTCTATTTCTTTTAGCCTCTGAACACTCTGATAGTTCTCCACCCTGCAGCTTTACTTGTTTCTTTTTCAGTTGGACCATTCCCACACCGATATTAGTGATTTTTGGTACCTCCCATCTGAGAATACTAGAGTTGCTCTCTGACTTTGTTCTTCCTTCCACTATCACTTTATTTCTCTCCTTTACTTCTTTTGTCTTGGCTTGTTACTTACACTCCACTCCATGGTTTCCTTCGCCCTTATTGACAGTTTTTTTCCTCAAGCTCCTTTACTGGAATCCCCTGCAAGGAAGTGAGTGTTATAAAAGCCAGGAAAGTAGTTCCTTTTGGAGGGAGGGAGCTGTGCTTGGTATTGAACATGTCAGGGGCTTCTGAAAAGGTCAGAGGGAGTGCTGGTATAATTCTTTTTCTTGATTTGTGAAGTGAGTATAAGAGTGTGTACTTCATAATAATTCATAAAGCTATGTCAGGCAAGAAAGTAACATTAAAAACTAATTCATACAATGTTATTCATAATTTTCTATTTTTATCCTTTTAACACCTGTAAGATCTGAGTTGATAGCCCCTTCTTCATCCTAACAGTGTGTGTGTGTGTGCATATGTGTGAGTGTGAGCTTTCTCTATTTTTTTAGGGGGAGACAAAGTTGATCAGTTTTGTCAGTTTTTAAAAGCTTGTTGATCTTTAGTTTATTTTTATATTCAATTTTATTGATTTTTTTTCTTTCCAAATTATTTGGGCTATTTGATATTCTTTACTATGTTTTTTTTGTGATTGACTCAGCTCATTAAAATTTTAGCCTTCCTCCTATTCCAAAATAAACATTTTACATTGAAAATTTCCCTCTGGGGACTCCTTTAGTTGTATCTCATATATTTTAATGTATAGTTTTTTTCTATTATTATTTGTTAAATATTTTCAGTTTCCATTGTGATTTCTTTTTTCATCATGGGTCACTTAATTGTATATTTCTTAATTCTAAGGTATGGTGATTATACTTATATTTTGTAATTTATTACTAGATTAAGTACAGTGTGATTAAAGAACATAGTCTATTATTTCATATCTTTAAAATTTGTTAAGACCTTCTTTGTGCCCAGCATATGGTCAAATTTTATAAATGTTTCATGCTTTCTTGAAAAGAACATGTATTTTTGATTATATATTTATATATCTGTATCTACTAGTTAATGTTAATATGCTGTTTAAATCTTCTGTATGCTTATTGATATTTTTCTCTGCTTATTTTTCTGAGAGTATTGATATCTCCCATTATGATTTTGTGTTTCTCTACTTTTCCTTGTATATTTGATATTTAAAAAAAAATTTGGAGCCATATTAGTATGTGCACACCAATGTAAAATTTGTTTTGTTTTTCTGATAAACTGCACCTTTTATCATTATGAAATAAACTTTTTTTATTTAGTGTCTACATGGTACATCTCTCTTTTTATTATCACTTTTTATTTCTGATTTCTAATGTTGCAAGTATGTCTCTCTTAAACAACATATAATTGTTATTGTTTTTATCCAATCTGAAAGTATTTGTCTTTATCTAAACTTTTCATCATTTACTTAACGTAATTAGCAAATATATTTGGGTTAAAATTCTCCATCTTACGTGTATTCTAATAGTTTGACCCATTTTGTTTCTTTTGTTTTCTTCTTTTTTACCTTCTTTTGGATTGGTAATTTTTATGATCACATTTTCCCTTTGGTTTGGAAGTTATATATTATTTTTATTATTTGTTACTCTGGAAATTACAACATGGATTCTTAACTTATCAAAGTCTAATGTTAACTGAGATTTTTCCTGGCCTCCCAGGAAATGTAAGGATCTAAGACAACGATTTTTTTCCCCATTTATCCCTTACCTGCTCAAATAATGTTGTCATTATGTATTTTATTTTTGTTTTTTATTGAAAACAAACTCCAGAAGGTATTATTATTACTCTTTTAGAGTCAGTATTTATTTAGATTAACTTTTTTTACTTGTGACTTCATGTGCTCTTCATCTCTTCCAGTATCTCTCACCTTCATTTCTTTTCTTCCCAGAGAATATTATATACTGCTTCTTTTAATATAAGTTTGTGAATGGAGAATTCACAAGACCTTCTATGATTCTTAGCCATATCTTTGTCTCTCTATGTAGTACGATGCATATATATATATATATATATATATATATACACATGTATATATATTTTTTTCCAGTTTACATAGCCCGTCTTAAACTTGGCTTGATGTGCTTTTAAATCTGTCCTTCTAGTCCTTAATTTCAGTTGCATGTTTTAATTCTAGAATCTTGCATATTTACTTCTATTTTTATTTCCTGCGTCACTTTTTTATTTTTCAGTTCACTGATGAATTTTTCAAGCTTGGCTTTTATCTCCTATAGCAATAATAAGTATATTCCTTTTACTTGATATATTTTAATGATAGGTTGTAATATTTTCTACCAATATCTGGCTCTGCTTCATGATAGGATTATACCTACCTATCATGTTGAACTCAAGTGTGTATGAATATGAGACAGAAGTGAGGTGTGCCACTTTTAGGCAGAAGGTTTCAGAGCCACTACATGCCATTTTTTCCTTTTGCTATTGGTAATGTTTCAGAGGGTAACTCTTCTATCAGCCTGCAACCTATGTTGAGGACAATAATAATGGGAATGAGTGCCACTATCCTACTTGTGATGGCCATATAATATGAGACAGAAATAAACATTTGTTGTTCTAAGCTGTGAAATTCTAAGGTGGTTTATTACTGTAGTATAATCAGATGAAACAGAAATTGAAATCAGAATTGGAGTTCTAGTGTAACAAATATGTGACTTTGGTTTAGCGCTAGGCATTAGTTTGCAAGAAAATTGATAATGGAGGTTAGAAGAATTGTAATCCATGTTACGTGGTGGCAAATTAGTAAAACTGTTAAACCTATTTTAACTTAGGAGGCAAATTATATGCCTAATAAATTTGTACCTCTATAAGAAAACAAACTTTTAGTAGCATGTGTTGGCTGCTGTTGGCTGCATTTGAACATTTATTACAAGAAAGAGATATAAGCAATATTGGCTGATGTGCAAGCAAGAATGGAAAAGAATAGAGATAGTCTGAAATTCAGGGCTTCGTAGGTTGAAAAGAAAAATGCTTAAATTCAAACATTAAAAGATAAAATTGAAGAATTCTTTGAATGTCAAAGGCTAGTTAAAACTCAGTCTTAAGATAAGAATCAAATACAAAACCTTTATTAGATCCAGTATAGTCACACCAATTGTTAAAATTTCTAAACAGACCAAGATTCTCCCAGTACATACTTTTAGTTGGATAAAACAGCTCAAGAAAAAAGATATTAAGTGTATGGCTCTCCTACTAATGCCTTACAAACACATGATAGTTGCATTTTTACTGGCTGTGGGGCATAGGACAAAACAAAAAGAAAACCAATTGGAAAAAATACATAATAAAGTGATTATGTTTTTCAGAGAATTGTACTGCATGAACAGCCAACAATTTGGACTTAAAGGGATTGTGACTGATACTTAAGTTACCTAATATACGCTGAATGTGTCCCTCCAGAATTCATATGTTGAAACTTAATCCCCAGTATGATATTTGGAGGAGAAGGCCTTTGGAAGGTGATTAGGTCATGAGGACAGAATGGGATTAGTGCTCTCAAAAGATGGCCATTTATGAACCAAGAAGTGGGTTCTTATCAGAGACCAAATCTACTGGTGCCTTGACCTTGTACTTCTAGCCTCTAGAAATGTGAGAAATTAATTTCTGTTGTTCATAGGCCACACAGTCTATGGCATTGTGTTATAGCAGCCTGAACAGACTAAGACACCATCCATGTTTCCACTAGAAGGAAGCTAGATGAGAAGCTCAGCCCTCAAGAGAGGCATATTCTTCAATGCTCTTTCAAGTTGTGGTCAAGGATGATGGGGAAAAGGAAGACCTCTGGAGAGCAGAACCAAGGAGCATGGAGAACAATGGACTGGAGAGGTACTCCCAGAAACAGAGCACATCCCACCCCCAGAATACAAAGTCCCTCATGGCATCTGCTCAGCAGGATTTTGAAATTGCTATTTACTAATGACTTCTGTATGTTTTATACTTTTGCTCTTTCCTTAGGAGAGCGTACTGGTATTATCCTTTCCCACTGCCTTTTGGGAGTGTAAGGGGTAGATACTCTTATCTACCCCTTACACTCCCGGGATCTTTCTTTAGTTCCTCAGTCTCCAGATTAAGAGCAACATCTAGATTTGACATAAAAGCTATTGTGTATCACTAAGAAATCCTGGCTTTGACTAGTGATTGGATGGAAATTTTGGATATCTCTCTTGGGGAAGGGTCAAGTGTACTCTGCATTCAGAAAGGAGAGGAAAACAAATATTTTATCTTTAGCAGGGCAGGACCTGAGAAACTGTATTATTAATTAACAATTTTTTGTTTTCCATCCTGTAGGAGGATAATACTTCCCACCTCTATCAAATCCAGGTGTGGTCATAAGAATTGCAATAAGCAACAATATATGAGCAGAAGTGATGTGTGTCACTTCCAAGAAATTTTTAAAGTTAGTGCATGCTTTTTTATGCTCTCTCTTGCACTGCCACTTTGCTGGAAATATTCCAGATAGCCACTACCCTGTCATACAAATTTCTGAGTTAAGACACAGGTGATGAAATTATTAGTAAAAATATTTTGAAAGATAGAGGAATGGTATCTTCCTCTGTAGAGAAATTTTTTTCCCTTTCTGGAACACTAACAACAAGGATTCTTTTTATCTAGTTCCAGAATTTGAGATTATCTGTCTATCCAGTTAATTGGAAGGAGGGCGTCTGTCATGAAGTCCTAAAAGTCACCTTTTTCCCTGGGATAGAGCCCTTCAGGATCCAACCTTGGCTAGTCCTAGACTCTCTGACTGCTACTCCCATAGCTCTGAAATATTGTCCCAAGTATAATTCCACCTTTTAATAGTTAGTTTCTAATTGATAAATTCCCCCAGGATAGAAACAGTGCCATAGACAAGGCTAAAGTCTCTTAATTCTTTTGCATCCAAGATCTTGGCATAGCAATTCCCTATTCCATTCCATTCCATGACATTATATTATATTATTTATTTTTAAGAGAAATATGTCTTAAGCTGGAGTATTAAAATAAATAAATAAATAATCTAGCTTTGCATTACCATTAGCTAAAGTAAGTTTTTATTCTCTATATTTCCAGGTTCCCATTGAGGCACTCACTGTGTGTTTCCAGATACTGACTACATTTGATTTCCTTAATGATTTGATATGCTTCATTATTTACTATAATAAAACTTTTATAATTTATCACGTTTTCCTTTTTTTGCCCTGCTGCCTGAGAATTCAAATTTGCAGCTTAAGCACATTGATCAGATTGAATCTTGGTGTATTTTCAACTTAATTTACTCTTCTATATTCTTGCAAATATCTTTTAATAGGCTGACTTTGTTACATGCAATGAGGAAAGAAGCAAGCACAAATAATACATAAAACACAAGGCACAAATAAAACATAGTCTTTTACCACGAGGGAGCAGAATTCTAAATCACACAAATTGAGCATGTAGAATATAGCTCTAAAAATTTCAGAGGTCACTGATCTTATTTCAAATCTTAATCAATGTAATATTTATCTGAAAAATTCCCTAACAGCACTCATTTCTTCTTAATTTTTTGAAAGTAAAGAAGGGAGTTTCTGAGAATACTTTTTAAATCTTCCTATTACCTAAAAAAATGACTCACTAAGTATAATTATTGTCAACATTTTAGTCTAGATTGCCTGACACTTCTATAATTCATTGTCCTCTTTTGTCCCCGAGTTAACTGTTCAGTGCCAGCCCTACTGACGTCAGTTCCTCCATTGGTTCCAATGACTTTCTAAGCAGTTAATTGCCTGTATTACATTCTTAATGTAATTCAAATTTGAAGCTTAAGCACATTGATCAAATTGAGCCTTGGTTGATTTGAGTGTTTGAAAGAGAGTTATTTCTCATTCCTGAATCAAAAGCTGACTGATATGATCTTTGTTTCCTGTGAGTTCAAAAATAATCTTTATTTTCATGTTAATTTAAAAACCATGATGAAAATCTTTTCTTTTGCCTGCCAAGATCAGCGCTGTCCCATTTTATCCATGTGGTATGAATGAGTGCTGCCATGTTATTACATATTCTATACCCATGACTACTTTAATTGGCCCAGAGCTGATCAACTAACCTAAAATGGATCAGTTAGAACATACCCCTAGAATTTCTAAACTTGAGTCCAGAGAAAAAGTCTCAAACCTTCTCGATAAGACCCAGGAGCTTCCAAAAGTAATTTTCCCCAAACTTTTGGAGCAAAATTCTCTGATAAAATAAAGTTGACACTTTGAGAGAAATAAAAATAATAGACAGAAAACCTGTTTTTCTTTCAGCCTTGAGGATAAGTGAAAATTTCGCTTTTTTCATACTTAATGGAGTCAATAGTTAGAGTTGAATTTCTGTCACTTACAACTAAAAAAATCTTGAAAAAAATATTTTTCTTACCAAATGAAACTGTTAATTGGCAATGGCTAGTCGGCAGTTGGCCATACAGATGCTAAAGCTTTAGAACAAGAAGTTTATAAAGTCAGAGAGATTATTAAAGGAGTGAGCAATAGAGAAGTTAGGGCTGATATCCCCCATATTAGTGAAAAAAAAAATAGTTGTACATCCCTTGCTGCTCTTTCCATTTAATCTTTGTTAATAAACACTTATGATTAAAGTTGGTGATGTTTAGACAGTTAATATATATGGCACATTAAATTCACATCTTAAGTTACCTGTTCTTCTCCAATCACATGGCAGTAAGGGCTATAATATAAAAACTAGAAACCAAAATTACATGGCTAAGGTCAAAAATCAAGACTGATATTTTCAAAGATGAGAAATAGAATAAAAACTCCCATGAGAGGTGGAGGCTGAGGCCACAGTAAGCCTCAGATCGAGCAGAAGCAGCTGGGAGTTTGGTTCTTGAGAGGTAATAGTATCTGGAGACCAGAGGCTGGGCTGGGACTCCCCATCTTATCAATGGACTCTGAAATACAATTGTTCTTGCTACCTCCCAGGACTTGAACAGTTATGTGCTCAGGGATGTGGGTAGATAAAGACAAGTCCTCATGGTCAAGTACTGCCTTGGAGATTTAGTATCTTGAGTATCACTGAATCTTGTGAGGATCAGTGATGCCATCAGTTCTGATCTAGACTGTGGTCTAGGAAGTGCTGAATGGAGGCAATTATTAGGCAGTGAGGGAGAACAGGGAGGAGAGAAAACCAAAAATCTAAACAAAAATCTTCTTGCCGTGCTCTAAAAGCCAAAATTCCAACATATTGTTGAATTGCATGCTAAGAAAGAACACTAACTGAATCAACAATCAAATGTGAATTCAGTCCATGTTATTTTTACTTCATAGAGCAATATGACAGAGACTTTAATATGAATATGTTTAAGATGCTTAAATAGAGAAATAAAAACACAACTTACATCAAGTGTGAGCAAGAAATCATGAACCAAAGACATAAAGAAAGAAGGGAACAATATTTACAATATTTTTGTATTAGAATATCCAGGAAAAGAGAATGAGAGAATGGCAAAGAATAAATATCTGAAGAGATAATAACTGAGAATTTTGGAACTGAAGAAGAGTATACACTGAATAGAATGTAGGCTCAATAAATATAAATCCACTCACAGGCACACCGTGGAGAAACTGTCAATCATCAAAGGGAAAGAGAAAAATCTTAAGAGTTACCAGAGATTAAAAATTAACTGTGAACGAGGCCCTATGGAAGTCTCAACACACCATTTTTTCAGAGCACGACACTTTTAAATGAAAACAGGAATAAAAAAATAATATAGATATCAAAGACAAAAAGATAATAAAAAAGACAGAAATCATAATAGAGGGATAATTAAAAGACAGAGCTTATAAATTATTGTGAAGAATAGCTTAAAATGAAAATACATCTTGTGATGTTTTTCTACAAATTAGCCTAATTTTAGACATACAAATATAAAATTGATGAGTGCATAGGTTTAATGAGGCTTTTTGTTCATGACTTGCTGGTTAACTTGTTCATTTTCTCTAATTCCAGTGTGGATGGAAGTTGTGGGAAGGAGATAAGAGAAATGAAGTGTTGGCCCTGGAAATACTATTTAAAAGCCAAACCGCATAGGATTTTACTCAGCCCGTTTTGTGGAAGTGGTCCAAACCTGTACCACATCCTTATGTCCCTAAATACTGTTTTTAAAGAAACACCCACAAAGGCCCTTTCTGCAGGCAGCACCATGTCTCTTAATTCTTTTTTAAACATGACAAAAATGAATGGTCAATTTAAGAAAAATTAAGTTCAAATAGCTGTGTTCATGTGTGTGTTCATGCAAGCTACATATTACAGAGAGAGAGAAGAAGAGAGAGAAATTAGAGAAGTTACAAGAAGAGAATTAATGGAGATGGTCTGAATTTTTAAACTTTCATTGGTTGATCTCATGAAGAAAAAGCTGAAATATTCTAGAGACTCAGAAACAGATTTTCTAACACTCCTAGAGGCTGGCCAAATTTCCAGTGAATTGGCTGGCTAAATGATGGAGATAAAATCGACAGGCATGCATAATGTAGACTTGTAAACATTTTTTAAATAGATGGAACTATTAATCCTCAAATGCATTAGATACAGACCAGTGGTCCACTTTGCTTGAGCTGAATGCCATTCAATGTTGGCTTTTGTATCGTTTGATATAAATATTCGTCATGTGCAGAAATCAACATATAATAGGTTGGAGAGAGGTGTTTGAGAATAGACTCTGGTATGAAGAACATTAATTTGTTCAATGATTAGCACTCAGTTTTAAGGAATGGCAAATAATTTATTTAGAATATCATCAAGCACATTATCCTCTGGGCTGACTAATTAGAAAAAGGTGGAAAATGAGCAACAATATAAATTTTAAAACTTTATACTGTGTTCAAAACTTACCATTCTTTCCGAATCTCAGTCTATTTTCTTGGATCAATCTTATGTGACTGAAAATATTCTTCTCTAGAGAAGGGTCTCCTTGGTTTCATGGATACTTCTTATATGTCTCCTTGGCCCAGTTGGTACATAAGCAGAAAGACCATGAATCCAGGGCTCTGTGAAAATCAGAGCGGAAGTCTCCTCTGGATGGACCAGTTAGAAAAAAGTCACCCCTCCTAGGCTGATCAGTCAGAATAAGCAGACATTTTGGGCTGGCCAATTAGAAAAAGGCATTGCCTCAAGAGAACCAATAAGAAAAAAGACTGCCCCAGGTGAACCAGTAAGAGGATGTCTAGCCTAATGCCTAGGACACTGACTTAACAAATGGAGCACAGCTTGCATTTTAGTCCTGATTCATCTCCCCTTGGTTAGCTGTCTTTGTAGTTTCAGTGTTCAAGAATTAAACAATCATATTTTGCTGCAAGTAGTGGTCTTTTGTCTCCTATTGTAGGAAATAAAACTGAAACATGATTGATGGAGTAGTTTTTCAATTTTATTTTTTCTCTCAATTTTGACTTGAAATTTTGGTGCTTGCTGCTGCTAATGTTCACACTTTAATGAAGTATGAATATTTTCAGAAAAATGTGTTTAATAACTTTAAGTTTACTATAACAATATTTCATGTGGCTCTCCACTGAGCACCATGACTTCTCACTTTCCACTACCTGAACATATTTGAAAATATTACTTTAAAATACTTCCTTAATGGAATAATATCAGACTCAATTTACTTCTGAAATTTTAAAACAAACACATCCAAAAACTTGGAAATGTCTATATAAAGCACATACTATTTAAAAAGTTAAAATAAAAATAAAAAAAAAAACAACCCTAGTGTGTATCAGAGTTTGAACAATGGCTATTAATTAAAAGAAAATGATTGATATTGAAGTTAAAATATAATTTTTATATATTTTTATTTTAACTATATCCAAATTATAAATTCTTTAAATATAACCTAGTATATTGGCCTGGACATGCTTGACTAATTAATTATGTATTGTTTATTGCCATGTTTATTTAATAAAAACAAAGTTAATTCTAAGTAGTAATTATCTTGAATCATTATACATATGTGTGTGTTCTATTGTTTATCTCATTGAGACAAATAATATAGTGAAAGTGCATTATTGTCCAGATGCCAATAATGCATTATACCAAATCAATGTCCAAAAACAATATTTTAAACATTTTTCACTTCTGCAGGAACAACAATCCAATTATGTGCACTTAAGTCTACACTATTGTAAATGTTCATGAGGATGTCATGAACAAAAAATGGTATTTTTGTCTCATAATATTATCTTCAGAATCTCAATTTATGTCAAAATTACAATTCAAGATATAAATAATTAAACATGTATACATCTTTACATCTAAGATAAGTATGATGCTGTATTAAGCAAGTTAAATAGCTTTAATTTTTAACTTACGGAAATTTGTGGTCCAACAGAATTGTGCATTTATTTTTTGAAATGTGAATTCTCTCTGAGTTGGCATTTTTCTTTATTTACCTTGTAAACTAAATATTAGAATATAAGATGCAGTTTTTTGAATTGCCATTTTATATTAATTTTGATAAATTGCTTTATGAATGACACATTTTAACTTAATGACAATGAATTTTGGTTTACAAATAATTCTATGCATTTTCTTGTGAGAATTGAATTTGATTTTATAGATCTCTTTTTGAGGAAATATAAGAAATAACTGAATGAAGTAATTTTCATTCAATTCAAAGTGAAAAGTACTGCAGATTCAACTTGATTTTCTCCAAAAAGTGGCCAGTTGGAAGTTCATGTTGGGTGGGATAATCAGCAAATACTTATAGGAAGAAATAATCCCTCTTTATACATTTAATAGTGTGTGACAAAACATTTTGATACTGGATTAAATGTCTCATTATCATACTACAAGTTTAAGTATCAAGTAAACCATCACGAATTCAAAGATAATTGTTTATCAATGAGGTACCAGGTATTTGTAAATGGCTTTGAACCTAGGCAGAGAAAATGCAGTGTATCCATCTGAGAAAAGTCAGGAAAACTGAAGTCATTTGATGTATTCTGGTTTCAAAGCTTTTTAATATGGCAACTGGCAACTGGGAAGTTAGAATAGTTGGTTAAGCTAGGAATGAAAGTCAGGTCAACTGTTATCTATGATCTCAGCCTGAAGCACTGAAAGTGGTCACTCTTAAGAGTTGATTGGGATGCTGCCACGATTCTTAGGAAAGCTATGTTCTCAAGGATGCACCAGGAATCCACTGTGAATTTCACATTGCCTTCAGAGAATGGACCTTTTAGTCTCTTCTGCCTTGCAAATCTCATTTCAGGGCCTTTCATTGCAGAGAGCCAACCTGGAACCACACAGAAAAGGTATTCTGGGAAATGTATTACCGGCTTCTTGAAGCAAACTTAAAATAGGTTGGTGGTGCTGAGTTGACTATAGACAATTCATTATACAGAGGAATGTACCTCTTCTATTTAGGCACATATTCAATAATATTATTCATATTCTCCAGTTATCCAAATTTTAGAAAGTGAACTATTGTCCAGGATAAACAATATTCTAAATTTTGGAATATACAAATGTCTCCCAAAATTGAGAAGGTTCAGTGGACAAATTTCTCCACTGTAAATTAAAATGATGAATTTAAAAAGATATATCCAAAGTTGTCTTACTCAATAGTTACAGAGATGAAGGAACAGAATTGTATTTACAGAAAATATGGTTTCCTTATAGAACACTTCAAATCATAGACATCAATTTTTTTTTTAAACTGGGGACATAATTCCCTAGAATAAGGCATAATAAAATTTTGGGTTAGTGAGGAGAAAGTGGAGTGTACCTTGAAGTAGTCTGTAAAAAATTATCATTGCTTTAATTTGGTTTTAGTCAAGACATCTAATTTATATTAAAATTTAAATCACATTAAAGAAGGTTTAATAAGTTTATTAATAGGAGGCATGGGTTATAAAGCCTAGAGACATTAATATAATGGATTATGCTGCATAAGTCCTCAAATTGTTTATGGCCAATCCTTCTTGTGTAAGATTAACTCCCTTCTACCTCAGAGGATGCAAAGAAGGGTCCTCTGGACTCTTAGTGGAGCTGTACAGAGAATTGGGGCTTTACAGTCAGGCATATCAATATGGGCTAAGATAAAGTTTGTTTACGTGAGAAATGAAGCCTTGTGGCATTTCGTCAAGAGAAGTTCATATTTCTGAGGACTCAAGGGAATTTACCTATTTTTTTCCTGTATCTCTTGGCGGATTCCTCACTGTTTTATTACTGTACTCTCTGAACATGAAAAGAACAAAGAGGAGGGGTTTTTTTTCTTATGTTATTTTCTAGTATATGGGGGTTTTAAAACATGATAATTCATTCTGCCTTCCCACCATTAACTTCTGAGTTCAGATTCAATTAAGAAACATAATCACGAGAGTTAGAAAGATGAAAACAATAAACATTAGTTTTATTACTGATAAGGTTGTTTCGGAGAATGAAATTTGATTTGTGGACAAGAATTGGTTTCCCTAAATACTTCCCCACATCTGGAAATTGCAATAACTGCTCAAGGAAGAGTTTGGATCTGGAGAGAAGGTACGTATATCCAGAAACCCCGCCTTTCCTCTGTGACTCTGTCCTGCTTTGAGTTTCCACATAGGACAAAGATTCTAGTACAAGCAGTTTACTTGGGAGTGAATATTAACGATGAGTTGGGGATGAGAAAAGGAGAGGGCCAATAGTGTGCTGATGAGCCAACTATCACGATGGGAGACTGTCTTAATGCACAAAGAAAATTTGGGAAAGAATATAAAACACGTCTCATCATTATCCCTATAAAGGGATAAGGGAGCTGAAGTATTTAGTCATGGAGAAATTCTCCTAGGGAGTGCTAATTCCTGGCTTTTCGGCGAGTGCCTGGACAGAAGGGCCTTCCCATGGTTTGGACAAAAATTCCCGGGGTTTGGAGATGGAAATGCTGGAAGCTGGAAGTCAACCAGAGCACACTGATATGGTAGGATGAAAGAAATATATGTGAGGCACTGATGATGTCTGCTACAAGCTTCCATAACGAGTTCAGAGAGAGATTTGTTTCCAGACCTGCTTCTAGAAGACAGGCTCTTGGCTCCCAGGCAGACCAATGCATCCTGCAGAGAGGAACTGAAACAGAGGAGTCTGAAAACTTTTGCAGGCAGGCAGATTTAAAGAGAGAGAAAGAGAGAAGGGGTGGATACTTAAGTCATTTCTTCTTTATTGAGAAATTGGGACGGGGCAGAGAGAAGGACTGGCATTACCTTTCTAGACTATTCCCTCCAGGACTTAGGAACAGAGGTTTTCTATGCCATGAGTCAGTGTAGGAACATGGGGAGAGGATGAAAATGGTACTAATGAGTAGTAGAATTATTCCTTAAAAAGTGATAATAATGGTTAATACCAATAATAGAGAAGGAATAAGTGTGCAAACAACAAAGGTACCATCTTTTTGAAAAAGATTTAGAAGATAAATATAGACAGTGAGGCCTTATTTACACATTGGTCTTCTTCATCTCTTTCTGATCAACTCTTTCTTCCCCTTTAGTGGTCAAGGCTTCATTGTTATAATTATAAGCTCTAAACTGTTATAGGTTACATCTGATGGGCAGAAAGCAGGGCAGAGGAGACAAAGGGAAGTAACATCTGACAATGGGATGTTTGCACTGGCAGAGAAAATAAGCAAGAGTGGTTTCTAAGAGGCAGCTAAGAGATTAGTGAATGAAAAAGAAAGTGTCAGACTGTAAATAAAGCCAGAAGTTATACATGATATACCTTGTTTTTAAATTTTTTTTTTAATATAAGTAAATAACCCAAATATAAGTGTGTTGTCATTAATACCAGACCAGATCATAAGATAGTTAGGATAAGCTGCTATAACAAATTCACAGAAAAATACAGTGGCTCACACAAAACAAAAATTTATTTCTGCCATCTCACAGTGTGGATGCTAGGCAGTCCAGGATAAGTTGGTGGCTCTGTTCAAGGTCCCAGGATTCTTTTATCTTAGTACTTTATTCCTGAGATGTGTTCCTCCTATACTTGGTATCAAAGCTGCTCATAGCATTGCTTTCCGCTCACAGAAAGGATAAAAGAGAGACGTGAAATACAAGCAACTTCCTTACTTAACCAACAACCATACTTAACTGCAACGAAGGCTGGGAATTATATTTTTTCTCTGAGTATTCATGTGCCCTTCCCAAACTGTGGTGGGGATGAGGTTTTATAAAAGGAAGAATGAAAAAGAAGAGTAATTATCAGGAACAATTAGAAAAAGCATGCTAAGGCAGTTACAAAGACTTTTGATAATCTCATAGAAGTTCACATGTTCTATAATAAAATAAAATGTATACTTTCTTGTGACTTGAAATTCTGGTCTTTACACTCAGTTTTAGGTCTGTTTACTATGATATGGCTGAAGGTAAGTTTAAATTTTAAATGAACTTTATTATGAGTACTGAATTTATTTAATTCAGTCTCATGAAAACACAGTCTTAAGATTTTTTTCTACCTATATATACTATAGATCTTACTGTTAATTCTTACAGTTACCATGAGGTTTTCCTTACCTTTATTCACATGCATTCTAAAGTTTACATTTAATTTATAATAGTTTTCATTTTTGTTTTCTATTGATTTCAACGTAGTATGGCAAAGAGTAAGTAAACATTTTGCATTTTGAAATCTTAAAAAAAAAAAATCTTAAATAACAGTCTGAACTCAGATCAGTGTAAATATCTTTGGATCATCCCTGAACTGGAAGCCCCCAGAAACCTGAGTTGACTCTTGGTCCACTTTAGTCTTTATTGTATAACTGGAAACCTGGTTTAATTTAACGGGCTAGCATGCAACATGGAGTCTTGCACAGTTATTTTCAAAGAGTAGATGCTCAATAAATATTGATTGAATAATTGAATTGGGTTGATCAGAGCTCATCAAAAATTGTGAGTTCTTTGGACCAAAGATAACCTGAATCAGTGTTAGGCCATCTTTTTTAGACAAAAAATATGTGATTTTTGTTGTTGTTGTTGTTTAATAATGTGAATAGTAGCCTGTGTAACATAAGTAAATATATAAAAGAATTATAGAAATTGTATCCATTGTAATAAAAGATTTTCCCTTCCTTTTAATAGCATAAAAGATGAGAAGCAACTACAATTGTGCCTAGAAAAATAGTTTCAGTAAATAGTAGTCACAGTTAATTACCTGTTATGTTGTTCTTTAGGTCACAGTACAAAGAAGTAATAGGTTTTCCACCAATATGTAGGAAAGCAATCCATAGCTTTCTGACAGTCGTTATTGTACTAGGGATCAAATTCACTGTCATGATGTAGAGAAGAGAATCCAATTTGGAAAATCAAGAAGAGTCTGTTTGAGAAATACTTTCTTTACCCAAACAGCATACAAAAAGATCCAATAATTACAGAACATCTCCCCAGATTTTGCTCTACTTGTGAAATACCTCAGGGAACTCAGCAAGCTTTTATGGAACCTTAGAGCTGTGAGAGTTTCAGAAGACCTTAATGGTGAATATTTTTAATCCAACTGTTTCTCTGGTATATATTCAGTGGTAATGTATTGGGATATTCTGAAACACCCCAACCCCGCCGACAGGACTCCAGAATGTGATAGAAGCAGCATATGGTAACTGTCTCTGATTGATTGATATAAAAATTATTTCCTAATTATTTGGCAATGCTATCCCAGTTTTACTCTTTCAAAAAATAGTTCTACTCATCAATTTTTTCAGCCTGCTTCTCCTAAGTCATTTGTTATTAAATTCATAAACTCATAGTAGTCCCTTTTTACTTCTCAAACTTTATTTAGACTCCAGTTAATCATACTAATTTCTTTAAGTTGTATGACATGATTCTTTTGGCACATTGAGGCCATAACTATTTAACTTCCTAGTTTCTTAATCTTAATAGAATTTACTTGTTTTACATCTCTTTTTTATTGTACCTAAAAATTGACTGATGTTTCCCAAAGGAGTATCAGATATTGGATGCAAATTTTGGAATTGAAAATCCCTCCTAAATGTTAGAAAACTCTAGCAGTGGGGAAGTTGTTTCTTAGATTTTCATTTTTTGATAACTGATAATCAAGGAGTTAATTTTCTTTAAAATCAGTTTCTTCTGTCAATCCTCAACAATGTAAATCTACATCTATTTGTTTATTATAGTTTGAAATCTCATCCAGTAGAGGCAGTTTTAACTTTTTTAACTAAAATGGAGATTTTAAATATATATTGTTAAATTAGAGTTAAAATTTTTATGTCAATTTTCCTATAGAAATGGAAATAAGCTGACATAACTTTAATTCATTTACCTAACAAGAGTGAGAGTAGTCAATATTACTTTTCCAAAATCTTCAGTTCACAAATACGATGAAATGCTGACATTTGTTAATTTTGAGTAGGGAGTACACTGAAGTTTATAATATTATTTTTTGTAATAGTTTGTACTATTTTTGCACATAGCAATTTTTCCTAAATAAGATAAAATAAATCGACAGCTCTGCCCCAAATCTTTTGATTTTCTGAGAAAATAGAAAATTGGGTTATATCTTGATGAAGTGAAACATTTGTCCTTATTGTTTGGTTAGATTGTGACAAGGCCAGTGACAAGGCTGTATATTAGTGTAGATGAGAAGTGAATTTAATGAGAGCTTCTAATGTTAGTTTAATTAACAGGTAGGGAAACAAGCAATGAATCAGGTGTGATTTAAGCAGAGTGCTTTCTGTACAAAAAAAATTATTCGAAAATAATGAGTTGTCTAGAAAATGCATAAATTTTCCATTGCACATATGACCCTCCCCATGGCTTGCCACCTAGATTTTAGTGGTTGCCCTTTTTAACAGGCTGTTTATTGCAAGTGCATATTTGTCATATGCCTAGTTTATATTTTTTGAACAACACTTTAAGTAGAACTCCAATAATAAGAACTAAAGGATCTTGAGTTTTCCTTAAGGTTTTAGATGCTGCTTTTGAGAATGTAAGGTGGAACTAATTTTGGCTGTGAAGAGTGTTTGGTATTAAACTACTGTTTCCCTCTACCCGTCCCCCCACCCCCCATGTATTTTTAAAAGTTTGCTGATTATAATTGTTAATTTTCCTTTTCAAAATTCACTTTTAACAGAAGACTCTGTTAGATGCTCCAAGAACACACAGCAAGCCAACTCATGCTGGCAGAGGAGGGAGAGGGTCCAATGCTGGGGCCAGGTGCTGGCGGTGGGGACTTCAAGAGGGGAACTAGCAGAGAGACTGCAGTGACACTGCCCTCCCCGGGCGGGTTGAAGCATCTCACTGGTGACGGGTCTGAAAGCACGTGGCTACGTCATGGAAAGCCAGTCTTTTCAATGCAAACTTCAACTCCTCCTCCTCTTCCCTCTAATGCCTGTAACTCACATCCGAGGCTGGGCGAGGAATCCAGAGAGGAGGTTTTCCTCATGCTCACCGTCGTTGGAAACTGGGAGAGTGAGAGGAAGGAGGAAGGGGATCTGTGGCGCTCTCTACCTACTACCGGCCTGACAAGGGAAGGGGGCACCTAGATTTGCATCTTTTCTTCGTGGCGATTGAGAACTGCAAGTTCAATCCAATCCCACTGGTCACTGGCGATTGATTATAAAAAAATCGACACTGGGAGAAGGGAGGCTGTGTCTTCGGCTGTCAGACTCGATATCGGAGGTGGTATTGGTGTGTGAGTGTGTGTGCTGGTGGTTTTTTTTTCCTTCTTTTTTTTCCTTTCTTTTTTTTTTTCTTTCTTTCTTTCCTTTTTTTTTTTCCTTCTCTCCTAGGGGCTACACAATGGCAGTCTTCTCTCAGTGAGATGAATCCTGCTTTGCCTTCTGCAGACCCACCCATCCTCATAGCAATCAAGTAAAAGGCTATGGTTTTCTCTTTGGGGATCTTTTGTGCATTACTGTTCTCCCTGATTAGTTCTGGTCTCAGTTGGGATTTCTTTGCTTTTTTGTTTGGCTTCATGCTGAAAAAGGATTTTTCCCCCAACCCTTTGGTAACAATCCAGTGGTGATCAAGAGGGATAAATCATTCACCCTGGCCGAAAAAAAACAATCACTGAGAAGTCTCAAAGAAATATACCACGTGAGGGGAAAAAACTGGGAGAAGATCCGGAATATTATCGTGTTTCCTATGGTAAAACCGGTGCCCCTCTTCAGGAGAACTGATTTCAAATTATTATTATGCAACCACAAGGATCTCTTCTTTCTCAGGGTGTCTAAGCTGCTGGATTGCTTTTCGCCCAAATCAATGTGGTTTCTTTGGAACATTTTCAGCAAAGGAACGCATATGCTGCAGTGTCTTTGTGGCAAGAGTCTTAAGAAAAACAAGAACCCAACTGGTAAGCAAAACATGCATCATGTTATGTTTTTCCTCATAATAACCTGTCTGTTGCTCATTGAGCTAGATCTGCAGTTCTGCTATGCAGGAAGGCAGGGGAAACAGAAAAGGAACCAGGACAGTGTTGCATATAGAGGTGTTGCATGGATAAACAAGTAACAGCTGGATCGGCGTCTGTGATCCCGAAAACCATTATCATCTCTTGGCTGTGACACAATCCATCACTAGGAGGGAGGAGGAAACTTTTTTAAAAAATGTATTTGGTTGCCGATGTTTGGTGGAATATCGAAGGGCTATGGCTTAAGGTTTTCCCCGAGGCAGATGAAGCTCCGGTAGTTGCCAGGAAAAAGAACCACGAGCTCTCACTTCTGCTGTAGGTTCGAGGACGTAGCTCGGTGCCGAGAACCTGCTCTAGACTTTCTGATTAGCTTGCACAATATTCGCCACCCCATCACCAATACCCAAGTAAAAGAGGCCCGGTCCCTCGCGGCCCCGTTCCTCCGTCAGCCCCCGCCTCCCTCCGCGTCTGCTCCGGGTGTCGGAGTATTAACTCGTTCCACCGTCTGCCTCCGACACCTCCTGCCACTGGGAATACTTGAGCAGGGCTGAAGCCTTGGGGGAACTCCAGACCGATAAAAGCCTAGCCCCTCTAATATACACGATTACCCCCAACCCCTTAAAAAGCAGTATCAAAGCCCTGCGTCTGGGTCTCAAGGGGTGGGATGAACCTGGTTGTGGATCCCTGCTTCAGCATCCCAGTGATCATGCGCCCCATTCCAAAGGGCTCCAACCAGGAAACTTGCAGTACATTACATAAGAAATGCAAATACAGGTGACTCGGAGAGTTGGGTCCCCGGGGTTCACTTTCCTATATCTCAGTCTGAGGCTTTTGGGGCGGCCACGAAGCTGTGGGCCAGCAATCCAGGGAGGCCAGGCCGGAGGGCTGCGTGGTGGCGGCGGCGCGCCGGAGAGAAGGCTGGGCACAGCCTGTCCCGGAGCCGTGCGCACTGGCACCGGGGGTGTGTGGCGTCACCCAGCTCGATTCAGGCTGGAGAGGAACCTGGGGCCGGGTGTTTGTGTCTGGGGCATTGGGGGGGCGGGGGCGGGGGCCGGGCAGTCCTGCAATGGATGCTCCTGACGCTGGCACTGCGGTGTAGTAGATCATGGCTCCCCACGGCGGCCCTGACACGCGGAGCCCCAGCCGTTGGGCAGCAAGTGGCTGCTACCTCTCTGCCTCGAACCTTGCAAATGCAGGGTAGCTGGGGAGGCGTGCTCCGAGGGGGCTGTGCCTGTGGGTGCTCTGTGCTAGTGAAGGAGGAAGAGGTGTGGGTGGGCGGGGATGGAGGCGGTGGGTGTGGAGACTGAGCACCCTGTGCAGCTCCCACGGCTGCCGCAGAAGGGAAGCTGCGAGTTGTTAGACTGTCCAAAAGGGCAGATGCTCTCGTGCTGGGCAGTTGCCCCCAGCTAGGAAGTTTGGGTGGCTGTTGAGGCTCTGGGAGTAGCCTCTGGCTACCCGCGGGCGCAGTGCTGCAGTGGGAGCTGTGCCTCTGTCCTGGAATTCTCATCCCTGTGCTCCAGCTCTACCTTCTGTCTCCCTCTGTTCCTCTCCTCCCCCGCCTCCTTCTCCTCCTCCTCCTCTTCCTCCTTCATCCCCGTCCTTTTACCCTTCTCTCTCAACTGTTCAGCGTTTAGTAACTCTGAAATGATACCACCATTCTTAGCATTACCCAAGGAGAAAACAGCGTTGTCACCTTACCATCCGCATTTCCAATTCAGCTATGAAGTGTACTCCAGCCAGGCATCAAGCTCAACACTTGCTGATGCCTTGATCATACCTAGATCTGCAACACTACTATCTCACAAGTTAATGTGAAGACACTTTTTGCAAGACTTCCCTAAGTGGGACAAGCCAAAGGCTGCAGTTGGGAGGGAAGGGGTTACTCCTTCACACAGTAAAAACAGTGCTTTTTGAGGCCTTGTGTCCTCTGAAAAGATTTAGCCCCCTTCTGAGAAAAGAATACTGTAAAATAAATTTTTAAAGGCTCTACCATTTGTCTAGGGACCTTGAAGTCAGTCCCTGCACAATTCTGGAGTGGAAAGTAATTCAGCACAGTACAGTAAGTTTCCTTACTGGCCTTTTTAATTTCTTTTTTTTGTCAACGATTTTACTGGAAACACTAATTTCTCCCAGTACACGATGCAAGATCTTTTTATTACACCTCCCCCGCCTCACCCACTTTCATCTCTCTGGAATAAAGTAGATTTTTTTTTTTCCCAAGGCATTTTGGAAGGTGTCAAACAAATAACCAATTGTTTTTAGAGCAATTTATTTTGCAGTTTATAAATTCTAAAGTATTTGGGTGTGAATTGTTGGGTTAACTCAAAGTGTGCCAACAACATCACCAGCTATTCTAATAGGATAGTTTAGTCTTAGATTGACAGGGGTTAGAGTTCCAACTTGGGAGTTGAAGCATTTTGTAAATTATTTTTAAAATGGGACATTAATGTGTCACATTATTTATCTCATCTTCTAAAAATTTTGCTTTTTGAGCTTGAATCAAACCCATGCCTACCCATTCCTTTTCAGTGTTGTAGGTGATGGAGTTCCATTCTCCTTCTGCTATTAACATGAAGTCTGAAAGCCTTTGCATGTTTTTGATTTAGTACAACCAAGAAGTTAACTGGGTAATTAAAATAAAACAAAGACTAAAATCCTCTAGACTGTTAAAAAGAAAAAGAACAGATTGACTACTACCTATTATGTTATCTTAAATCTTAAATGAAGACAAGTAACTGGTTTCAAATGAAGAAGCTTGGCAGAATACCACCAAATACTAGTACTGGGATCATGAATTTGGTGCAAAGATATCTTATTAGATTAATTTCTCTTCCCAATCTTTGCAAGTTATAAAATAATATACTGATTATTGCCAATTCTTTAAATTGTCAACAAGTATAGATAGTTTGGTCAAGGGTTCCTAGGAGGAATTTCAGAACACTGTTATCAAGTTGGTGTGAAAATAAGCAGATAAGACAACCATGAACTTAAGGGCAAAGTTGTTCATTTACTCAAAAGTTATTAATAAGTATTTAAATAAGAGGTGTTAATTAGTTTTTGTAGTTTTTACATAAAACATGAAGAATATATTTGTACAATATATGCTTTTTAAAATAAATTACAGTAGCTTAAAGATTCTGGCTATAAATTTACTATCTTCGTAAAAATGAACAATGTCTCACAATACACCTACCATCTGAAAACACACACATACACTTAAATGTCCTACTTTCCCCTACTTTCCTAGCAGAATAATAGTTATATGTTTAGAATCAATGTTACCTGCTTCAACTTATACTGTATCAGTCATGCAAGGTGACTGTATTTTAGGCAAATCTTTAAATAAGGAATACTAGGTCCAAGGAACTCATTTTGCCTAGAGGAGGGTTTCATAAATTTCTTTAAACCAGTAATGATAGTTTGAACTGGGCAATGCGTATCACAGGCCAGTCTGAGACATAATCTAAGTCTTTGAATTTTAAGTGACATCTGCTAAGGAAAGAAATGTGGTTGGAAAAAAAGAAGCCCACAATAAAGGTAAATACTAAGGTCATGCCACGGATTTCTCTTCAGACACATAATGTACAATAATCAAAGAAAGCCACAGAGCTTCAAATACATACACCCACTCAACCATACACACAAGACCCCCAAACTTCCATAGATTTGATAGCATTTTGGAAAACACAGATTTTAAGATAAATTCTAATTGAAGTTAATTTTATTGAATATTGGTGTTAGTGGCAAGGAGAGTAGGAAGCAGATGCCCTAGACCTACTTCTGCAGAGCATATTTAGAAAATCCCACACGCTTGAGGCCCTGAGTGTTTCCTTTTCTGAACTCAGTCTCCCTCTCTGTCATGTAATTTTGAGATGAAACAAGCAGGGTTTGGTAGAATTCATTGGCACTTTCTATTTCTAACTTGTTTTGGTGTCTTTCAGCTCTACTTTTGCCTTTCACTAAGCAGTTTTAGGTGCCAAAACACCTGGTATGTCACTGTTACTTATTTAAATACGCTTTATTCTTTTAAAGCTACTTCCTTTACATCTAAGGCTGTCATGATGTTTAGAAGTGAGAAAATAGGGAAGTGGGTAAAAGAAAGAGTAAGCATTTTTTATTCCTTCTCCTTCTCAGACTGTCCACATATCCTGGATTCCTATAGGGCTAGGTGAGTCACAAATGGGCCACAACCCTGAATTCCTAAACACTGAGCATGTATCAGATGGAGACATCAAATTCAGACTGCATGGCTACAATACCATATAGATATAAGGTTCTTCTTCTAACGTGCTTGTCTTTAGATTGAGATTCCATGTAGTATGAGTTGGCCTTGGATTTCATCTAGGAAGCTTTAATTACTGAAGTGGCAAAATGAGTTTTCCAGAGCAGTGCCACTCCATGAAACCAAAGAATGTTGTTTTAGATAGGGTTCCAAGTATTGACCCGTTAGGAAATTGGATTTTTCTTTTTGGAATTTATATCCAATTTAACAAGTTAACAAATCCAATGCATGATACTCTAAACTTGGTTTTAATGATGAAGATGACTTTGGCTGTACCCATTTTCAGCCTGTTCCCATCTTAGACAGCATCCATAACTGAGAACATTCGTTCAAATGACGCATTGCTTTCGAAAGGTGCTAAAGCTAATTCTATACTATATTTCACTTTTCCCACATGGAACCATTCCTTTAAAAGTATTCAAACCCAGTCTTCCATATTTTAGCAACACAAACATTGGGGACATTTATGAAGTGTTGTTATACATACAGTAACAAGAACAACAAAAGTTTTCACTCCTTTGCATATTTTGGCATTGTAACTCATTCAATAGACTCATAAGCTTTCTATAAATACTGTGTAGATGTCTCAAAATGGAAGCATTTATTCAAAATAGTTTTCGCGCCTTAAGGGGAAACAGTTGGTGTACTTGAAGCAATGCATCATGCCTATATTATTAATAAAACTTTTAAGCCCATGTTAGTACCATCTCCAGGAGGGACTGTGGGTGAGGGAAATACCTACTGACATCTACCCGCTCTGCACCATAGTCTGTGTGGTGTTCCTTAGGTTTTTAGTTTGTATATCATACCAGATTTAGCTGAACCTGAGCATTATAAGGCAGGGAATTTTCTGAGGGAGACTTCTCAGTTCCTTCATATGGCCTTAGAGATATACTAATGTTTTTGCTCTTCTATCCTTTAAAGGACCAAATACGTCATGATTTTTTCCTACATATTTCTCTAGTTGCTTACAAACTAATTTTCTGCTCGGTAGGAATTTAAAAGGTAGGATGATGAAGGCAAGGGAAGTTGAAAAGAGGAATTCTTAGAGCCTTCTTAATCATGAAGATGAAAAGGAGGCATAATGCAGACTCGTTTTGTAGGGAACACTTAAGTTTTTGTGGATCGAATCTGCTAACACCATCTAAGAAAGTCATCCAGCACTATAGCCTTTATCATTGTACACTGGCAAAAACTCCGGTATAACAACAGAGTTTTAAATACATTTTTATTAAATGAATTAATAGTGAAAAATGGGGTTCTCTGAGAAAGTTAACTTCTTCCCCTCGAGCACTCTCAGCCTTTAAATAGCAAATGTTAGGGTGCCATTAGGTTCCTTCTGTGAGAGCCCTTCATTTTCTTTTCTTGTCTTTAATTTTCTTCTCTTTAAAAAGGAAGACGTTCTACAAAAACAGTTGAGTGTTCTTTTCTTTTATGAACTCATTTCTCTGGAGATGGTAACTGGGACCCTTCCTTGTGCCATGTTTTTGTTCTTGAGGGACAGTACCTAAAAAGCCTCTAGTTACAGTTGCTTTGAAAGGAGGTGCTCCCTCCCCTCAATGTCTTGATTTTTCCAGTTTTAAAGCAGTCATCCTCAAACGTGGTAGCTCCCTCCACTTCCCACAACCAAAATGCTCTATTTAGCTTCCTCCTTTCCGGAGCCACTGTCAAAGGTGGAGGGCTCCGGGCTGCGTCGGGCAGGAGGCGCGGAGTTTGTGTTAGGGACGAGGTCTGGCAGAATGCTGGGCTTGGGGCAGAGCCCCCGCTTCCTAGAGCGGCTGTCATAATTTGTCTTCTGCAAACCGAGAGCCGGCCACCTCTGCAGCTCCGATCTCCTTCCAGGAGTCAGGTCCCTAGGTGACCTGGCCAAAGCCGGGTTCAGAGTCCGCCTAACTGGATCCCGAAGAAAGGGACCACCAAGGCGAGGCGCGGTCTTCCTTTGAGTATGACCCGCAGCCGGAGCACCCGGGACTGGCCACCACGAACGCTACGGGCCCCGGAGAGCCGGGGGATACACGGCGCATTGCGGCGGAAGCGGCCAGTCTGAGCCGCCATAGCGCGAGAAGTTTTTGTTGCCACAGAGATGACCTCTGACCTTGGGGGTCCTCTGGGAAGGGCTCAGCAGCGGGCGCAGCAGTTGCTATGGAAACCACGTGGCTGGGGGCCGCGGTGCTGGCGCTACCCGGCGCGCGGACCCGGCCTCTGGGTCCCTGACGCTGCGCAGGTTTAAGGTCCACGTGGCTGACGTCCACGGCAGGGCGCCCCCGTGCGCCGCAGGGCCGAAGGGCTGCAGAAGAGTTTGGTGCCCGTCTACAGGTGGTCGCCTGCATCTGCTTGCCCTCCGATATGCTACAGGACTTGGAGGAAAAGGTACTGGGCTGAAGGCAGGATCTGGCTTGCTGGTGATCGTGCCCAAGCTTAGGTCTGGGAGAGGACGAGCGAGCAAGTGTGGTCTCAGTTTCCCTACTAGCTACTCCTGGAAGACCAGCGCTGGCTGCTGAAGTTCTCTGGGCCTCTGTATTAAGGGCTTTGATTACAATAATCTCAGGTCGGCCCCAGCTCTTATGTTCTACGCTTTTGTAGTTTTCCACCTAATCTCACTCTAAATTGTAATCTAAAATCAATCAGAGATAAAGGACCCCTTTAGGTATCATGAACAATCTGCTCCTTTTAGAGGTGTGGCAACTACTTCGCAGTGGAAGAAGTGACTGTTCCAAGAGCTAGTTTCGAATTGTAGACGTAAACAACAGAAGCTTTGAACCTTGGAAGAAGAAACGGGTGATTTTTGTCCTGGTGACACCACCAAGAGTTCTTCATGCAGTTTATAGAATTGTGTGGTTGGTGATGAAACATGGCATTCCATTATATCCATTATTCCCTAGATGTCTTTTCCTATCTCTAAACATTTTGGGGGGAGGAGTCTATCTACACTGGCTTGTTTTCCCTTCTATCACCTTTGGGCTATCCGGAGGAAAAAAATCAAAAGCGTTTTGAATCTTTTAAAAAAAACATTGTAAATTTAGAAATTGAAAGAGACTATTTTGAGGGCATGACGATGCAAAACTCACTAGTTTATAAGACAACAGCTGGATCCAAATTGTGTTTCTGGCAGATGGAATCGATTAAGGTTACCTGCATAGGCAGCTTTAAACTTTTAGAAGCTTATTCATTGGCCTTGTTTCCAAATAGCCTTTCACTCTGTTAAGAATTACCTCCCTGAAGTTTGTATTTCGAAGAGATGGCCTAGAGAGGAATGAGTAGAACATTTACATTGTAAGTCCACAGGGAAAGAATGCAAGTTCCTCCAAGAAGGGTTTTTGTTTCCTAAATCCAGAATTTAACACCTACAAGCCTTTGTAGATGGCTAGGGGAAGGTATTGAAATTGGTAAAGCAGATAGATGGGCTTTGAATTGCTTTTAGAGCTGCATTTCCGTTCTCGTAAAGACTGGATTTGTAAGACAAGGAGAATTGTTTTTAATTCCTCAAAGAATTGGATTGCAGCCTGTATGACATCAAAGGACTAAACCACCCATCCAACTACATTATCTTCTATTTGCTTCTTTAGAGGGTGGAGAAGATCTTCAACTAAGATAGAAATCAAAAGATGCCTGTGTTTTAGATTTAGAGCTATTTGTCTTTGGAATGCTTTTCTTTCCCTCTGGCTACATAGTTTCATTTAGCCCAGAGGAGAAGGCCTAAAATGTGTTCCTGTCAGGCTCTGAATATCACCTTTAAATTTGGCGAACTTCTAACCAAAGAACTACTTAAAAAAAAAAAATCCTTTCAAATATCTTGTTAGGTTTTAACTAGGCCAAATAGTAAGTATTCCTGACATCACAGAAGAACTTGTTGGACACAAGATGTGTCCCTGAAGAAGGTGCAAAGATACCACCCTCCCAAGATCCAACGCCACTTCCAAAGATAGCCGAAAGAAAGACTTAGACATTTCCCTGAGAGCTGGCAACAGTCACTAGGACACAGGCTGCAAATGGAGTGCATCCTCGCACTTCTTTCTAGGCATATCTAGCTGCAAATGGAGTGAAGCTCACATTTTTGTCTGGCCATATTTTGGGGGCCCCTAACCTGACGGTTGTCAAGCCAAGTTCTAGGGACACAAAACGTGGCAAACGAGGCAACAGCTGTCCCTGGGAGAAAAAGGATCAATAACCAATAGGTCCTGGAAAGGAAGATACAATGTGAAATTTTACCTTCCTCTCTCAACTGGGCACTACCCGCAGAGATCCAGGAGAGCTGACTCTGGTAAGAATTCTCAAACTTTGCTCACTTCTGCCAGTTTTTTCAGGATCCCATCTGCAGGCTTTGGAACAAGGAGTGTTTAAAGTAGAGAGTGTAGCTCCTGTATCTACCAGAATTTGGTAAGGTTTTTCACTGATTTTAGTTTAATTTCCCCTTGACTGTTTGAAGGTTTACTGGAGAATCCCTCTGAGTCCTGTCAACCCTGAGAGGGGCCCATATGGGGGTGTCTGTAAGGCGACTAACTTGGTAGGCTTTTGTTTATGGTTTTATAGCCTCTTCAGAGTGGAAAGGCAGTTCAGATAGAGGACTGAGGTAAAGGAGGATGGAGGGACGTAGTAGAAGTCACGTCAGTCTTATAGTCTTTGTTTTAGGTAACTCTTATATCCTTAATTTTTCTTTAGCCTTTTGCAGTTAATCTTTTAATGAAGCTATTTTGGAATCTTTAAGCCTTTTGGAGGCGTCTGTGTCAATTAAAATAGGTATCCCAGTCTGTTCATTTGATTTGGGAACCGTTACTTTTAAGTGCACTTTTTAAATGACCGATTTTGTCAAAATGAAACGTTCCACATAATGATCATTGTAATCCTAGGTTGTCTATAATGTAAGAGTTTTCGTTTTTGTAGTTATCTACAGCTGCCAGAACCAGAGTTTTCATATATAAAATAAGCAGGTGGCAAGCTTAGTTCTTTGAAACTTGAGGATCCTATTTCTTTAGCTAAGCCTTGGGTCTCTTAGAGCCAAATTAATACCTATGAAGGATGTGCTGCTGGGTTGAGGGTTTTGTGGTGTTTTATAGTGTACCTCATTGCATGGAATCTTTCTTGATGTTGGTGGGTGACCTAGTGTTGATCTAACTTATTCTGTGACCAATTTATTGCAGTACAGTAGTCTTAGAGTTAGGTGGCTAGCACTCTAACAGCTTTTAAGGCTCAACCCCACGCCTACCAATATTGTGGCTTTGGCTTCTGAGATTCTCATTAGCAATAGATCTATTATCCCTTTTCATGAGAAGATTTCTTTATAGTGGCAGATGCCCTATTGGCATCTCATAGTTCGACTTGTACCTCCTTAGATTTTGATGTGCTGTTGGTCAGAAAAGTCTGAATTTCTTCTCTTTATTTCCCCAAATTCTCCAGCTGTTTATGCTGTGGACTTACCTTGAGACTTTATGAGTCCCTTAACAGCTGCCATCTTGCAATTCTTTAGATTGAGGGGTACCCATTATTTTCCCTTGAACTAATTCTCCCTAATTCAACCAAACTGAATTTCTGGCTGCTTGTGAACAGTCCGAGACTTGGAAGGACCTCCAGAGGATGCTTACTTTATAGATGAAGTTAGCCACAAACCCAACTGTGATGGCCCACTAAGCCTCACCATGGAAATCGAGAGTATCTCACACCCCAGTTTTCCACCTGGAAAGATTAGGACAGATAAACTTGAAGAGTTCCGAACACAAAATAAGCTGAGGTTGATCTGAGAGAAGCTTACCGGAGGTCCCTAAGGGGCCCAAAGAGGCAGCTAACCAAAAGGGCCCTGTGAATACCTTCACCTGAATCTAGGAGCCATCCCCAGAACCTTCAGTAATTGTCCAGGTCTCATCTCATTGCCAGAACTGTCAATTGACAAAACGAAACAATTTAGTAACAAGTTCCATGTTCTTTATTAAGGGGAAAACAGTCTATGGAATGGGAGAGTATAGTGCCTCAGAAGCTGTGGAGCACTCTTTGTGAGAGATTTTGGGCAAGAATGAGTTTTATAGAGTACATTAGAAGAGGCAACATGATCGGTTAGGAGGTCAGGATTTCCTTATAAGACTAGCAGGTCCTATTTTCTAGAGTAGGGTAAAGCCAGCTAAAGCTGAATTGGAGTATTGTAGTTGGTGGCTGTTAGGTTACCTTGACAGATGTCTCCTGTTAAGTACAGGGTGACTTAGGTTTAGATTTGTGACATGGGCCAGGCCACTGGGGTGGCCTCCATTTTGTGGGTCCATTAGTTACGAATTAACTTTATCAGGAGCCAAGAACAGATCATGTGTTCTGTTCTGTGACATGGTGAGATTTACCCTTTAGACAATCGTATGGCTATAGTGTGAAAAATAGCTTTGAGTGGGGCAAGATTGAAGGTAGAAAGGCCACAGAGGAAGAAGCAACTGAAGTAGAAGTGGGGAAGTCCAAAATAAGGTGGCGACAAGGGCCAGAAAAGAAATGGTCCAAATATCTCAGTGTCCAGTTTGAATTTGGGAAGGAAAGAGAAGGAGGAGTCTAGAGTGTTCTGACCACAGGTGTTTGATTTGGACAACTCCTGTTGATTCTGATCGACTGATCATTTGCAAATAGAATACCCCTGCTTCCTTGAAACATGGAGTAGACTTGGCTCTTTCTAGGATGCTCATAGGAC
Organism: Pteropus medius; assembly: GCF_902729225.1. Lineage (NCBI taxonomy): Eukaryota > Metazoa > Chordata > Mammalia > Chiroptera > Pteropodidae > Pteropus > Pteropus medius. The sequence goes on along the minus strand of NW_024352787.1, from coordinate 3,386,184 downwards.
TGTGGGAGTTTTAACCCATTTCCCGTTTGCCTTGAGAATACTCGTGGTGCTTGTGAGTGCTTGCAGCTGCAGCATTTACTCCAAGATAACTTGAAGATTACAACCTTAACCTTACCCCCAAAGTTTGTCATGAACTGTCTTGCTTTTATTATTACTTTTGCATAGCTCTGGTATATCGATAGTCTTTGGAAACAAATGATATTCTATTTAGAGCATTCCGTTTTTAGTGGTGTTATTTCCATTTACAAAATATAGTAATTCTAGATTGCTGAAAATGTCAAATCCTAGAAAACGCAGCATTCCTACGTGTGATGTTAAATTAATGCTGGCAGTGAGCTGCACTTTTTTTTTTTCTAAATGGAAAATGGGTTAATAGGAAGTAGAAAACTTTAACAAGTTTCTCTTTCTAGATCAAAATTTAAATAGGCAGTTCTAGGGGACTTGTTCCGCAGTAAAGAGGCCATTTTCTTGACTTCAAATGTGGAAGTAGTTGAGGATGGAAAATACGCTTTACAATAAAGAACAGTAATATACAGTTCTTTGTAAATAGTATATGTTTTTGTGCACAGTACTTTGTTCAGTTTGAGGATTCAAGTACTGCAATTAAAGGCCAAGTTTTCAGATTCACTCTTCAGGTCTGACAAAAAAAGAGAAGGAAGTGTGAACTTTATTGAATTTACATATGTAAGTGTGTGCACCTGCTTTTTAGATAGAAATGAATGTGGTTGTAATTAAAATGCCTTTTTTCTCCTATAACATTTTGTTGTCTGCGCAATTATAGTGGATCACTGAAGTGTGTGGTAACCTCTTCTGTAATGCTGCCTCTTAGATAAAGTGTAGTTTGGGAGGGATTGTAATCTCTTTTCTTTCTACTTCCTGTGTGGAGTGTGTGATATATTATTCTCGTACTTTAAAAAGGAAGAAATGTGAAAATAAGAAGGCTTAAAGGCTAAAACAATTGTAGGGTTTTAAAAAGTGTTTTTTTTTTTTAAACAGCCACTTATTTCAGAGTCTAAAACTCATCTCTTTTGGTTGTGTTACTGTTGTATACCCCGTGTTATAATTCTTAAAGAAAGGACTCTGTTTAGTAGGAGGCCTGAGTTAGTTTCTTAATTAAACACTCACTAGTCATCATCATTTTGCTTCAACATTTTATTGGTTGGTCACACTGAACATAATAACCTAATATGCTTTCTCTTTTATTATTCAGTGATTTGTGTCCTAGGAATTTACGTTATTCTTAATTTATTTTTTCTTTTATATTTAAATTGTCTGCTGATATGCCAATTCAGCGACGTAAATTTCCTCATATGTCAGACATACAATAATGGATATAAAATATTGGAAATGCTTTTAATGGAATGGACACTAGATATTAGAAATTTGAATGATATAGTAACAAACATAAGAAAATTAGAAAGGATAGAAATTTTGCACCATTATTGCTTATTATTTAATTTTTCTTTCCTAAGTATGTTTTCTTTTAAAGTCTTGGGCGTAATGTTAAAGAACACAGTGCGCAGATGATTCTGGTACATCTGTGGCATATATGCCTTCTTAAGGAGACATTAACCAGGGCACACTTGCCAAAGATAGAGTGTGGCCCAATCTGCGGAGCCATGAAGTCTGGTTAACTCCATTCTGACCTCTTGCCCTTTGCTTTCGCAAAGTACTTTTCCATCATTGAGAATTCAGCCCCTTTTCCTACTCCCCTGTATTTGTATGATCATACTCCAGATTTTCACGTATTTCCTCTAGTTGTGTCTTTCAAAAGTTTTGTCATCGATTTACTCTTCAGTCAAATTTGGCATTAGAATCCATTTGGAATTTCAACTTTAACATACATAATATTAGGGAAAAAGGCAAACAAAAAGATGCTAACAATACAGTTGTCAGCAAGAAAATGAGACACATCTGTTTGAACTTGAGACATTTGCCCAAAGTAAATTTATTTGACTTCAGTTATTTCTTTCTGTGCTTCACATAACAGGTTAAAAACTGTGATGTGGATCTGTTGCTTTATTGGATTATATAATTAATGATTTTGGAGTATTATTATAAATAAATATTCCAACTACTGTTCCCACTAATGAATGTATGTTAATCTTACTAGATTTTAAAAAGCATATCGCTCCTCTACTTTCACAGAAATATTGAATTATTGTGAATCCTGTCTTACCATTATCTATGCTCTAAGTAATAATAACAACTAATCTTTAGAGACTACTTTCTATGTAATAGGTGTTTTACCTTTATTACCTAATTTAGGCCTCAGAATTAGAGAGGAAATTTGTTAACATTTAAAAAAGATGAAGCCCAGCTTGAAGAAGTTGGAGAAGTTGCCTCATGACACTCAGCTGGTAATTGAAATATGTGGGTACAAACCCAAGCAGTCTTACTCCAGAGTTCATACTCTTAAATTGCTGTATTGCAGCTGCTTCTCTAAAGATGTTCAAAGAATGAATGTGAGAATGTCCAGTATTGTCTCCGTGTTTCTGTAAATCACATCCTGAAACTAAAAGAGATTGCAACATAGTCAGTGTTTAGATATTTAGAACTTATAATGCTTTTTTATTGAGCACAATTTACATACCTTAAAATACACAGTTCTTAATTGTAGCATTTGATGTCTTTTGATCATTGTGTCTATCCTTGTGACTACCACTCCAATCAAGATATAGAACACTCCCATCTCTTCAGAAAACTCCCTCTTGGTTCCATTTAGTTGCACCTGTGCCTCCTCTAAGACGCAACCATCAATCTGATGTCTGTCACTTCACCTTAGCCTGTAGTAGAACCTTATGTCATTAAAACCATGGTGTCCTCACACTTTTCAGTTTGCTTCCTTCACTTAGCATATTGTTTTTGAGAGTCGCCCATGTTACTGTGTGTTAGAAGTGTAGAATGTGATGTGGTAGCTTCTGTTTTCTTTTATAAACTAGAAATTCCTAATTGAACAGACTCACTTTTACTTAATATCCAGAAATTGTCTGAAACTACAAAGAGTTTGAGAGCTGACCCAGCTTGTAGGCTAACAAGTTAGCTTGCTTCAGTTACATAGATTCTGGCTGAAGATAGGAGACTCCTAGGTCAGACTTAAGGGCTTTATTACTCAGGGGCATCAGCTTCATGTTCTCATCTGTTCCCGTTGTCCCCAACCCCCCAGGGGCAGTGCTGAGTGGGCTAGGTTGATGCTTACAGTGGGTTTGTGTCACAGCTGAGGTACTTCAAGTTTAGGCAGTCCCCATTTTCAAGGAGTTTTAACAAAGCTGCCCAACCTTTGTCCTGTGGGAAGTCATTAACTTGATTATCCTGGTCAGGAAACAAATCTGTTTTCTAATTTGGAAGGAGGCACTATCCTTGCAAACAGTCTGAGACAAAAGCTGTTATAAGATGTGCAGAAATCCCATGGATAAGTCATCACCGAAATCTATTTCTCTCAGGACTGCCATTTTTGTTGTTCCAAAGATGCACTTAGTTTAAAGAAAAATATCTGTTATTTGGAAACTCAAACATGATCCTGAGGTTTTGAGAAGATAGACAATATACAATCCTATATGATAAACTTAACAGCACTTATTAAATAACTAATATGGGATTGGTTCCATGTTAGCAACTGGGAGATATATAAAACATTCTATAAGGATTTGGTCTTTGGCCCATAAGTACTTAAACTAAATGTACAGAGAATACTAGAAATGAGAAAGAGTCCTAAACAACTGAAGGCTAACTGGAGTGCTGTAGGAGACCCATCTGGGATATAGGGGGAAGAAAGAAGTCTTTTGAAGAAGGGTGACATAGCTGACTCTTGAGTGCATGTTTCAGTTGGCAAGAGCGATAAATATATTTTTGGCAGGGGAAGTAATGTGAGTAAAAGTCAAAGGCCTAGTGAAAGGTAAATGTTTGGAGATTTGTGGGAATGTTAATGGAATCATATTTTGATGGCTTAGAGGAATCATAACTTGAAGTCCAAAAACCTGGCAGAGGAGTTAGGCTGGATGTGGTAATATTAGCAAACTAGAGAATGTTTCCAAAATGGAGAGTGCCATCCTTGAGAGATGCTCTACTTATTACATTTGGAAAGTGTAACTGATTGTGGGAGGGGTAGTATTGGGAAGAGGGAGAGATTTATTTATAATAAGAAAACAATCAAGTACAAATGTCCTATCATTAGTTGGAAATGGGCAACAGGAACTTGGATGAAAGGATGGTTCTTCTCAGTATGGCAGGATACAGGCAGGCAAAAAATTGCTCAGCAGTTGGGAAAGTATAAACCAAAGACACATGGAGAAATCATGGAGCAGGAAGGTCACTGCTTCCTCTGAGTTTTGAAGGATGACTGAAATAAAAGGTGTGAGCGAGAGTTGTGGGAGTCATTGTGGAGGCTCATGGGATGGTGGCCTCAGTCCACTCCTTAAAGTCATAGTTAATTTGTTGAGAATATGAGACAGGAAATGTAGCTATATGCTCATTTAACGATCAGCCAGATAGATGAGCATATAGTATGAGCATATAGTGTTTTCTTATATAAATCGAGGCTAGCTCATAGTTAAATTCTGTCATTCTGGTGGTTTTACTGGCTTTTTAAATAAGGGGAGGGTAGTTTTTAATACTTGCTTAAGGAGTAGTATGTAACTTTGTAGTACTTAGGTACTCGGAGCAGCAGCACTTTATTTCCACTACTGGGAAGAACTAAAAATGTTACAAGCTATTTCGATGCAAGGAACTGTTTTCAACTTTTTTTCTATATTCTTTTTACTTTTTTTTTTTTTTACAAGAATCACATATTTTATTCCTACAAGAATCCTGATATGCTGTTCTGGCTTTTAATAGGGGACATATGTTTTAGCAGCTATTAATGGCCGTTAGCGGATCAAGAATTAGTGGAGAGATTCATTAAGGAACAGTTTGCTAAAAGCACAACTTTGGAAATCAATTTCGATTTGGACTCTTTTCTGTTATAAAATTTGTATTGTGTTTTAGGGGGTCAATATCTGTCTCTTGGATGTCTTAGTGTTTAAGAATGCCACACAATTTATGAAGTGATATTTTAAGGAAAATAATTTTTGTTAAAACAAGAGCAGAAATTAAATTATTAATGGTTATTTAAAGTTTACAAACTAGTAATGCCTTATAACCAACAGTTTCGATTTCTTTGATTTAGAGCTAAGATTCTTATTAGAGATTACAGTTTATAAGACTAATGTTTATAGGGCTGCAAGTGTAATTCATACAAGAAGGGAAAGTGTTCATTTTAGGTGGTGATAACAATAGTAGACACACTGTATTGGGAGCAAATTGGCAGCATAATCCTGAATTCTCTCAATTCAGTGGATGAGTGAGTAAGTGATTTAATCAAACATTTTGCAAATTAGGGTAAAGGCAATAGACAGCTTGCACAATGCAGAAGGTCTGAATACTGTAGAGTTAAGTAAAGGGTCTGAATGTATTTTATTAGCATAACTTTGAATGAAATTAAATGTACACCCTTTGTATATAAAGATCACAGTCCAAGCTGTGTCTTATGGCTTGGCACAGATATGTGCAGTTTCTTACCCAGCCTCTCTGGTGCCCACTAACATGTACTTGTGAAGCCTTGAGGAAAGGAAATTAAGATCATTCAACTCACTCTGTGAATTAAATCTTGCTTTTTTTTTTTTTTTATTCAAAGCGGGAGATACTTTCTCTGTGAGTATTGGTAACAGTTTTTGCCTAACTGTGCTTTTCCTTTCACTGTTGTAGTTTAAATGTAAGACAGATCTTCGAACTTTTCTTTCTTGTATCTTTTTACAATATAATTGGTAGCAATACTTTTAAATATTATTGTATATTTTGTTAGGAGCTACTCTTATTTCTCTGTACTTTCGAATTATAATTAAGGAAAATGATAGAAGTTTGTACTGCTGATAAATATGGCAGTATAGACAGGTACAAGGAACTTCAAAAATTGCATAAACGTAATTTTCAGGTAATACACATAATAGAGCATGTTCCTAATTACTATATTACATTATGGCAAAGTGGCCATATTTTGAGCTGTTGAATAATGAAATACTGCTTTAACTAAATTGTGGCTTGAATTTTTCCAATTTGAAGAGCACACACTAAGCATGCTGAATGTATTTATGGGTAAAGATGTATGCGGGGCATTTAGTGCATGGCTAAATCCTGGATGTTTGTGCACTTACCAATCGGTAGGCCATTAGAATCTTTCACCCAAGATAGCCATTGAGAAGGGTTCATATTTACAGTAATGTGAGGGTAGGAAGAAATAACTAAGAAGTATAATCAATATAACAATAATTAATAGATTACAGAGTTCGTGCTTTTAAACTTGTGATTTTGAAATGAGAAAACGGAATGTTTCATATCCACATCAGCCCATTTCAAGGCTTTAAGGTAGCTTTTGTTGAGATGATTTTTAATTAAAATTAGATGCTGAGATCTGCAGCATAGGATATAATAGCTGACCAAGACATTTTTAAATTTGTTTACCTCCTATATCAGGTTTACTAGTCAGATATCTTGGTATTGGTAGTTGTGGATTGGTACAGTGTAGTCGGCACTTTAAACTTTTCTCAAGTAGGCCACGTCGATAACTTAGAAATCAGAGTTGTTACTTCCAAATACATGGCATATTTAAGTCACACTATAGGTTCTTCTTTTGGTTTCAGTGTTGTGTGCTATCATGATTTTTCTCTGCACTGACAGGTATTAGATGAAAAACAGAAAGTAGGACACGAAAAAAATATATAGTCAATTGGGCTTTAGGCTACTTAAAAATTCACCGGGAGGAAATGAAAAACACTCTAAACACTTCTGTGGCTATTGTCTCCATACAGGGTCTTTGCAGAGGTTTACAATATCCTGTTTCTGTTTCTCCGTGCCAATAGTTTTTTACATTATAATTCCCTAAAGACTACTTCGATTCTTATGTACTTTCTTATTATCCTTTCATCTAAAAGGAAAAATGGGGAAAAGCTCTGGTTATTTCATTTTAGATGTTGCCATGCATTATTTTTTTGATTGCTTTTTAGTTTTCCTTTAGATACTTGGTAAAGAGGGAGGAGATAACATCCTTGAGTCTAACACTCTTAAAATTAACCACCTATGATCACTTTGAGGACTGACCTCCAATTTGATTAAAATTGATGGTTTGATAAAACAAACAAAATATGTAGATTTATGGTATATATCTGCAGGGATAACATTTAACTAATTTCTTCTGATTACTGTTGTAGGGTACAGTAATATTATAGAGTGATCTTTCATTTCTGTGGTTCTGGTTCTGTAGGGCCAATGAAGAGGGCATGGAGGGCTTTCTGGAAGGAATCAAACTCTGAGTCATGATAGATATGAGTCATAATATCCTCATATCTAATACACTTTTATGAGTAATTGTCTCTGCCCACTACTTGTAACTTTCTTCTTTCTCTACTTCTTAAGAAATACCATTAGAAGTAATGTAACAAAGACATTATTAGAAGAATAGCCTTGAATATATTTTAATTATATAAAAAGTTAATCGTTGACCAACAGTAGTACTTTATTAGTAGTAACAAATTACTTGAGCAATATCTTGCAGCTGATTATGGCATATAAGGGATGGGACACCATGATTGAGAACTGATATTTTAGATTTTAACATTGAGGATTGGTCTCCTTTTTAAAAAGCTATATCATTGTATATATATGTATCTTGTATCATTTTATGTTTCAGGTAGATTCAACACTTACTGAATTCCTTCTACATGAAAAATGATGTGCTTGGCTCAGTGGATGATTCATGAAGAAGATAAGATGTTAGTCTTTCTAGGGGGAGAAGAGGGGATTGCACAGTTGGATAAAGACAGAAGGGTTGCTGGGGATGTCAGTCCTGGAGCTAAAGAAGCAATATCAATAGAGATGGAGGAATAAATCGATACATTCTCTTTTCTTTTTCTCTTCCATTTCCTTTTTCACTTTGCCACTGCGAATCATGTCACAAGATTTTACGCATTGGACAAAATGAGGCATGGATCTGGGCTGTAGTATTACAGAATGAAGAGTCAATGGCTGTTCTTAGATAACATTTCATGATAAATTAGGTATATTTTTAAGTTGAAAAGTACAATGAAGATGATAATAGCTGTAAAATAGTTTATGACTAGAGATTTGTTTATTGCCCCTGAAGGCTAACTAACAATGCCCTTGTGGTCTTTGTGAATTTTTTTGTTCTTTTAAATATGTTTACTTGGCTATCAATAGGCATACTTGTCTAATGAATAATAAGAAATCTCTAAGGATCATTTTCTGTAATATAAATATTCTAAAATAATTTCTGGTACAATTATAATATAGTTGTAATTGCAATTCTGAAACCCAGATTACGAGGTATAAATATCGTTTTAAAATAGCTTCATTGAGATAGTCACATATCATAAAATTTACCCTTTAAATTACATAATTAAATAATTTTTGGTATATTTACATAGTTGTGCAACCATCACCGCTATCCACTTTTAGAACATTTTAATTAACTTGGTAGCAGTCATTTCCAACTCCCCCCAGACCTTGACAACTATTATATACTGTCTCCATGGATTTGCTTATTCTGGATATTTCATATAAATATAATCATACAATATGTGGGTTCTTTTACTTATAATATTTTCAAGGCTCATCAATGTTATAGCATATATCAATACTTTATCCTGTTTTTTTTTAATCAAGTAATATTTTGTCATATGGCTATATCGCCTTTTGTTTATCCATTCTTTGTTTGATGGACATTTGTGTATTTCTTTTTTTTCCTGCTATAGATAATGCTATGAACATTTGTGTGTAAATTTTTATGTGGACATAATCTTTCAGTTCCTTTGCATGTATACCAAGCAGTACAATTGCTGGGTCATAATTCTATGTTTAACATTTTGAGGGACCACCAAAATGTCTACTAAAGCAGCCACACCATTTTGTATTCCCTCCAGCAACATATGAGGGTTCCACTTTTTCCACATTCTTGCCAGCATTTGTTTTTTTTTCTTTTTTTTTCCTTTATAGTCATATATCCTAGTGAATGTGAATTACTATGTTATTATGGTTTTGACTTGCATTTCTCTACTGACTAATCTTTCTTATTGACTATATGTATATATTCTTTGGGGAAATGTCTATTCAAATTATTTGCCCATTTTTAATTGAGTTATTGTCTTTTTATTTTTGAGTTGTGAGTTCCTTCTATATTCTAGATACAAGACTCTTTTTTAAGTATATAGTTTACAAAGATTTTCTTTGTGGATTGTTTTTTCACTTTCGTGATGGTATCCTTTGAAGCACAAGGTTTTACATTTTCGTGAAGTTCGATTTATCTTTTTTCTTTTGTCATTTGTATATTTTGTGTCATATCTAGAAATTGTTTTCTATTTGAATATCATGAAGATTTAGTTCTAAGTTTTTCTCCTGAGAGTTTTAACCCTTATACTTAGGGATCTATTTTGTATTAATTTTTGTATATGGTATGAAGTAGGAGGTCCAACTTCATTCTTTTGCAGGTGGATGGTGTATTGTCAAGTGTTAAAAATCTCGTGAGACATAAATCTCATTTCAAATCAATATGTAACCACAAGACCTTTTTACCGTTCTTAAATTTTTTTTTTACCAAACAACAATCTAAAAATGTCTGGTATTTCAGAAACATAAATTATATTGTATATTATATGAAACTATAATAGGGGCATTATGAAAATTTTTAGTAGCAATGCATAACAACTTTTATTGTAGTTGAGCTTATAAGCACCTTTAAAAAATTAACACCCTTGTGATACTTATAAGCCCTTTTAAGAAATTAATACCCTTGTGAAACAGAACAGTTAGATTCTTTATAGGTCTATATAGTGAGCAATTTTTATATATTTATCTTTGATTAAAAATTGCTATGACTTATCTACGTTTATTTTCAAAGCATGAGAATTGCATTAATATACTAACAATATGATACTATATTTACTTTTAATTTGTCTACTAAGCTTTAATGTTAATGCAATTAAGGTCAGAATTCACTGTGAGATACAAATTATACTTCTTTTATTTAAATTTATTCTGGTTCACTTCTTAAATATCTCATGCAGAACATAAACATTCCTTGCTATGAATGTCATCTAAAGCTGTAAGAAACAAACCCTCCTGCTATAGATTATTGTGCTCTTTTTTAAAAACAAAACAAAACACTGTTTTCCAGTAGATTAAAGTCCTGCCATTATAAATAGGTAGTACGTCTCTTAAAGCAGATAGACATTCTCAGGGTCAAGTATCTGAAGAAAGGTTCAGACATGAACTTCAACCCTAAAAGTGAGAATAACTACATAGGAAAAGAAACTCAATGTTTTCTCTAATACTTCTGTTGGGTTTAGATATTAGGTTGCTAAACTTAAGCATTTTGGGCAGATTAGGAGCTGAATAGGGAGGCATACATGCAATGAACTCTAAACTGAAAACGGGTAAATTATTTACTAGATTATCTAGATCCATGAAATATTCTATATTGATTTCCTTTGTGTTATATCCAAATATTTAATTACCTTACATATGTATTACAGCCTTGCCTTGTCTCTACACTGGAGAATTAAGAGAAAGGCCATTTACTTTTGCTTGAACCAGAGTATTCAATTAAGAGCAGTGCCAATATTCTCCCTCCTGAAACTATCATTAATGAGATACTCAAAAGGGAGATGAACCTCAGGAGACGTGAGTTAGGCTGTAAGAAGCCTGTTGGCTTTACAGTGACTTGGTTTTATTTTCTTAAGGCATATGATAATTTTTCTCTCCAAAGGTAAATTTTTTGTTTTATGATATCAAAAGATATTTTATTTTCAAGTACATGGCCAGGGAACAGTGCAATTTTGTGAGATGACTTTTGTTTCACTTTTCTAACTTGTTTACTTGGGCCCCCAAACTTCAGAACAAGATAGAATTGTTAACATCAGCATTATAGCAGGCTGATGTTCTTATTGCTTTAATCTATATGCACATTTAACATCCAGAAACACACATACCTCTCTCTCTCTCTCTCTCTCTCTATCTCTCTCTTTCTCTCTCTCTCTCTTTCTCTCTCTCTCTCTCTCCACATTGCCCAGGTGTACAGGTGATATACAAATGAATGAAACAGATATATTTCCTTGCAATTTCTTTATCTCCAGTGTCAGACATACTGCCTGATGCCTAGTGGGTTTGCTCCATCAATGCTGGTTAGAATAAGTGATTATTTTGAAAATAATGGTGATATTTTTCTTAATGCTCTTAATTTAGATCTTTCCAACTTAATCTTGAGAGTAGAGCTCTAAGTAAAAATAACCCCTTTAGTAGTAGTTTTTGGTGATGTTATTTTAATGTTAAAAATGAAATATATAAAAAATCTGGATTTTGATTTTTCTAAGTATTCCACTTTAATAGGAAACATAAAAAATCTCAATCTTTTATGTCCTCCTCCATATTATAGAAGAATCTTCTGGTACAAGTTAAAGACCAGATGATTGTGTTATCCTTTGGCTTGTACTGGCCAAGATGTCCCCAGTCCTATTGATCTAGATGGGCTGGTTTTGTATGATTCTGTTAAAAGGCCACCACTCATTGCCTCTATGTTCTCATTGTCTTCCTTTGACAATTGCTGATAGTTGCATATTTTAAAAATAATTTCGTTGCTTTTTTTTTTTTTTTTACTCATAAAGACAACAGTGTAAGTATGTGAACTTTGGAATTAGATGAAGATTGGAATCTTAGCTGTAATTTTTCTGCACCTCAGAGTTTTTGTTGGCTTGTTTTGTTTTTGGTAGTAAAAAAGAGAATATATAAATAAAGTACCTAACAATGCCTAGCACACAGACATTTATTTATTAGTTCCTCCCTATTTCCTAGTCAGATATGTTAATTTCTTTCCTACATATTCCAGTGGTTGACCAATGATACAATTATTGTTTTTATTAATTAATATAATATTTTAAACTTTTACTTAATGCTATAGGATACATAAATAAATTTTTATAAAGTATCTAAGTAAAGCTTGGAGGGAGGCCTAGTAGAAGCCATGTTCTCACTAAGCCTCCTTTTGTACTATGGGCCTAACCAGTTCTTTTCTTCTAAGCCTTCAGGGCCTAAAGGAGCCTAGAGCATTTTGTATTTTGCCCCGAGTGGGATTGGCTGCAGACAGACAGTTTTGAAGTCCTTCTATTGTTCTTAAGCTAAAGAACATTGTCAAATATATGTGCTAGAATATTACAAAGTATGCTTTTCCTGTATATCTTTTAGAGTTGAGTCTTAGTCATCTGTATATACCAAATCGAGTATTTGAAAATATTTCATAGTTTTTTTTTTAATTCGTATATTTTTCTTATCGTCACTAATTGCTTCTGTCTAACAATAATTACGTCAAAAACTTAGAGGTAAATTTTATGGGTCATTCCCGTACTCCAATGCTTTTTGCCCTAGTTACAAATGAATGAAGCATGTTTTAAAGCATGTGCTGCTGTCTAGGAGGTTCAATGCCCAACTATTCTTTTATTTCTTAGGATTTAAAAATCCCATTTGCAGCTTTGAACTCTTTATTTTGCTACTGGGCTTTTTATTTCTTTTTATTTCTTTGCACCCTCGCCCCCACCCCCTTCCCCCATTGTGTATTTAGGTCTTAGTTTTGCTATTGTCAGTGCTGCATACACCCCGAACACTGTAAGTAGCTTATTCTGTCAATTTTGTATTATTCATGTAAATTGTAGCTCTTTTCTTTTTCCATACCTGACTTCCTTAGGCTCTGTCATTCATTCATTTATTTATTTTTTAGAAAAAGAAAATAACCCAGATATTTAAAGTGTCTCCTGAATTTGCCTCTTTCAAGGCCCTTGTAGGAAATGTGCTTCCTCATAAATGAGATTCCTGGCTTGGATGGGAAAAAGGTTGTACCCAATGAGCATACTTCCCACTCCAGGATTCAGGCGACTGGGGCTGCTTCTGATACCTCGCACCACTGGGCTTGTGATGGCTACTTATTACCTGGGAGTGACAATGAATAATAGACTTCTCTTTTCCTTGAGAATACCATTAGAAAATACAAAATTTAAATGTTCTGAGAAAATAAAGTTTAGAGAACCTAGCAAATGAAGATGACCTGATTCAAAATGTCCATCAACTAATTATATATATAATTGATTTCCTATTAAATATCTAATATGATATCAGGAACAATTAAGTTTCGTTTAAAGTGACTTTATACTTCCTTTGATATTTAGTTACTTTAGTTAGTTAGAATTATATAGTAGTGGGATTTCTTTCCAGGAGAGGCTGTGGCTGAGGAAAAAATATTTTTAAGAGCATTGTAGACTGCAGGTGGTTGTATCTGCTATTCAAAAGAGAAGGCCTGGGTACCTAAAAGCATGCTGGCATCATCAGTGTATGGACAATAACTAGAAACTTAGGAATGAACGAGGGTACAGAGGAGAGAAGGAGTGATAAGAGAAGACAGGGCCCTTACAGACTCTAATATTTAATGAAATAATAAGCCAGTCAGGCATTTTTATTCACAACAGAATCCACTGACTTGTTCCTTAAAATTCGAATATCAGTATGAGAAATGGACTGTAGATACTACAGCTTCAGAATTAATAGATTTTTTTTTTCATTTCAATCAAGTTTGAACTCAGTAAAGAAAGAAGATACATTTAAAGAAAGAAGATACATTAGGATAACCTGTTCTTTTGATTATTGTTTTTGATTTTATGTGTATAGTTTTTAATCTGTTGTTGATCTATTTAAGGAGCAGGATTGAAAAAAAAGGCAGAGGAATTTCATTGTTATTTTACTTGGTGAATTGATATTGAGTTTTCTTAAACTAAGAATTGATTATCTTTTATATCGAAAGAAACTCAGGTGAATGTTTTGCACTACTGAAATTTAGAGGGCATAGTCCTAAAATAGAAACTAAAGTTTTAATTCAAAATGTAGCTTCCCATATAAGTAGTCCTGTCTTCTGAACTTCATGTCTTTAATTGACTTCACTTAAAAGGTAGGTTTTATATGATAGATTTAATTTGATTTTTTAAAATTGACAAAACCTTGCATAGTCTTCCACATCACTAGCATTAAAGAATTATAATTTGTGTCAAAGAGTTGACTTTCCAATCATTAGCATACTCCAAAGTCTTATACCTTATTTATATCATACTATCTGCTGGTTCTGATTCAGTCGTAGGTATTATATGTACACTATGCTGGAATTAGGGAACAAGGAATACAATTTACTCCTGGCTCCCGCCGAGCACCTGCCCTTCGGTTAATCCTGTGTCTAGTGGTGAAGATTAAGACCAAATATGGATGTAGATCTCATTTTTGGAATATAATTATGACAGCAGAGGTATTACTTTTATTAAAGTAGGTGACCTTTCCTATCACTCTCTGAATTTCCAGTTCAATTTGGGTACAGTCAGCAGAAATGATGTTAGGATTTATTTAGTCCAAATCTGCCTTTAACTCCAGCTCTGATACGTTGATCTGCTTTTCTAAACTCTGGTTTGTGTAAGTTCACTTGTCTGATATAAAATTTAACAAATGTCTGTTAATTGACATTCTCTCATATCTCAAGTACTCTTTATACTGTGAAATCAGCATAATTCACTAACAAGAATATCTTTTTATGAAATTGTTTCAACTTATTGAGAACTTAAAATTTGCATAAACTATCAATATATTGAATCACTTTAGAAAATTTCACTTTAGTCCTTGATTGAAAAAAATCTCTAGAAGGGATTGATTTGGTTTTATATAACAAAATTTCATTCAGTAAATGTTTAGTGAGGTGAGAGTCTGACACTTCTGCTTATTAATATATATAAAGTCTGATCTACAACTTTTAAATTTTACTTTGCTATTTATTCTTCAATAAAATAAATAAAGTATGGACTTTTGTGCTGATAAAAAATATTTCTGCCTGCTTTACCCCTCTTCACAACTGGATATAATCTCTTAAATGTACCACCATGTGTTTAGACTTCAAACATACTTATCTTACTGTTGTAATACAGCCATTTGTGCCTATTAAATTATAAGTTCCAATAAAGGCCAGGACTCTGGCTAACTCATTATTGAATGTTCAATACCTAGAGGACAGTCTTGCAGCTAGTAGATGCTCAGGAGATATTTAATATTTGAATTGATCGAATTATTTAGTTTTAATACCTCTTCCATGTATAATCAGAACCCGGAGAAGATTGGATACTATAAGGAAGAGGTATAAATAATAGTAGCATCCTCTTTGCATTTTGAAACTACACTCAATTAACAGCATTACTGCAGCAATTTATTCCTAATTTATGCATCCAATGAAACTTCAGGTCTAGTCTAGAACCATGTTATAGCATGGGTCATATCCGTTATACATTATATCAGTTATGTCAAACTTAGACTCAGGGTTGAAAGGGTCCTGAAATGTCATCCATCCCAGCCTTCCATCCAGTGATTGAGTTCCTTCTGTAGCAGTGGTTCTCAGCCTTGGCCACCTATTTGAATGGTTCGAGGAGCTTTAAAAATCCCAGTGCTCAAGCCTCACTTCAATCTAATTGTATAAGCTAAAGGTGATTCCGATGTGTAGTTAAGATTCAGATCCATTATTCTATAAAATCCCTACCAAATATTTTTCTAGTCTGATCGAACTCCTCTGGAGATAAGCACCTAACTACCAAACTTAAACCTTGTGATAATTCCATTTATTCAAATAGTGACTTCTATAAGAATATTTAAATTATATACTAATTAAATTACATAACATAAATCAAGCCCACCAATTTAATACTTAACTGTTGATAAACAACACTACAGAAGGAGTGACATTTAAATTTGAGTTATCTTCTTTGAAGTAGTATTGCAGCACTTTTGAATGACATTCAAAAGGCTGATCATAAAAATTACTTAAATCATTTACAAATTCAACTTTAGCAGTAATCAAGTTACTCGCTGTGACTCGGATGAACATTCTGCTGTTTTAGAGTATTATGATAATTTTAATCATGTTAATTTTTTGTACTTGGGGAAAGAGAGAAATGATGGGCAGATTATTTTTTGTATTTACCTGCCTGTACCTTGCTGATTTAATACTTAGAATTGTAAGTTAGGTAGGCCCTTTTGGAAATGTGCTATCTTCTTAGGCTGGTTATGTACCAAATAGGAAACTTCAAATATACTGAAAGGGGAATGGCAAAGATTTGGTTTCATAAATCTGTATGATTTTAGAGAAGAATTTTTAGAGAAAGCTGTATGTGAACACCCAGAGATACACACACGCTTGTATTCTTGCTTAAGAACTTACTATCCTGAGGCCATTTACTTATATGTCAACTCATTTGAGTACTTTTGCATTTTCTTTAGGAGAATCTTGGTACTAAAAGTCAGTATCTAATATCACTATTAAATATTCAAGTAGTCTAGAGTCAGTCAAACCTTGATTTGAGTCTCATTTCCATCTCTCCTCACTGCGTGACTTAGGGTAAATTATTATTTTATCTCAGCCTCAGTCTCTCTATTTGTAGAGATAATAGCACATATCTTGTAAGGATGTTGTGAGGATTAATGGTAATTATGCGCATAAATAATAATAGTAATAAAAGTCTCACAATAGCCCTTGGGTTATAGGAAGTATTTCCTAACTTAAATATTTTATTCCATTTCATTGAGGTTTGACTGATATGTAAAACCCTATACATATTTAATATATACAACTGAATGAGTTTGGGGATAAATATATACCTGTTATCATCACCATTAAGGCCATAGACATATCCATCACTTCCCAAAGTTTTCTCTAGCCGTGATGATGATGATGATAACGTTGATGATTATTATTGGTAAGAACACCTAACATAAAATCTACCCTCTTAGAAAATTTTAAGTATGTAATAGGATATTGTTAGCTGTAGACACTAGACTGTGTAGTAGATCTCAGAACTTATTTTGCATGATTGAAACTTTATGCCCTTTAACCATCACCTCCTCGTTCCCCTCCCCATCTCCTGGCAATAGCCATTCTATTCTCTGCTTCTATGAGTTTGACTGTTTTAAATTCCACATATAAGTGATATCATATAGTATTTGTCTTTCTGTGTCTGGCTTATTTCATTTAGCATTTTTTTTTTTTTTTTTTTTTTTTTTTTTTTTTTTTTTTTTTTTTTTTTTTTTTTTTTTTTTTTTTTTTTTTAAGGCTGAACGATATTCTGTTGTACATATACACTACATTTTCTTTAACCATTCATCCATTGATGGATATATAGACTGTTTCCATATCTTGGCTATTGTGAATAATGCTGCAATAAACATGGGAATATAGGCATTTCTTCGAAATCTCAATTTCAGTTCCTTTGGATGAATACCCAGAAGTGGGATTCCTGGATCATATGGTAGTTCTATTTTTAATTTTTTGAGGAACTTCCAGACTGTTTTCTATATCAATTTATATTCCCACCACCTGTGTTACCAGGGTTCCTTTTTCTCCATATGGCCAACACTTATTATTTTTTAAAAGCAATAGCCATTCTAACTGGTGTGAGGTGATATCTCATTGTGATTTTGATTTGCATTTCCCTGATGATTAGTGATGTTGAGCTCCCTTTCATATACCTTATTGGCCTTTTGTATATCATCAGTATTACCTAAACAGATTACAATAGTTGTAAATAAGCTTTTTTAAGACAGTAGCAGGACAATATTCTCAGTCTAGTTCTGTAGAGAACATCATCTTTATTCTTCTTTATAAAAAACAACCCGCAGACACCATCTTGGATTGTGGTTCACCAAAATGAGTTTCCTATTGAGAGTCCTAATGCTACAGCTCTTGAATGAGGATGAGTCTCTATAAGGCCATAGAGCACAGGGAATAGTTGAGGTCCTTAGGTTTCCTCTGGGTACCAGGAAAGCTAATTTTTATGAGTGGTACTCTTTGGTCAGCTAAGATCCTCCTAGCATCAATTTATTGCTAGGCTTCTTGTCTGCTACATGTAGAATTGTCAGATAAAATAAAGAACACCCATTTAAATTTGAGTTTCAGATAAATTTTTTTTTAGTATAAGTATGCCCCAAATAGTGCATATTTATACTAAAAATTATTTTATTATTTACCTGAAATTCAAATTCAACTGGGCATCCTGTAGGTTTCTTATTTTTATTTTTTTCTAAATCGGGCAATCCTACCTATATGCTGTGTAGGAATATTTTGGGTTAGATGTGAGGCAGCTTTTATCCTAAACTAGAATGGTAGTATTTCTGAATGAAGTAGAGAGACCTACTGCTTAAATAAGTGAAAAGGCTAAATTATAGCATTAAAATGGCTTCATTTGTTGAAATACTATAAATATAATTGTTACAGTGAATACTAATAAAATTAGACAGTGATGACACAAATAGAAGAATGTCTTTCTATTGCTCTAATCCCAAGAATGTAAATCTAAGGTTCTTCCAACTACAAAAATACAACATATTAAAGAGTGTATGATAGTATAAGTGTATCCTATTTTGAGAAAGTCTGAAGTTAGAAAGGGTTGAATAATGATTTTTCATACTTCTGAATATTCCCTACTTTATTTGTGCATTTAAAATGTTATGTACAAACATTTTATTTACATGTATTTTAATGTAGCAGTTCCTGATCACACTAAAACATATTGAATTCTCCCTTCTGTGAACTTTTAAAGCACTTACTTTGGTATTCATTCACTCATTCATTCATTCAATATGACTAAGCATCTTCTATGTGTGAAGAATTGTTCTTGGTGCTGGGGCTATAAAAATAAATAAAGCAGAATCAATGCCCATGTGAAACTCACAGTATAGCTCTGGAAAGAGAGAGGTAATATTGACATTATAATGCAATGACAAGTGTTATATAACAATGGAATGAATTGCTTCTTGATTCACAAAAGTAGCTTCATGAAGGCTTCACTAGATAGGTGACACTGTAATTGGTTTTTCAAGGATGAATAAAAGTTTGTTGGACAAAAAGAGAGTTAAGACCATTAGAGGTGTAGGGGGAGGGAGAAAGAGAGAGATAGAGAGGGAGAGAATGAATGAATTGAATATCCACCCCCAACAACCCAGCCTATGAAAGAACCTGACATAACTTGTTAATTGTAAGAAGATGGTAGAGGGAGAGAGTATTCTGGAAACAGAGTAGTATGTGTGAATTTGGCAATTAAGTTTGAAGACAGGCAAGATGAACTGATAAAGAGCAGATCATATCAGGTTATGAATTTTGATCTTATCGTCTAGTCAACAGGGAATTACCCAATGTTTTAAGTCAATAAGACCTAATTGGTTGTCTCAGGAATACATCTGAATGTGGAAGGACAGGTGGCCAGTTGTTGCAGTAGTTTATGGGTGATGACATGACAACATAGGAGTAGAGTAGGAGCTGAGAAATCTTGAGTGGGAAACATTTCTAAGAATTATTAGGATTTGAACAATTTTTCTGGATTTTTATTTTTAAATTTTATTTATTTATTCTTGGTGTAGGGGCAGGAAGGTTTGAGGATAAAAGACGGGGATAAGTCCTGTGTGAGTGTATTTGTGTGTTATTTCCCCAGGCCGTAAGGTCATTAGAGACAGGGACACTCTCCTAACACTTCTGTTTAAACGATGCTTAATAAATTCTTGTTACATTTAAAAAAGAAAGACAAGGTGTACAAGATGGGCCATATTTGTATACCTGTAGTTTTATTATTTTGAAAAACCTAGTGGGTATTATAGGAATAACCTAGGTTGCATAGTAGAAAATTCATTCTTCATCCAGTTCCATTCAATAAAATAATCCAGGTATCTGATAATGTGATCTCATTAAAATTAATCTTTGCATTGACTGTCTTCTGCCTTATAATTGTTACCATTTACTTTAAAATGTAATTGTGTATAAGCCTTTTAAATTTTTGATGTGTTAATAAAATTGTTCTTCCCGTTTTATGGTTAAAGACTTCTGCTAGGGAAGTCTGAGAAAGACCAAATCGTGGACTTTGAATTCATGGCTGTAGTTTTATAGCTCAATGCTTAAGTCATAAATCCTGAGACAAAGAAGCAACAAGCAGTGATGCTAATAGAAGGGCTTTCATATCTATATTACTTTATATAAAAAACAATTAATATACTTATTTAAATATTCTTATACTTTATTTTTCTGTGTAATTTCTTTTTTTGTTGGTTTGTTTTTTCCTTGGATGACATCTAATGTTATTTAATTGCAAGTTTAGTTTTACATGGGTACATTAAGGTCAGCATACTAGTTGATGAGGTCTCGTGTGAGGTCCTCAGACACCCAGACTCTAAGGCAGCAATGCTTAACCTTGAACAGGTAAAGAGCTACACAGCCACAGAGCAGGGAGAGATGCGACCTTGTAACATCTCATTTGTTAATGACTTCGGCAACATACTGTGTCACCATGACTCAGCACCACTCACACATTGATTCTGCAGTGTAGAGAACATACAGAAGAGCAAAGCTTGTCTGTGAGATCCAGATTAGTTTGAGACACAGCCCCTGCATTCTCAACAGTGTATCTTTCATTTCTCTGTATCTTTGGCTGCAGTGGAGGAAAGCAGAATGGATCTGGGCAACTTATTTTCTCATTTTTGCTAAGGAGAAAGGGGAGAAGAAAAATGCATGCTGTTCTACTTTTTCTGTGCTGCAGTGGACATGTTGGTTATTGCCAGGAGCCTTTCAGTGAAGGACAGTGACAGAAGAACACCAAAGTGTCTAGAGCCTCCATGTAGCTGAAAAGCCACTTTCTAATGATACCAGCACTCCAGTGTTAGGCTGTGTGACCTGGGCACAGACAGAACAGTTATACCAGTGATCACATGGTTTACATTACAAAGACACATGTGACTAATTTTTTAATGAGGAAACAGATGAGTTCCATCAGTTTGGTGATTGAGAACTCACAATATATTCTTGATAAAATATCTCTAGAACAAATCTTGTGAAACAGCATAATGACTATTGGCACACAAATGGCTGAATTCTCTTAAAGAAAATAATACTCATTGTCGCTTACTCATAATTATTTAGGTCCAGAGGATTCAATTATACTTCAGCTTTTTATGTTATTGAATTTAGAGATGACAGAGGTTAAGTCACTTCTTACATAGTTCTCTTGGTGAGACAAAAGTCCTAAAAGGTGGCATTTATGGGCCTTTAAAATGAACATTAAAAAAGTTAATTGCATTTTCTTTACAAGTGGAGAAATAATGACTAATTTAGAGTAATTATGAAATGAAGTCATTGTATTTATTGTCAGGATTGGTAAATCTTTTAAACAATTATTATTCGTCATGCATGTATCTTATATCTTAAGTAGAAAACATGATATTTTTGATGGAACTATGAAATAAGCTCAATATGTTAGTTTACCAGGACTTCTGAGGCTTTGAATGTAGAGGAAGAGAAGTTTTGATTGGAGGAAAAAAGACCCCTGAATCTCTCCTGATCACAGTTAAGAAGAAAGAAGTAAAAATAATCCTGATGTTTATTACCTCATTTGTATATGGTAAATTTTTTAAATGTATTTTGTTTCTTTTAATTTTGAAAGCAATTTTGTGAGATAATTTTTTTTTTTTTTTTTGGCTAAAGAGGAAGCAAACTCAGTTGAGAAGGTAATGAAGAACTGACATGTTAAAACACCTACCAAGTGTTAGATACTGTGTTAGAAGCTTAACAAGTATTTTCTCATTTAATTCTCAAAATCAATTTCACTGTTTTGGGTATATAAATTAAGAGTAGTCTAGATTATATTGTGGTATCAAACAGACCCCAAATATAAATGGCTTAATAAGCAAAGGTTTATTTTTTGCTTACACGAAATTCACTATGGTGCCAGGTGACTTTTCAAGGCAATTCTTCCTTGTGGTACTTGGCATTCGAGGCTGAGGGAAGCACCACCACTCCGCACTGCCCTGAGCAAGGGGTCCTTGCTTACTGTGGCAGGGGGAAATTGACAGGAAACTCATACGTGGGTTTTTAAGGCCTCAGTCTGGAAGTTTTACACATTACTTACTTTTATAGCCTATTGGCTAGAGCTAGTCACATGATCCCACCTCACTGTAAGGAGGAGGGGAAATATAAAGAAACAAACTGGATATTACTGGGTCAGTCACAATATTGTAACCCTGTTTTAAAAAAAAGAAGACTGAACTTTAAAGAAGTTAGATCATGTTCCCCAATCATACATTTAAAGATCGGTAGACTTAGTTCTTGAAACTTGGTCTCTCTCAGTCCAAGGAACATTTTTATGCTCTCTACCTCCACCCTTTCACAAGTACTGAGTATTTTGGTTACGTGTGGGTTACACGTGGGTTACGTGTGGGTCACATGTGGGTCTGTCTTACCCAACCTCCGAGATGGATCCAGTGAACCTTGCCTCCTGGTAGCCATGTTTCATGTACTTTCCTCCCTCAGTGAATACAGCTGAACTGTATAACAAAAATGACATTGCAGAAATGACAAAGTATGACTTTTGAGACTAGGTCCTAAAAGACAGTGGTTTCCTCCTTGTTATTAACTCTCAGATCACTTGCTCTGTGGAAAGCCAGTTGCCATAATGTGAGGACACTAAGGCAGCTCTGTAGGAACTCCCATATGGACAGAAGGTGAGGCTTCCTCCTAATACCCAGAACCAATTGGCCATCCATGAGAGTGAGCCATTGTGAAAATGGATGTGTCAGCCTATCAGCCTTCAGATGACTGAACCCAGACTAAAGTCTTGACAGCAACCCCATGAGAGACCCTGAGCTAGAACTACTTAGCTGAGATGCTCCCAGATAATTCTTGACCCACAGAAACTGTGTGAAATGACAAAGTTTGATGTTTTAAGTTGGTCAGTTTTGGGAGTGATCTGTTATGCAGCAATAGATAATAATAGACCTTTTTGGATCACTTCCTTTCATTGTTTTTCCCCTCAACTCTGCGATTCTTCCTACTTACGACTGAATTTTTAAATTAGCTGAATTATGAAGTAGTCCATTTCATGCTAATTGGCACACAATACTATGTGAGGAAATTTTAATTAGGTAAGTCTTATTATTTAATACAGTAGTTCTAAGCATATTTGGTATAAAGGTCTGTACTGAAAAATATACTGTGCTAGTTCAGAAGAGAATTTTTGCCATTTATTTTCCAACAAACATGTATTTTTCTGCTTTATTATTATGTGAGATTATTTTATACTTTAAATCACATTGTGAAGTTTTGAGAAAGAATAAGCTAAGGATGTTTTTATCAATAGTTTATTATAGGGAATAAGAGAATATAGAAGTAACAGCTTGCTTCTTGGCAAGGTGTTTTCAGTGTTTCAGTCAATAATGTATTGTTTGGGTGGAAGGAGGATAGGATTTGTAAAAAGCAGAATCTACAACAAGTGTTGGTGAGAATGAAGAGAAAGGGAACCCTCATACACTAGTGATGGGATTGAAAATTGGTACAGCTGCTATGGAAAATGGCCTAGAGGTTCCTCAAAAAATTAAAAAATGGATCTGCCTTTTGACCCAGAAATGGCACTTCTGGGTATTTATCCAAAGAAAACCAAAACAATAATTTGTAAAAATCTATGTATTTCTGTGTTCACGGCAGCACTATTTACAATAGCCAAGATATGGAAGGAACTTAAATGCCCATCAACAGATGATTGGATAAAGAAATTATGGTTCGTTTTTAGAATGGAATATTACTCAACCATTAAAAAAAATGAAATCTTACCATTTGCAACAACATGGATGGACCTAGAGGTTATTATGCTGAGTGAAATAAGTCAGACAGAGAAAGATAAATACCATATGATTTCACTTATATGCATAATCTAAGAGAAAAAGAAGAACAAATTAATTGAAAACAGACTCACAAATATAGAGGACAATCTGGTGATAGCCAGAGGGGAGAGTGTGAGGGGCTGGGAGAAAGGAGTGAAGTGTTAAAGAAGTACAAATTAGTAGTTGATAGATGGTCATGGGGATGGGGAGCAAGACATAGGGAATGGAGTCAGCAATAATGTAGTGACTGTGTAGAGACAGAAGGAAGATAATCAGGTGGATCATTTCATAAACTATATAAATGTCTAACCAACGTACTGTGTACTTGAAACTAATAAAAAAAAAAAAAAAGCAGAATCCAACAGTGGAGGGCAGAAAACTATGTATGAGCCTTATTATTCTGGCAGAACTAATGAACCAAATTGTTCACCAAATCTAAATATGAGTCACATATGAATCACAGATTTAGTTATGCCCTGGATGCCATGCCTCAATATTTTTATGTGATTATATATTGTTGATACTTAGATTATTAATCAAGGAACATGTTATACTTACAAATATAATGATTTTCAGAAATATATAACCCCAAATACCAGTATGATGTATATTAACATATTGTGTGTTTAAGTTTTTTAATTACTCATATTTTACTCTTGAATGTTCACAATCTTTCAGAAATGAGCTGTAAGCTGGCGTCCCAGTGTTTCTCATGGTACCAGGGGAGGAAGGTTGGACATCAACTTTTATCAGGATAGTATGTGAACTCCTGTAAAAGGCAACTGGATACTATTCTATTCATTTTTCTTAATATTGCTGTTTTGAACTGTTCTGTTGGATGAGAGATTTTTTTTAACAAGAGCCTTTTCATTGGCTGTTCATTTCCACACTCCCCCCATTAGCAGATACTCTGTATATGCTCTAAATTTTCTATCTTGGTTTATTTTGTGCCAGTGGGCAAATGCTGGGAGAGAGAACATCATTTAGTTCAAATAATACATTATTGTTGCAAACATGGTTATTTCATAGAAACATAGCCAAGCCCAGAGAGATAGGTGAATATATATTAAATTCACATATAAAATATTTTTATGTTTATATGTACAAACATATAGATATTACATACATGTATGTTTATTTATTCATATATAATTGCACGTATATAACAGTAGTGAAACAGATTTTGAGGTTCAAACATGAGGACCTGACCAAGATAGATGAGTCAATGAGAGATGCATTCAAGGAACATCTAACAGATTTTTGGAGCCAAATGAAAAGAGAGACTCAAAGAGAACTCCAAGATTTCTAATTAAAAGACATTAACCTGTACAGGGATGTGTAATTACAAAATATTTTGATGTACATAAAAATTTTTGTTGATAGACTCCAGAGAGGTGGTTATAGCAGGAATTATTATCACTGTTTTGTAAATGAGAAAACATCAGCTCAAAGAATTTTAATTGACTTGCTTAAGTCTTACAGTTAGTAAGGGAAAAAACTGAAATTTGAAAATTTGAATCTGGGTGTTCTGTCTTTAGATATGCTTAGGGATTTTACCATTTCCAGAGATTTTTTTACCTGGAGTCCACGGATGACCCTCTGGGATCCATGAAGTGCTAAAATGTCGCACGTATTTGAGTGTATGTGTGAATTTCCCTGATCGAAGGAACCAGACTTTGAGATTCTCAAAGGGGTCCTGACTCAACAGAATGTAAGAACTTTCTTTCTCTCTAGTTACTGTATGGCCTCTGTGACCAAAAGGACGATGAAGTAAAAGGGATGGCCCTAATTAATAATTAGATCCTGGAAAAATGCATTTCTAGAATGGAGGCACCTACTGGTGTGAGTAATCTTGAGTGCAGAACAAAGAGAAAAGAGCAAGAGTATTGGAATTCAGTGAATTTTTAAAGGAAAACTTTTACTTGGGTCTGGGCTAGCTCTGGATTCCAGTTAGGAAAAGAAGTCAGACTTAAGAGCTTAGGCCACATGGGTTTTGTGACTAAGCAAAGGATTTTCAGCTCACCCATATGCATGGATTTTCTTGCCTCTCCTGGCAATTCTCCCATAGACAGTGGATTTTGCACTCTACTGCATGCTGATGATCAACTGCAGATGGATCGAATGGGGAAGTTTGGGTAGACTGTGGCTTCTGACCACTGTCAGTGTGGTGCTGTGCATGCTTCCAGTGAGGTGTGAATGCCTTTTGTTGCCAGCAAGTTTAGGTTTTGTTATTAAGAGTCCGTTTCTGCTATTTTATAGCCTAAAGTCCAACGGATCCATTTATACTCCATAAGTAAAATATTAGGTTAAATTGGCAGTATATAGAAATGTCTATTGAGAAGTCCATCAATTACCACAATTCTTTTTTTCTTAGTAGTAGTAAATAGGAAATAGTCTTAAATGTTAAATAGTGAAGAACTAAAGTGGTAGGGCTGGAATCTGAAACTGCATGAACAAATGTAGCCTACAGAAGACTGCTTTGGTTGGAGTTACTATGAGTTTGCTAGCAACTTCCTAATGTTGAATTGAGTCCACTATGAAGTTTTGACTTGCTATAAAAAATTCAGAATTATAAGAACAAATGGGCTTGGTTGCTCTTAACGTCAAGCATGGCCTCCTGAAACATGGTTTAAGCGCAACTGTTGTTGATCATTTGAGTGTTTACTAAGGAAATCAGTACTATCACATCAATACAGATGTGTACATTTGTGCTGTTGGCGACTAATTTAAAAAGCTTAGAGTAAAATCCAGTGGCACTTACAGCATTTTCCCTGTGATAAAAAAATAATACTGTAATTTCCTTCAGGTCCAGGGTATCCAAATGATCTAAAATTGTAAAGACGAGATCTGGTGCAGACAAGAAAGTTGAAAGTGTGTTTGGGACTAAGATATTCATATATAGCTAACCCACAGTCAAGACCTTTCTTTAGGAAAAGATCCACCCAGTCTCTGGTCAGAATATTGCAGGGCACTGAGTCCTATTCCCCTGAAAAGTTGAAATATCTTCCTGCTTAATGTTAAATATGAGAGTAAAGAATCTTTACTATGAATTTGCGGGGGCAGATAAAGAAGAAATAAAACTATTGAAAATCGCAGCAAAACAAATAAAGAGTTCCCAACAGCTTTTACAAGCAGATGAGAGAGACATCACTTTAGAAAAAGAAAATGTATTTTTTTCAGTTCAAGGAAATGCTTTTTGTTTTTCTTTTTGAAATAACAATAAACATTCATCTTAATGGCAGTATTATTATCTGGGAAAAGGAGTCTTTTGTAACAATTTAGTTGAGGTGTTTTTGAACACGTAGTGTTCTAATTTGAGCATGTACAGAACCTACATTTTTATAGCTCTTTACAGTTTTTGAAGCTCTTTGAACATTTATTGTCTCATGGAATAGGCTGGAGTCCTATTTCTGATTTCCCAGTTGACCTACCATGTGAAATGCAGAAAATTGCTAACCCTCTCCCAGAATCACTTTCTTTTTCTTACACGGTGAAGAAATTAATGTCATCCTCAGTGAGTGGGGTTTTAAATTAGTAAGACTATGTTTTCTCTATAAATAGATTAGCAACCACAATAACTGAAGTTCACAATTAACTGATCTAAATGTTGTCAGCTAACCATTTACTTTGAGTTTTGGAGTATGTTAATTTTATATATGATTAGGAAAGTTTGGTGTGGAATTACATTTCAATATTTCTGATATTTAAATGTTTTTCTTTCACATGTACGTATCTCTTAAAATAACTAATTTTTATTGTATTTTGTGTGATGATAAAGTATTATTAAAGTTAAATCAACATATAGTAGATTAAAAAGCATTATGCCTTAATGGCTTAGTTTTCTTAACATGCCCATTATTTTTAATTTTAAGGAAGGTAAATCATTTTGTTTTTCAACCTCAGAAATTAATGTTTTCTGCTTCGATTTAGTTATCATGAAAGTTTTATTTTTCTTCAGAATATTGCTAAAGATAACTCAGTATTTTAATTATTTTTAAAAATTTTACATTGTGATATAGTTATTTAAAGTTTGACTTTTTCCCTATACTTGTATAAATGGATGTCAAAATAAAATCGTATTTATTTCTTTTGGTGATGAATAAAATAGCAGTATGGGCAGCATAGTTTCTGTTCTCAATAAACTCATAATTTGGTGAGAAAGAGAGAATAAACATACTTATTGAACATATAAGTACTATGTTAACAAAGTGCTATTGCATATAGGCAGAACAATTGATTTTGCCTGGAGGCAAGATTAAGTGACCCCATATCATTCTGTTCATATTTCAGTTATCTTATTGATAATATTTTATTATAATGAGTAAAATTTGCATCTCATCTGCTAAATATCTTAGGGCAGAAACACTCTTATTTATCTCAATATCTCTAGTTCTTACTTTGCTTTCTGCTCATTAAATATTTTTTGAATCTAGTTTGCTGCGAAGAAGTTGGGAGAGCTTATAGAGGAGATAACATTTGTCAAATGAAATAATATTCAAAGCAATCTTTGAAGAATGAGGAGGCAGTAAAAGGGGGCAGAATAGAGGTGAGGAGGGAAGTTCAATTCCAGCAAAATCACGAAGGAATGAGAGTTTGAAATGGTGATTTAGTGTGAGAGAGTGGCTGGAAATGGTGGTGAAATAGTAAACTCAAGCCTTGACAATCATGGTAATTAATTTAGATTCTTCTAGAAACTGGTCATTTTAGATTAGTTTTTAGAAATAGTGAGGAAGCTGCTAGAAGCAATAACTCCAGAAAGCAGACCATAGCAATAGTCCACATAAGAAGTCCTGAACTAAGGCAGTGACCATGGGAATGGAGAAGAGGACCCGAATTCAAAGAGACAAAGAAGCCTGCAAGAGACTGAGTTGCTGACACCATTAAATTACCCTGGACTACTTACACTTGGACTCTTATTTGAGAGATATTTGCTTTAGTCATCCAGAGTTCAAAATAGTAATCAAAGCTAAAGATAAAAGTTTGGAAATCAGTTATACTTGAATTCATAGTTGAAACCATGAGAATAAGTTTGCACTGGAAGAAAGTGTAGCACTAGAAGAGAAGAGAACCAAATGCTGGGGTACATTAGCATTTAGAGGGAAGGCAAATCAAGAGTGGGCAGTAACACGTGCAGAGAAAGCATAGTTAGGGACTTGGAGGCAAAGAGCAGCATTTCTAGACGTATATAGCTTTAGGTGTCAGATGCTGCAGAATTTTTGAGAAGAATGAGGATTGAGAAGAGGTCTTTGGTTTTGGGAACTAGAAAACATGATTGATCTTGGAGGCAGTAGTTTCAATCGAATGTGGTGGGTAGAAGCTGGATCATAATAAGTCTCTGCAGAATAAATATGAAATAAGAGGTTTGACTGTAAAGAGAGTGTTTAACATCATAGTTTGTAGACTAAAGGAAAATTCAGGGACATAGTAACCAGATGCAATGTGGGGTTCTGGATTGGATCCTGGTTTGAAGAAGCCATCTATAAAAGACATTTTAAGGACTTTTGGAGAAAATTAGAATATGGAGTAGGTATTAGATGATACTAAGAAAATTATTTATTTATTTATTTTTTAATGTCTACAGCACCTGATATTCCTAGGTGGTCTCCCCTCCAAGTACTAACCAGGCCCGACCCTGCTTAGCTTCCAGGATCAGAAGAGATCAGGCACGTTCAGGGTGGCATGGTCATAGACAAAAATTACTTATTTTTTATGTGTGATAATATTAATTTGAATATGTAGAAATGTTATTAAAATTTTATACCAAAGAATTTAGGAGTAGAATGTCCTAATGTCTATAATTTCCTTTAAAATGCTTCAATATGGAAAGAAAGGGATTAAAAAAAATGGTAACATGCCAAGATTCCCACTCAGAGCTCTAAGTAAGCAGTGGAAACCTTCTGGGTTAGCTGGTTAATGTTTAAAAGCATTCTAGTGATCCAAAATCCATTGTTCTTTCATTGCTTCTAGTTACTTCCTGCTAGTAAGGCACATAGTAAAAGATGTCAAGTCATGTTAGAGAGTTATCTTATAGTTTCTTATAATTTCGATATACATCTAACTTTTTGGAGACTTTTCCAAAGGGTTTATAATAACATACAAAATATCATAACCATAATTAATTAAATTTCCCCTTTCGTTTTCCTCCCTATATTATTTTTATTTCCATTATCCCTGGATTGAGGGTGGGAAGCTCAAACAAATGATGTTACCAAAAGTCTGAGAGTAGAGTTGAGGGCTCTTTTCCACTATCTACAGTGGAGCCTTTGTATTTACTTGAGGAAATGGCTTGAAATAAAACCTTAGAGTGTAAACAAACCTTGAAGGTCCTCCATTTCTCATCTGACCTTGCCTCCTTTTCCTAACCCTTGTCCTCTGCAGCTGCCTGAACGTGGATCTGCTGATGGATCTAAGGTCTGAGCCCACGCACTTCAGACTTGCCGTCTAGTTGTGCTGCCATTGAGATCCAGAATCTTGTGTGTTAGGAAGGACCATGTAGTCTTGACTTCCAGCCCTCTCTGTTGTCCCTTCTCATCTCCACTCTCCTCTTGCCCACTGGCCCTTAAAATAGAGTATTTGTTTTCATCTCAATTCTGTAGCCTGTCTCAAACTCTCCTGCCTTAAGATGAATGCCTTATTCTGAACCTCGCTTATTTTGCTCATACCTCAGTGTTCTGTTGTCTTGCTATTTCTTATTTTTTTGGAAGCAAATTCTGTCACACCTTCCTGTAGTGCTTGTCTGTGAGTGTGCCATTAAAGAAAATCCATGATCCACACCAACTCTGCTTGAGTATGAGGGCTGCAATTTCTGATGCTAGTTTGTATCTTCTGGCACCATTTCCTAAATCATTTTGGAGCCTGCATGCTTTGGACATTTTGGTTGTCAGCCTTTGGAGTCAGGTTAATTTCCTGCCTTCTCCATGCTGTCTTCCTCAAATCCGTGTCACCTAAGTAAACAGTGTTCTACCTGTTCTCGATTTGCTTCCTCTCCTGGGTCACAGATAAATGTAGATGAAAGTGCTGAGTATTTGGCATGCTGTTGAGGATGACACTTGTTTTCCTTTGGGACTTTTCTGATTCGACCGTCTACCTTGAAATAGGATGCCCTCAAAAGAGCATATTAATTAATATGGCAGTGTTTTATAATTTATTCTTTATTTTATAATCAAGACACTGAAATATTTTTCAGTAAGTTTGTTGTGGAGGTCTTACACCACTATCCTTCTCTTTTTTTCCCATTGTAAGTCCTCTAAATCAGATAATGATGTAATTTGACTGAGATGTTTTAGAGTTACCTTCCAATGTAGCAGCAATCTAATATCCTCTTTGCTTTGTAGTTTGTGGCCTAGGTTCAGAGGTCATAAGTAATGTCCTGGTGTTCATGGTCTATTTTCTGCATCACTTATTCACCAGAAAGCCTCTGTGCACAATCAGAATGAACTTACCTGCTGATGATGCAATTGTGTGTGTGTACGCCTATGCGTGTATGGTGTATAACATTTAGAATGGCATATATAGTGGGAACTGGCTTGGCAAGACATGAGAACATAAAGAATCATATTTCATGGGGGAACAAAAGTCTGTATAAAGAGTCTTCTCAGAGAGGTGTGAATGGTTGGCCAGGGTGTGGTCATTTTTCTCCTTGACATTGACTTCCAAAGATGTTTGCTATCATCTCCATTTTTTTCTCTACATACTGGAAGATATTACCTATTATTGATAAAAACTCTTAGTATTTATAGTTTCATCTTGTACTATCTTTTGGGATAATAAGTTCACTCAGTAACTAGCACTGCCTGGAATTTCGTTTGTTTTAAATTAATCTCCCTAATTTTTAAAGGATGTAGACAGTCTCTATCACTTCTTTTTAACCTACCCTTCTTCATCCATAATATAAAGAATTCTTAATCAAGATACTTTAGTCCAAAATGCTTGGTTTTATTTGCCCACGAGTAGATGCAACCAGAGTACATTTTGGGGCAAATAGTTTAATTATTTTCCAGGTTAGTTTTTGAATCTGTAGAATGTTCTTAACAAGATCTTATAATTGTATCCACATGTAGTCTGTAAATATGATATAAAGAACATGCTATGTCATGTTCTTTAAGATGGTTTTAAAATCACCATAAGATGACAAGAGGCCTCATCTTGATCCCCCTTCAAACCAAGTTTTTATACACAGTTCATCTCTTTTATTTTTTTGTGCATGCTTAGATACTGCTTTAAGACATATTACTTTTTGGTAATTAAAAGTGAAATTAGAATGGCTGGAGAGACACAAATGGGTAATCAATCCATTTTTTAATGTTTTATAACTGTTTCCGATATTTATATTTCTTCAGCTTTGTTTTAAAGACATCATTGTATTTTGCATTAAAATGACATTTTTATTTAAAATCCAGTCTACTCACTCACTGTGTATTCTGTATACTATAACATTTTATTTCATTGTATTTAGAGGACCAGAAAAATTATAAATGTGGAAAAGTAAATTATTCACCCTGAGGACTGTTTATTTTTTAATGTAAAGTTGATTTGGGTTTATTTCTTTTCTAAACCACTATAGCAGTTCCCCAATGGAATTATGTTTAGATTTTTAGAAAGTTAACACATAAGGGATGTGAATTTTATTTTTCTACACTGATTTAATGAGCTTTAGTGAAAATCAGAGAGAGTCATGATGGAGGGAGTTTTTTATGTAATCAATATGTTACTGAAAATATATCGATGGACAAGATTTTTGTTAAAGATTCATATTTCAGCTGTTTTATGGAAAATCACTATTTAGAGGAAACCAAAGGTTTTAAAATTAGGGTAAATGGCAATTTTCAAAGGCAAATAACCAATTTTTTCTGTAGTTTAAGTTTTGCCTGTTCAAAATAAGAGTTGCCTGATATGAGATTTTACTATTAAAATGGAGCAATTGAATTGCTGTTGGTGAAAACCTTTCATTCTGATATCTCTGCTCACAGGATTCTTTGGCATGTAATTGGTGGTAAATTTTATATACATCTATAGATATGTACATCTTGCTGTAGAGAATGATATACCAGACCTTGAGGGCTGTGTACATGTTTCTCTCTGAGGTTGGCTAGTCTGAGACACTTATAAAATGGGTACAATCTTGAAACTAATACTAAAATAAAATTAAAAAAAAATAGTCATGTAGATGTTAAGTGCAGATAGGGAATATAGTCAATAATATAGTGCCAGGTGGGTACTAGACTAATTATGGGGATCACTTTGTAAATTATATAAATGTGTAACCATTATGCTGTATGCTCGAAATTAATATAAATTATATTGAATGTCAACTGTAATTGAAAAGTGAAAAAAAAATCAAATAAAATGGGTACAATCAGTGAGCCCCATCTTCAAAAATACTCCTTTCCCTGCTTCTGCGCCTGTTGGTATAAAGACAATAACACTAGCAAAAAGTGATGTTTATTGAACACTTATGTTCCATGCATTGTTCTAACTACGTTTTTACACTAACTCATTTTAACCCCACAATGTCCCTAGTGTTGTCCTCAGTTTACAGGCTCTGAAGGCAGAGAGAAGCAATTTGCTTTAAGTCCCTTAGCTAATAATGGATGGGTTCAGGTTTCAAATTTAGGCAGTCTGACTGTGGAACAGTCAGTTTTAATTGCTACCTTGAGTGGCTTTCTTGGCAGGGAGAATGAGAATTCCAGAATGAAATAGTATATTTTTTTGTTTCTGGACTTGGGCTATGCTGTTGTTGGACCTTCTCTGTATCATGTTATCAGTGCCCACGTACACAGTAATGTTCATCAATTTATCTTTCTCCAGTTTTCTATTTAAAATCTGTTATGACATCACTTCAGGTAGTAAAACTGTTTTGCGAAAAGTTCTATAAATAATAATCTTGAGTGAGTGACTTCTAAGTGGCAATAGGATTGATGTCTAGGAGGGATGGGGCCATTGTGCTAACTCAACGGTTATCTGTTCTGTCTGAAAAGTGGCATTAAATGGAACAAAAATCTTAGGACTAAATTAGTCTGAAGATAGTTCATTATTGCATTTTGTTGAATTGGTCCAAGAATTTTCTGTAATTTTTATAAAAAATAATTTTAAGGAAAAATTATATATTCATATATATTATTGTATTTAAAGTATCCTATACAATATTTTCAGATTCTGAAGATGTAAACTACAATGGAGAATATACTGTCAATAAATAATAATTTTTTTAACATTAGAGAGTAGAGTTATTTAAAATTCTCTTCTTTCTATAGAATAATCATGTTTGTCTAATTTCTGGAGGATGTGCAGATTGTGTTAATTAAGGTAGTGATTTCACACATCCTGTCTCATATAAGAGGGGGCTTTTAAATTGGCCTTAAGTAAGCATTCTCTCTATATCTCAAAGCTCTCAACTTCCAGCCAATGATGTATATACTTCACTTTCCAGGAATCACCATCTGGAGAAGGCCTCGGGTCATAGCAACACCCTGTTAAGTTTGGACTTATCCCACTGACTCATTCTTTGGAATATGTCACCAGAATCCAAGCAACCTTAGACAGAGCACTTTGGTATTTTTATACCTGTGAAATATAAAGATTGTGCAAATTTAATTGAAAATTTGTGCTAATGAGACCTACAAAGCCAAATACATTTGTCCTTTCCCACAATCTATGTAAGTTCATA
The DNA here is from genome assembly GCF_902729225.1 of Pteropus medius. NCBI lineage: Eukaryota > Metazoa > Chordata > Mammalia > Chiroptera > Pteropodidae > Pteropus > Pteropus medius. The sequence continues at coordinate 3,351,725 of NW_024352787.1, read as the reverse complement.
ACATACTTTATTAGAATCCATGTTAGAAAACATGTGAGTCCCTTGTTCCCTTCTTACTGGTTTTGCTACTTCCATCATTTGTCACTTATTGAAGAAACATTTATTGGGCGTCTTCTAAGTAATAGGTCTTAGATAGCATGATTACAAAAGTGAAAAGACATGCTTCTTGTCCTCAAGGCAATGAAAAAGGCAAAGAGTTACATTACAATGAGAAAAAGGCAAAAATATATGTAGGAGTACAGGTCAGTGATGACCCATAGAAGGGTGTGGTCAGTTGTGGCTGAGTTGTGAAGAGGGGTCAAGGAAGTTAAGTCTTGAAGGATGAGCAGATTTTACTAACTGAATGAAAAGGAAAAGGCTTCATCTCCAAAGAGGTGTGTATTCACATGTTATGTAAGGGAAACAGCAAATGATTTTTAAAACAATATTGATTTAAGTGTATACCCCAGACATAACTGGGATGTAAAGCTAAGGGCAGGGGGCCACTGGAAAGGCACCTAGAAAAGAAATTAGAATGAGGCCAAAGTAGTCCTTGTGTAACTATGAAATTGAATTTAGACTCTGTCTGGTGGGTGAATTGTCGTAGTTGGCTTGGGCTGCTAGGACAAAATACCATAGATTGGGTAGTTTAACCAACAAACATTTATTTCCCACAGTTCTGGAGGCTGAGAAGTTCAAAATCAAGGTGCTGGCAAGTCTGATGTCAGGTGAGGACCCACTTTCAGACTCGTACACAGCCACCTTTTTGCTGTATCCTCACGTGGCTGAGAGAGAGATCATCTCTTTTGTGTCTCTTCTTATAAGGGCATTAATCCCATTCATGAGGGCTCATCACCATTACCCAGATTACCTCCCAAAGGCTCCACTTTCAAATACTATCGCACTGGTAAATAGGGCTTTAACATATGAATTTTGGGGGAACACAAAAATTTAGTCTATATCAATGTGGAAGCCACAAAGAATTTTAAGTAGGTGACATAAATTTAGGTAAATCTCTCTAGCTATAATGTGAAGAATGGATTTGAAGTGTCAAGAGTGAAAGAAAGGACCAGTTAATTAAGAGACTATTCCAGTTAATAGTCCAATTGGGAGATGATGGATTCCTAGATTTGGGGATGTATTGAAGAGATCTATACAGAAGAAAGTAGAGTAAGGGATTATTGGTGATTGCCAATCACCAATGTGAAAAGGAAGCTTGAATTCAGGGTGTTCGTACTAAGGGGCACTCGAGAAAGAGTTTTGTGGAAAAAGGTTAGGACATTTGAGTCTGAAGCACTTCTGGGACTTTTAGGTGAAGGTTTTCATAGGCAGTTGGATATCTGTGTCAGCAACTTAGGAATGGCAGTAGGCTGGGGGTTCACCTTTGGGAGTGATCGCGTTGAACTGGTATTGAAGACATGGGAATTGACAAGACTACTGGAGAAAGCACTTTAAATGAGAAGAGAAGGAACCATACATACAACCCTGAATAGCACCAATAGTGATGTTCTGGACAGTGAAGATGAGCTAGCAGAGATTGAGAAAGAATACATAGAAGGACAGAAAAAGAAGCAGTTTAATAGCAACTGGAATCTTATTATTCATGCTTTCATTATCTGTGTCTGATATTTTTCATGAGTCAAATATACTTTCTTACCAGGTATATTGCTTTTATTTTTAAATATATTGATTTTTGATTCCTTGTGAACTAGATAGTGGACTCCAGTTATTTTAGGGAAGGCACTTTAGAATTTGGACCATACTTTCATGTGGTATTTCTAGAGGAAGACAAAAAAATCTAAACTCTTCTGGTTCAATACACCTTCCTTTCCTCCAGGACAGGAGGTATAGAAAAAGGGAGTGGGAAGGAGGTGGGAATTAGAGCAATCTATTATAAGGAAGATATTTTAAGAGAAAAACTTTTATTTCCTAATGACACATTGTTCTTTTACCAGCTATATTTTAAAAGAATACCTAGATTGTGATCACTGATGGTTAACAATGCACTTGTAGTAGTGTATGAGTTAATGTAGATAAGGTTTATGAGCTATTGAAACAATTTGTTCCCTTAATAGTTAAAATTTCTTCCATATTTCCATTGGTTAGTCATCAAATCCTGTTATTTTCTATAGAAGTCTATTGGTATTCTTTAGTTATTTAAATTTTTAAATTAAATTGTTGGCTTAAAGTTTTAGAGATGTGTGTATATATAGATATAGATATTCTGATTGGATATTTTATAATGGCAAAAACTATAACCGTTTAGCTTTTAACAAGTTTAGAAGATTCAACATCACATTATAATATTTGGGAACTTAGAAAAAAGCTGTGTTTTAAATATATGCTTGCAGGTAGATTACAGCACGTGTTTTCCCCAGTGGAAATAACGTCATAAGTGGGACTTAAAGTCAAACCTTGCCAACTGTGGTGTTTTGAAATATATCCAGAAATTCTTTGAGACTTCCAGCGGTGGAGCCTAATTCCTCTCCCTTTCGTGTGGGCTGGATTTAGTGTCTTCTAAGAAATGAGAAAAAGAGCAGAAGTGACTGAGTGTAACTGCAGAGACTAGGTTTTAAAAGGCACCTCAACTCCTTTTTTTCCCTTTTCTCCTGGATTACTCTCACTGAAGGAAGCCAGCTGCCTCTGAACACCCAAATGGCCTATAAAAAGGCCTCTGTAGTGAGAAACGGGGGCTTCCTGCTGAAAGCTTTGTGAGTATGCCACCTTGGAGATGGACTTTCCAGTTCCTGTCAAGTCTTAAGGAGACCATAGTCCTGGTTGATAACCCAAGTGCAACCTCATGAGAGACCCTGAGCCACTGAGCTAAGCTACTCCTGGACTCCCGACCCATAGAAATGGTCGGATAATGGTTGTTGCATTAAGCCACTAAATTTTGTGGTAATTTGTTACCCATAACTAATACAACTACCAAAAAACCTGTTTAACCAGTTGAAACACTCTCTCAAGATTTCCAGTGAAACACTGTTTAAAAATATGATTTTAAGCAAAGTAGACATCATAGAATTTTTTAAAGAATATGATTTGAATACATTTTTTGTGGGGGGAGAAACTACATTTAACGAGAGAAAAAGGAGGAAGGAGATGGGCTTTTTAATTTTGTTTTAAGATTCTAAGTGGGAATTTTGGTGACTTTTCAGTTTTAAATTGAGTATAATTTTATTACATTTGTGACTACTTTTACAAAATTTTACAAAAATTATGTTTTTTTTTTTGATTTGCATATTGAAGTGTTATAATGAGAGATTAAGAAGTGAGAGAGGAAGAATGATGATCTTGAGGCAAGAGTTGAAGAGTTATGTGAAGGAAAGAAAGAGGTTGAAGGAAGTATGAGAAAGAAGTAGAAGCCATTTGGCAGCCAGTGATGAAAAGCAGAAGAGTGGAGAACACAATGCATGCAAATCCATTTGAAAAAGAACAAAAGTGATTTTAATACAGATACTTCCACCCTAATAAGAGGAGAATCCATTGTTCTCTGTGGCAAGTTAGGTTTGAAAGACATTGAGTTCACTGTGGTGAGAGTATGGCCACTGACCATTCATATGTAGAAACCTTGCTTATGAAATGTGGCTGGATCTTATACCACGTCCTACTTCCCTTGTAAGCTGTGTTATGTCACCTAGCTTCATTCATATTTCCATATTGTTTTATAACTGAACATCTGGATTGTTGTCACAAATATTTGTCAGCTGACTGATTGTCTCTTTCATGTGTTCTGTATAAAGGCCAGCTTGATTTTTGCTAAGTACAAAGAGGACTTTCTTGTCCTAATAAGTTCTGCAATTTGTGTAAGTTAACTGTACGACATAGGAAAATAAAGTTGGTTAAAAATGAGAGACATTAGAATTTCTACCTGTGCTGAAAATGTAGAGATGAAACTACCTTGCAGCAAATGAGCTCAAAGGATAATTTCTGTAGTGCTCATAGATACTTTCTTCAAGACCTTTGGAGAGGTGAATTTTTACAAAGGGTTCTGGTAGCCTTTTGGGGCAGCCTCTGCTCAGATAAAAATGATTGCTGACAAATTAAATTTCCTGCTGCATGCTGTCACAGAGGATTTTGGTAAATATGGTATTAATTCATTGCTAATGAATATTTTCACAAACGTGATTTTAATAGGTTACCCATAGTGTGTATTGACTCCTCTTCATTCTCCTCTCAGGTTTATATCTGAAAACATACACACATATACATATATATATTTCCTTAGTATCATTTAGTATTCACTCTGAAGGAGAAAAATAGGGTCTGTCACTTCTATGCAAACTGATGATTAGTGGAAATGCTATTTATAAAATACTTTATAGGTTTATTGCATCAAGATTTTCCATAGAATACTCACACTTTATCCTACTTCAACTCAAACCTGTTGGTTCATAATATTTATATTTAGGTAAAACCAAGGAACCAAATATCTTCAGAGGTTTTAAAAGTTAAAACTGTTTCTTTAGAGATATGTATTTTATTTTATCTTCATAGATTGAAAATTTACAGATTTTTATGACTCCCCCAACAAGTAGCATTATTATGGGAGCTATCTTTTTATGTTTATACAACATGTTCAAGTCAGAAAAAAATGAAGTGCTAATAACATGACATCAGTTCTCTTTTGGGAGTTTTAAGTGATAGAATGAATGTTTGCCTTGGAGAGGCAGCTGAGAGGGTTTTGTCATCTGACAAGCCATATACAGTTAAGATGAATAGATGGAAGGCAGATATGGAAAAGTTTAAGTATAAAGGAGAATTGACTATACAATGGAACCAAGATTTCACAAGCTTTAGCAGAAGCAGTTTGGACTGGAGGAATGGAGGGACAAATAGACCATGTTTGGTATGAATTTAGTTCCCAGGGTAACTGATCTATAGCAGAGTTTCTCAACTGCAGCACTACTGACATTTTGGACGAGACCATTCTTTTCTTGTGGGGGGATGTATGTCCTGTATGTCGTAGAATGTTTAGGAGCACCCTGACCTTTACCTAATAGTTGGCAGTAACACCACTCCATTCCCCAGTTTTGACAATAAAAAATATCTCTCACTTTGCTATATGTCCCCTGAGCAGTGAAGTAGCCAAGTTGACAACCGCTGGTAGATAAAAGCTTGTAGGAAGCATTATATTAGAATGAAAACCTGTGTTTAAAGTTACATAAGGGGAGATCATTGAGGAAGAAGTAACTTTTTATGCAAAAGGAAACTCAAAGGCCCTTTGACTGATATGGCCACCTACAAACCCAACTTCCTGCGTAACTGCCCAGACCTGCTGGGGGGTTTTACTTAAGTTTCGTGGTATCTTCTTGGCTGTTAACTTCTAGAGTAGTGGTCCCCAAATCTGAATGTGCATCAGAATCACCTGGATGGCTTATTAAGTCATTGATTATTGGGCCTCTAGAGTTTCTGATTTAGTAGATCTCATTCAACAGCTCTAAGAGCCTGAGAAAGGTTTTTGCATTTCTAAAAAGATCCCAGATGATTCCGTTTCATCACAAAGAGACCATATTTTGAGAACCAGTTTTCTAGAAGAAACAACCTTTGGATTTATCTGGCATTAGATCTTTTTTGATTACCACTGTGACTTTTTTTTTTTTTTTTATGCACAGAGTTGCTACTTTTAGATTTTCTTGTTTACATTTACTCTTTCCATTTAATATTTGCATTGTTTACTTCCAATGCTCCTTAATTGTCTTTCTTAAGTCACATTCTACACTAATGGATGAAGGGAAGTAACCTCCTCTTTCTTTTACTTCTCTCATTGGCCATTTTTTTTTTTCTTTGCTTCCAGCCACATGGGATTCAGGTTCCCTCATGCTGCATCATGGACCATCTCCCAAGGTCACCCATCTTTCAGGACATCTGTGCTTGAAGGATGAATTACATATACCACGATTGTCAAAAATCTGGGATCACTTAGTATTTGATATTTTGTTTTGACTGTAGTTAACACATTTTTAGGGAATATCTGACTTTTAGATCCTTTTCTAAGTGGTAACTGATTTCCTGGAACTCATCTTTCTACAAGGGACATTTGAATTATTTTGCATAAATGTATAATTTTAACTTGTCCACATCAAAGCTTATCTGTGAATTTCCTGCCCACTCATATATCCTCATGAAATTTCCTTATCAGATTATATTTATTACCCAGTAAATATTACTTAGGGTCATAGATATAGATAGTGTTGTGTTCTTATGGCTTGACTAATAATAAAATTGACACGAGACCAGATTAACAGGAGAAAAATCGTCGTAATACATGCACATGGGAGATCATAAATGAAGCTCAGAGAGATGATCGAAGCTGGCAGCTATTTATTCTTTTATGCAAAGAAACAATAAATTTGTGAAGAATTGACACGATGAAGAAACCTAGGTTTGGATGCTCATTAGCAAGGAATCTAAGCAAAATTTGAGCTTGTGTAGTAAATTAGTAAAGGAGTAAAAAGTTTTTTATACAGGCTTTTGGCTCTGAACTCTAGTGGTAAGGGTGCCATCTTCTTCTGCTCTGCCCCCAGAGCAAGGGGAGCGCTTTTCACAGGGTAGATTTTTTTATTTCCTGAATTCAAGGAGACACTGGAGGGTCAATGTGTCCTTCTTGCAGTGGTTGTTTGTCAAGCGACTTTAATTCAAAGTGATCAATATACCGTTGTGGGATATTTGGGGGCGGCATGCCCTGGGCCCTGACAATTAGCCCTCAGGAGCCCATCACTGTCTATATTTTTATGTGTCAGTTCCTTTCGCTGCATGTTGATAATGAATTCCCTGGCCATGACAAAAGAGAATCACATGATCCTGCAGAAGAGGAAAAAATTATTTTTTCTACTCTTCTGAGTGTTAATAAAAGACAGATTTTAACAGGAGAAAAACGAACAAGTTTATTAATATGTATGCATGAGAAACAGGAAAAAAAATGAGTAATTTCCAGAGGTAGATTAAAATTCAAACTTAAATACCATCTCAATAGGGCAAGATGAATGAGCCCTCAGAAGAATATGTGGAAGATATGATAGTGACAAAATTTTCCTGCAGATAGTGTTGACTTCTAGTCTTCTCTCCTGTGCCAAGTCAATCCTCTCTGGTTGATGAAACTCCAGGAAAGGGGATTTATGATAATTGAGTTCCTTTTGGAAAATCTGCCTTTAAGCAGAAAACTTCTCCCTGAATTCGCTGTTTTGCAAGTGCTTAAAGCTCAAAATAATCAATATACCAAAGTGACATATTTTGGGGTGGCATATTCTGATACCTTTCAATCCCATTTCAATTTTGGGTCAAAAGTAGCCTATTTCCTCTCTAGTGCCACATGGTTTTCCTAGACCTGATCCCACTTATGGAGCTGACCCCAGTGAATCACCATAAGCTGACAATTCCATCACTTCAGATCTTGAAATATGCTTATTTTAGGTGTGTTTCGTGACTGGGGCAATTGGATTGCAAGCACCATTAGAAATGATTGCTCCTTAAGCAGCAGTGAGAGAGGACTTTATTTGATTTCTGCATCAGGAACTTTTTGCTCCCACATTCTCCAAAACTGCCTTCCACTTTTACAAAGCTCTGCCTCCTCTTTGCCAAGCTAACTCCTGGTTATACTTCAGGTGTCAGCTAGCACATGACCACCTCCCCACCGGAGAAGGGTCCTTCTGTGACACCCAGGCCAAGCCACCCTGACATTTGCTCCCTGAACACCTTTCTTTTTCAGAACACTTTGCACAGAGTACACTTTACCTGTAATAATATGATGAATAACTTGCCTGTGAATTTTCTAAGGATTATGTCTGTTTTTTGGGTCACTATAATTCCCTGCTTAGTGCCATTTGCCTAGAAGGACCTTCATATTTAGTGACTGGTGGGTTTATTCATCCTGTCTGCTCTCTGGAATAACACTAAAAAAAAAAATAGAACCTTGCTTCTAAACTTTCCCACTTGTCTGTTCACGATCATATGTCTCCTCTTCTTTTTTCCTCATTGTTTTAATTCTTTAAGCACTGATTAGAGAACTAAGTTCCTTAGCTTTTCTTCATAGGATGTGGTCTCCAGACCTACCATCCTGGCTACTTTCTTCTGGATGTTTGGTTGGACATCGTTTTCCAGGTATCAGTGCAAAACACATGGAAGTGTTCTTTCCTTCTATTTGAACATGAGCCTTCTCTAATACACATCAGGATTGCTTTAATAATTTTAGTACCTGAGTCACACTGCTGACTAATGCTAAATTTCTAATTCCTGCAATGCCTCAGCTATTTGCATGATGCATTTTAATAAGATAAGTGATATATGACCACTATAAACAACTAGAAAGTTCAGATGAAAAGAACAATAATTTAAAATCATCAGTGCTGTCACCCGGAAACATCCAGTGTTAAAATTTTATAAACTTAAAGAGTTCCCTATAAGCTGTCTATATTGATTAGTACATTTATATGTATGTGTATATGTATGTGTGTGTATCATGAGCTCATAGGTTCATTTTATATATATATGCACATTTATATATGGCTCTGCACACTGTCGTGTATTATGATGTCTCTTCCTGTCAGTGAATATAGTTCTGTTCTGCCTTAGGAAGCAATGTGCTTAGTGGTTATGAATCCAGGAATTGAATTCAGATAGACCTGAGCTCTATATCCATTACTTACCAGCTGTATGACCTTGGGTAGGTTCCTTATCCTATCTAAATTTCAGCATATAGTTATATAATATATTAAAATTTTAATAGCAATATAGTTCCTATAGCTAATACAGCATTTTGTTTTATGGATATATCAACTTACTGCATCTTTAGATTAGGTCTCCCTTATACTACAATTTAATTTTGAATTCTGAAACTGGATTTTATGTTTTTAAACTTTATCTTGTTGAGTTCGGCCCAATATTGGGAATAATTTTAAAGTGCTTTTCAATCCTTATATCTTGGATCTGTGTGTCATATACAAATTTGATAATTGGATATTTCATCCAATTATAAATAAAAATGTTAAACTTAGTAAATACAGTAGTATTGCCTCCTCCCATTGTCCTAGGGATGTTAATCCACTAACCAACAGACTTTGGTTAACATTATTGAGCACTGAATCAATCAAACTAATTGATATATTCCTAATCAGTTTCTCTCTCTGGTCCCAAGGAAGGGAAAGAAATCCTGCCAGAAGCCTTGATTGAATAAGAATATGTTATCATTATAATTTTTTCATAATCTAACTTGCAAGTAAGAGTTTCATAAAAATAAATAAGGTTAGATTAGTCTGATGAATTTTTAGTGAACTCAATACTAGCTCCTAGAAATTTTAACATTTTTATTAATAATATAGGCACTCTAGGCATATGATTTAAAACATTAATATCTCCGGAAAAGGAAAAAATCTATAGAGATAAATCCATACCAACATAAAAATATGAGATAGATCCACTTCAGCTTTTTTACTTTAGAAAGTAGTGAAAGATATACTTTGGAGGGAGAAAGGAAAGAAAGGAGAAAAATGGTAGGTTGGAGGATGGGGAGAACTTTTATTTGCTTTATTATTTTTCCTTGGGATAGCACTATATCTCCGAAAAGAAAAAGACCATTCTAAAGTAGTGCCAGGTTTAATAAAGTCATTATAGTATTAGATAAATATAAATAAATGGTGCCCATACCTATTATAAAATATGTGTTTACTATTTGTTATTCACCTGGAGTTGTTCACTCTATACACAAGAATAATTATTATGCAAAATAACACTCGACAAAGCTAACTTCCTTCCTTCCTTCCTTCCTTCCTTCCTTCCTTCTTTGTTTGTTTGTTTGTTTGTTTGTTTGTTTATTTATTTATTTATTTATGTTCTTCAATATACCTCAGTAGGTTTGTAGGGTATTACTTTAAAAGGAAAAGAGACAGAGAAAGACTAAGTGATTTTCCCCAGAGGCTGACAGCTAATTATTAGTGGAATTAAGATCATAGATAAGAGGTTATATTAGAAGGATCTTCACCTGGCTTCTGTAAAATTTCCTCCCATTCTGTCCTGTGTGGGAGAGTGAGCCAGGCTTAAGTAGTTGGTTCTAAAAGAACATCCAGGATCCAGTTCCTACATACTTCCATAGCCTCCTCTCCCACAGCTCCCCATTCCACATCTCATGTGCCAGGAACAACTAGCTGCTAGTAGTTCTTTCCTACACCAGTGCTGCTTCATGCTTTTGTGTCTTGGGCCATAAGACCTATCTAAATAAAGTGCCCATCACACCTTTCTTTACCTAGAATATTCTTATGCCTGTATCGTACTTTAACTCCTTTCCTCCAGGAAGCCTTCTTTAACCTCTGGATAGAGATCATGCATGGTTGTCCTAGCACTTGACATTGCAAGGCACTTGATGTTGCAATTTTCTCTTTATACACTTCTCTTCTACTATAATTTCTTTTACGTTCAGAGCCTAACATATAGTGAGTGCTCAAATATTGTTAAAGTGGGCTAAACTGACAAGCTGGCTGTACCAAATAGACTATGAAAGTAAATCTAAGTCAATTAACAAGTAAATACCCTTAGACCGTATTCTACTTAGAAATTCAGTTTGATTTTTTAAATTACAATTTTCAAGTGATTACTTTAGTAACATCCACTGTTTGTGCTGCTACACATCTAATTGATGATTTGCCCAAATGGGCAAATATGAGTATTTTTTTATCCAGAAGCAACATGTATTACAATTGCAATGGCTAATGGGTTTAGTAAGGTTCTTTAAGGAAGCAGTTCTATTTTAATTCAGATTTCTTAAGAGGCTAGAGGAATCTTTACCAGAAATTGTAGCATTTTGACAATATCTATCTTTTTAAAACATTCTGACAGCCAACATGATTTGATTAATTTAGTTTTTAATAGGTATGAGAGAATTTTAAAATATTATACCCACAGGATAATTTATTCATGGAGAATGATTTTATAAGTGATGAATTTCATTTCTTCTTTTTTGGTAGAAATAGGAAAAAAGTATGTAGATTGCAGTTGCTAACTTAATAATTTTACTGATGACCAAGAATGGAACAGATCTTGCCATGAATTATATAAGCAGTTTAAAAAGCACTCCATATTATTTCTGTGACAGACTGTGAAAAACACAAGGCAGAGAATATAGTTATTAGAATTTTTTCTCTGCAAAAGCCTAACCATGTTGGATTGAATAGTATAGACAGAGAAAGATTGGGTTAGAGTGATTAAAACAGCCGTTCAAGGAATGTATCTTACCGTCAGCCTTGAAGAGCTTTTCTTTTTCCTGCTAAGGAAATCTAACAGGATATTAAAAAACATATTAACCTTCAAAATATGTTTAGATTCTGCTACGCTTCTAAAGAGGATAAATGAGAATGTGAGAGTTATGTTTAGTAGAAGGTTTGACCCATAGAATTTGTAGAAAGGGGTCACTTAAATTTAGTTTGAAAGCCAACACTCTCTCATATGACTTTCTCTAATATCACACCCTTCCAAATCCTTTCTCCACGCAGCTGGTACAGTTATCTTTCTAAAGGCAAATCTGATTACACGATTCGTCTGTTTAAAGCTCTTTAGTGGTGGAGTCTAGACACTTTAGCTTGGCAGACTAGGTCCTCCTTAAATAAGTCTTGGAATAACTGCCCTTGAAATCCATGCTTTCAGTGCCCAGAACACTTCAGCCATTGGCTACTTTTTATTATTCTGCAGCCATCTCTGTCTCCCTGGAATGCATGATCTCTGTCCATTTTCCCAAGGGACTTGACCACTCCCTCCTTTGCACCTATAATCTACCTCTATACCACTGTTCTTTCAAGCCATTCTTTACATTTGTGTATGAAATTACCCTTCTTTCCTAGACTCTAAGCTTTTATTATCTCTGCATGACACTTGGTTGAATAGATTTATGAATGGATTCACCAATACCTGGGAGACACACTGAATGCGCATATACTCAAAAACAGTATCCTTCTTTGAGGTTTTGCTAACAATTTCAGAATGAATTGTCTCCAGCTTGGTGTGTTTTTCTGAGCTTTTATTATTACATTTACTGATTTTGTTTTAATGTTGTAGTTGAAAATTTTGGATATCAGTTAGCTTTGGTTTATAATTTCGACTCAAATATTTACATTCCTACTTTAGGCTGAGAAAACCAGCATTGTCAGCAAAATTCTGAATTTTCACCTTTTTTTCCCCCCATGGGAGTGTATCTTCCAGAATGTGCCCATTGACCCATTTTGCCCTCCAAACGGTGTTTTGGGATTGGCTTAGGTTACTGTGGGGAGCAAATATGAAAAAGTGTCACCATTTTTAGAATCCTATTTAGAGTGATTCTATGTTATTTTCTTCCTTGAACTGTCACTAATGTTGTTACTGGATTATTGTTATGTCTGAGTTATTTCAATTTTGTAAAATCATAGATTAGCATGTTAGGTATTATATAAAGTCGTAAAATTAGACGTTGCTATTGTCTGAAGGCTTAAAAGTAAGTTCCAAAGTAGACACTATCACTGGTGCATAGGCAGAACCATAGAGTGTTCATTTTGTCCATCTTCCTTTTCACAGTTAAGAAAGCTGAAGCTCAGAATCTTAAGTGATTTTTTTTTTAGAATTTCATAGCAAATTCAGAGAAGCACTGAGCCCTATGCCACATATTTCTAAAAAGCTTCCCCTGCCTTTGTATTTTAAAATCATTTCAGTAGCACTATAGTACAGGGACTATCCAGTAGGCACCAGATATGAAGCTGAGAGTTAAACTATAGCTTACTTTCCATTGATTTTTTTTTGTCCCCTTATGGAAGAGTGCCACATGAATAATGTGAATGAAGGGATTGAAGCACATAACTGCCTGTTAAGTTCTGGCTTTATCAAAGTGGCTATACACTTTTAGGTGACACCTTAAAAGTATCTGAAACATGGATTTTCTACTTGAATTAGCAGAAACTATGACTACTGAATGAGGATCTCAAATTGTAACTACTTCTGTTAATGAGTGGGCCTGTTGCTTCCTACAGGTTTCAAGACTCCATATTGAGTACAGTTAGCTTGGATGGCAACATGAAGCTATGGACAAGTTAATAACAGAATCGATGGAGAGAAAACAGCTTCATAGACTCATAGGCAAATGCAAATAGACTTGGGAGTCCTTTCTAAATATATCTTTACACCAATCTCTGCCTAACATCTGACTAGCATTCTTTCTTAATAGGTCAACTGTTGTTGCTGGGTGGCTTTAATCATTTTACAATTTCAAGTGAAAAAAAAAAAGAAAGTAATACCATAGCTGTGTCAGCTTCCTGCCTTTTAGTCATATTAAGAAGGACATAGAAAGTTCTTGAAAAATGCCCTGTCTTGAAAACCTTGCAGGAAGGTAGTTCTTTCAATCATAAAAATATTTCAAATAGTGGCTTTGTCAGCCTTTTCGCTTTGAGCTGATAATAGAGATAGTAGGTGGGTTGGAGGAGAAGAAAAAGCCTTTAATTATACATCAAGGGCACTTTAAGAGAAGAACTATACATTTTTGTATCTTTTAAAGCCTACAGTAGTGCTAAATGCACAATCTGTACTTTAAGGTGTTTGCTGAAAGAGCGAATGGGTGGATTGGATGGATGATGGATGGATAAATGAATAGGTATTTTACATCTACTTTGTGTCATCTTTGAATGTCACAGGATCTCTAAAATCAATTTATCTCCTCATAATGGAACATTTTTTTCTTCATTGTTTATTTGCACAATAGTCTTATAAAAAAGTTCCCTTCTCTGTAAAGCTATCCACTTTTTTTTTTTTTTTTCTGGATTATATCTTATTCTACTTTGGGACCCAACCCCTTTATTATCTCTCTAGGTTTCCTAATTTCTGCACCACCGTCTCTCTTTGTTTGAGGATCAGCTCCTTAAATTTTGGTACTTACCTACTGCTTTCCCTCCCAATTACTGCATAATTCTCTGAAGCTTGGCTCATACTCTTTGAGGATAGATATCCCTGCATTTAAAATGGAAACAGTAACACTCCCTGGCAAGGTGGTTTTTAATATTTGTCTGGATATAATTGTGAGTGGTTTCTCTAATTTTAATGATTTTAGTCAACATTTCTCACAAACGAAAGTCTTCTTTCTCCCCAGGCTTGGGGAGCCTTTCTTTCCCCCTTTACTTTTCTTATTTTTGCCTCCAGCAGTGTCTCCTTCATGAAGCTTCTCTTTGGTTATTCCACTTTATCCCTGTTTCTACTTGATTGCTTAGTTTTCTTGTGATAATTACATGTAGCAATGTGATAGCACATATTTTACTTAAAAAAAAAAAAACACTTCAAATACAGTAAAGCTGCAGGAAAAAAAAACTAATGTACAAAAATTCATTGTGTTCTTATATACTAACAATAAAATTTTAGAAAAAGAAATGAAAAAAATTCTTTTTGCAATTACAACAAAAAAGAATAAAATTTCTTTAACTTAACAAAAGATGTGAAGGACCTATACACTGAAAACTACAAGATATTATTAAAAGAAATTTAAGAATACACAAAAAACCAGAAAGATATTCTGTGTTCATAGATTGTAATAATCAACATAGTTAAAATGGCCATACTACCCATATATAGCCATATACAGATATAATGCAATCCTCATCAAAATTCCAATGACATTTTTTAAAGAAATAGAACAAAAATTTCTTCTATGCAGTGTATTATTTCAGGCCTTATATTCAGGTCTTTGATCTGAATATGAGGCCTGAAATAATATACTGCATAGAAGAAAATATAGGTACTAAACTCATGGACCTTGGATTTAGAGAGGATTTTATGAATTTGACCTCAAAGGCAAGGGAAGTAAAAGCAAAAATAAAGGAATGTGACTGTATCAAAGTAAAAAACTCTGCACAGCAAAAGAAACCACCAACAAGACAAAGAGGCAACAAACTGAATGGGAGAAGATATTTGCAAACAATGCCTCCAATAAGGGGCTAATATCCAAAATATATAAAGAACTCTTATAACTCAATGACAGAAAGGCAAACAATCCAATTAAAAAATGGGTAGAGGACCTAAACTGACACTTCTCCCAAGAAGACATACAAACAACCAGCATACATTTGAAAGGATGTTCAACATCATTAGCTGTTAGGGAAATGCAAATCAAAACCACAATGAGATAGCACCTCACACCTGTTAGGATGGCTGTTATCAATAGGGCAAGTAATAACAAGTGTTGGAGAAGTTGTGGGGAAAAAGGAACCCTCATATACTTCTGTGAAAATGTAAATTGGTATAGACACTATGGAAAACAGTATGGAGGTTCCTCAAAAAAAATTAAGAATAGAATTACCGTATGACTCAGCAGTCCCTCTTCTGGGTATCTACTTTCCAAATTTAAAACATTTATCTGTAAAGATATGTACACCTTGATGTTCATTGCAGCATTATTCATGATGGCCAAGACATGGAAACAACTGAAGTGTCCTTTGATAGAAGATTGGATAAAGAAGATGTGGTACATATATACAATGGAGTATTACTCAGCCATAAGAAAAGATGAAATACTGCCATTTGAAACAGCATGGATGGATCTTGAGATTTATCATGCTAAGCGAAATAAGTCAAACAAAAAAAGTTGAGAACCATATTATTTCACTCATCTGTGGGATATAAAACTGAAAACAATGAACAAACAAGACAGACAAAAACTTACAGACACAGATAACATTTAGTGGTTATCAATGGGAAAAGGGGAAGTGAGGCGGTAAATAAGGATAAAGGTGGTCAAATATATGGTGATAGAAGATTTGACTTGGGGTGGTGAACACACAATGCAATATACAGATGATGCACTATTGAATTGTACACTTGAAATCTATATAATTTTATTAAATAGTGTCACCGCAATAAATTTGGTAAAAAATCCAAAACAAACAAACAAACAAACAAACAAACTAAATAAATAAATAACATCAGCATCTAATTCAGTGCTGAGCCCATAGTGGGTAATTAACAAATACTTCTCAATTGACTAAACGATTGTAGACATATAGAGGACTCTTACTCTTTTGAGTAAATCTGATTGCCATTTTATTATGGACTCAGAATGCCCACGATAGTATCTTCATCATGATGATTTAATTGATTACCATTTCTTCCTGCAGGAGCTTGAGCTGTTACAGTAAGAAGCTCTTTGCATCTTTATTACTGTTTCCTGATCCATATATTGATTTTAAGGTTTATTTGTTGGGCACGTTACTATATTCCTTTCCATATATAAAAGACCATCGTAGTTTTGCATTATTGCTTCAGAATCGGGAGATATGATTGGTAGACAACAATTGATGAGGTAATAGAGCATCTCTGATTGTAAACTAAAAGATATTTTGGAATGGATAACAAGAATTCAGGGTAAAAGACTTGCAAATTTTGTGGACCTTGTAGGACTGACTAACACTCTTCTTTGAGTGTGTATGTATGTGTGTCTCTGTGTGTGTGTAGCTGTGTGCTAGACAGGGATATGAGGCAAAGGATAGCTAATAGTCTTTGTAACTAGAAGGAGAATCAAGATTATAACTATTACTGTTATGTTTTCCTTTCGCAGTTTCTCACAAAGAAAAAAATACTTTTTGGTATGAAATGCAGTTGCTTCCAATTCTAAACTATATGACTCCCCTCTAAAGAATTTGTCAAAATGGCAAAAAAAGAGGAGGTGGGGACAATTTGAATATTAAAACAAAACAAGAAATTCAGAGCAATGCTTCGTTGGACAAAATTGAAAATGAACTGCATTTGGCTGAATTTTTGTGAGTCTACCAGAAGTCTGAAGATACTATTGTTTTGTTTTTCAGTAAGCTGAATTGATCAAAGTACCTTTGAAATTCTATTAACCTTTTATCTAAATCCAAGTAAACAACTTCCTCATTTAGTGTGTAATTAACCTCTACTTTCACCTTCAGTTGCCTTCTGCAAACTAGTAAAAATAAAAAGTGACTTGTGATTGATGCTCAATACACTTAATATGGTGTGTTCCCTTTTTCTTGTTTGCTCTGAGTTATGCAGTCTACGCTATCATTGTGGAAATTTCCTTAATCTCTCTTTATATGAGACTCTCTCTCTCTAGGGTGTTATATCATCCCTCACTGTGGGGACTTCTTGAGAAAGGAAAAATGTGTGACATTACATGTCAGACTTTTAAAATGAAAATTATTTTTCCTTAGAATTTTAATGGCAAAATTCCATTGTCTTCTGGCATTCAGTATTAATGTTAGAATCCTGTGCCACTTTTTTCTAATTCTTTACATGTGATCTCTCTCAGTACACTCACTGGAATTTTTAAGTATATGGTTTGGATCTTTATTGATTTTACTAGACGTTTTTAAGGAATTTTCAATTTGGAGACACATCATTCAATTCTGAGAAATGTTCTTTTATTATTTCTTTGATAATTTCCATATAGACTATTTCATTAGGTTTTTCCTGTTGAAACTCCTACTAGATTTTGGACCACATGGATTTTTTCTAATGCTTGGCTGTATCTCATTTCTTGGTGGAAATAGGGTTTGGGATATGTATGCTAAAATTACTTGATCTTAACAAAAGACTTGTCTTATTGAGAAGACTTACATTATATATGGAATAGACTGGTATGTATATGATAACTCAAGTAGAAGTAATTTAGAAAATCCATAAGGTCCAAAATCTAACAAATGGAAATTTCAGCAAGAAGGACCAAACAAAGTAGTCTATGAAACTAATCGAAGAATGATGATATGAAGGCTAACATTATGGTACTTTAGTGTATCTGTGATGATGTTATTCTCTCTTTGGTAGCTTCAGGGGTTGGGCTATGTAAAACAGCTAACTGGAAATGCAGATATATAAACTGAGAGATGTAAATTATTAACATGACATCATGAATTACTTTTCCTGTAGTAAGATATAGGAAGGGCCTTGAAAGAATGGGGAATGTGCATGGACGGGAAGGTAGGTTTAGATGGAAGGGAGTGCGGAGAGGGAAAAAAAGCAGAAGATGTGATGATGGTTCTAACACTGTGGCTTCTAGTCAGACATGGTGTTTCCTGGTATTTTTAGGTGTTAGCGTAGATTGAAAACAGGTGCCTTTTTGCCGATGAGGGGTGCCACCAACACAAATGCTAAAATGGTCCTACATGTCAGAAGTTCCCTTGTTTTCATATGGGTTATTTTGAAAAATCTAGGACACCCTTCACATGATCATCTCAAAGATTACTAAAAACACAGGACGCATTTAAGGCACAAAGAACAACATTCAAAATATCTTAGAAAGCTAAATTATTTCCAGTAGAGTTCATAAGTACTGTGCATGAAACACAAAGTTAGCTTTCTGATCATAAAAACCTAATTCAAGTGCATAATTTTATCCCAATCTAATCTGTAATGATTGACAGTTCTTTGTAATAGATTATGAATCTTTGTCCAACAGGATGATGTTGAAGCAAGAGGGAATATCTTGTTTGGTTTTATTTTACTGAGTAGAGCTGTAACATCACACTGCTGTTTCTGAAAGGTAGACATCATCTGCATGCTTTGCTGCAGACAGCCTTTCTGGCTTCAGTAATTTATGGGTATCTAAGAGCTGATTTAGAAGGTGCACAAACACAATATCAGGCAAGTGCTGAACGTGATGTCCTGTGAGACGAGTTTCATTTTGTAGGGAAAAGTGTTCAAGGAGCATTTCTATTGATTCACTGAATCCACCTACCTATATGTCTGTGAGATAGTAAGTACTAAGCCAGAGATGTTCAAATCAACTGAACATTTGTTTGACAAATAAACTTCAAAATAATTGTTTCAGTCCAAATCTATGACTTGGTTGGACCTGACTGCAGAGAGAGAAGTGAAGTGGGTAGATTTCTCAGCCCCGGGCCTTTTGGTTTACCTTAGGTGGCCCATTAGCCGGACTGATGCACACCCTTTTCTACATCATCTTTCTGAGCATGTTTGGAGAGGCTGTGACTTGAACAGATGGCCTCGATATGGGCTTCTGTGACTACCAGGCATGCCAAGCAGGCAGATGAGTGATGTGGCTTGTTCTTTCTCTTTTAAATTGCTGTCAGCCAGGGAAAAGTGGTGAAAATAAATCCATGGTTCCCTCCTCCAGACCCAGCATGTACCTTTCACTCATCAAAATAAGAAACATCCTGTGGTGACTGTTGGGTGACTTCTCTGATGGGAAGAGTCCTTCACACACTGGAGATTAACATAACAAATGGCCAGGTAATACTTCAGAAAGAACTTTTTTTTTTTTGACGGGGATCAAATGTTGGCATTGAAGAGACAGCAGCAGGTTTGGAGGGAGCATTGTTTATTCACTCCCAGATGCTTTGGTCCTTTGTGACTGGGCTCAGTATTTTTGGTAACTGGTTGGTTACTGTTTACATCTTCCATCAACAGAACACAGGAAATCATAAACAGGAATCACGCTGAACGTCTCTGGCAGTGCTTTTGTGTTCCTACTGTACTGAAAGCTGAGGGGCCGCTTGTGTAACATCCATATTTTTGACTCTTCGTTGAGTCCAAAGGAAACTGTATAGCAAAGGACTCAGTTTTAGACCAACAACAGAAGCTGTAACTCTTTAAATTTCAAATGTTAACAAGTTGACCCCGAGCTAGGCAACTGTTTATAGTCACATGTCAAAAACTTGGTCCTGGATCACAAGAATGTGGGATCTTTTATTTATTTATTTTTAGATTTGAACTATCATTGCATTAATTCTAATAATTAATATATTAACAAGTTAACTCTGAACGTAGGCTCTTTTACGGCCCAGTTTCTCTTTGTTTGGAATAAAGACCTCCTCCCATACACTACCTTGCTTACAAATCTATAAGTCATATTCTCACTGATGCAAACTGATATTTTAGTTATAAATCACAGGCATTAATGAGCTTTCAAACAATAAACATTTCCCATATGTGAGAGCCATGTTGGGTTAAGGTAGAAGGAAAGTTTTACTTTTTGGAATGAATCTGCTATATATATTCATGAGGCTTTTCAATTTTGAATGCTTCATATGGCCCGTGGGTGGCATGTTGGATACCCTAAGACTTACTTAGTGCAATATGATAATCTAGTTCCCAAATTTTACATAGCTTGACACATAGAACTGGTAATGTTTCTAGAAATACCATAAATAGAAATATTTTCATAAGACCTTTATTTTGTAATCTGTTTTAAGTTGTCTCACTAGTTAACTAGAAGCATTTTGGCACAGTCAGGTCAGAGAATTAAAAATGGAACTTCTGGTCTTATTCTGATTTGTTTATAACAGCTCTTTTTTTGAGAAATATCACTTTTCTTGTCTCTTCATTGCTGCTTAAAAAATATATGTGCAAAATAATGTTGTCTAACTCACAAGGCTTTTTATTTCGGCGGGGGATGGGGAAGAGTTCCTTTATAAATGCTAAGAAACTTACATGTAAAAATCATTATTAATAACTGAAATACTTAGAACTGTCAGGAAAGATGGCAGTGTTTCAACCAGTCCTTGAGAAGAGACAGGTCTGCCGTGAGTTAGTCATCATCTGTGGATGATGTATTTGAGGACATGATGCACAGCAGTTGAATTTATAAAAAAAATGTTGGTAAAGCTTTTTCTGGAGAAGTCATGGATTGCAGCCTCAAATCTGGGAAAGTGGAATTTTCCCTTAGCTTTACAAATGTGGCAGAAAGAATTCTTATTGTTCAACATTTTTGGATTTTCATTAATGTCTCTCTCTTTCTCTCTCTCATTTCCCCACCCCACACAATACACACCCACTAAAATCTGTGATAATTAAAAATGCTGTCTTAGATTTAAGATGTATTTGAAAATGTTTAGATATAAGGGCATCTCAGAATAATGACTGTTTTACTTCTGCTGCTTCTTTATATATTTTCTTTAGGGAAATGGGCAGTCAACTATTTGTTCATTCTTAGCCTTTTGTTCAAATATACATTTTCTATTTATTGAAATAGAATGTTACCTTTAGGTCCTCATGTCCCAGGACAGCCCTGTTAGTCTCAGCACAAAAAACTAAAAAGTTTCTCTTCTCATTTTCCTACCCCTATAAATTATAGTCATACATAGCCTTAAGTTGAAACTACCAAGTGTAAGTACAAATGAGGAAAATGAGACCAAAGAGGTGAAGTATTTTATTCAAGGAGAGTTGAGTCAGAGCCGCCATTGGAATTCAGGTCATTTTACTCTTAGTTCAGTTCTTGCGCAGATATTTATTGTGCTCAGTGCTGTGCTTGTTGCTATTTCTGTGCCCTTTCTATTTATTATGCTGCCTGCCTGTCTCTGCTGTGGAGGATTTGCTCTATAGAAGTTACTTTTCTTTTCACGGGGGAGCATATTCACCATGTCCATTCTCTTCTTATAGACTCAGCAGACGTCCTCAGTCTCCTCATTTATTTTAGAAAATTTATTTTTAATTTTAGTTGTCATACAGTAGTATATTAGTTTTAGGTGTACAACATAGTAGTTCATACCTTATGAAGTGATTACCATGATAAGTCTAGTAACCATCTGTCGCTGTATATAGTTATGATATTATTGACTATATTCCCTATGCTGTACATTACTGTTTTCTCATTTGTAAAATGAGGGTGCTGTACTACTGACTCCAGACTCTCTTGATTCTATCATTCTTTAATAAGTTATACATGAAAAATACACTCGAACCCTGAAAATCTTTCATTGTGCATTTCATGTAGCTTGTGTTCATTACGTTTTACTTATTTTTATTTCACCTTGTTCTTAAAGACAGCGTGAGAAGTAATGCTGTAATGCCTGTGGTGATACAGTGCTCAAAACAAAGTGTTTTAAACAGATGATTATGTTTTTCTTTAGGTCCCCTGTTGTGAACAAACCAGGCTTCATAGCACTGTTGTGAGTTTCTGTGCCTTTTCAGGTGGTGTGTGGAGGTACATATTAGCAGCATCATGAGCTCTTGTCTTCAGGGCCTAGCAAAATGTGAACTTATAAAAGTGAGCTAATAAATGGACGTTGATGATACACATATGTTATGGAGTAGAACATTTCCAATTTGGGCCCAAGGTATTGGAATTATGCTAGTATCCAGAGTAGAACCAGAAAGCCATATTCCTAGGCTGACATGCGGACACCTGGCATTCTTCAACTTCAGTTTGATGAAGATACTTGAAATGTGAGCATAAGTGCTGGGAAGCTAATTATCCACTTGATTGTTTTTCAATTGGAGCTTTCAGAATTTTGCTGCGTTTATCTTATACTAGGTTGAATTATTATTCTGGTTTAACACATGAGCTGAACAGAACCTTTCTTTTAGATCTGCTTTCTTTGAGGGAATAATTTGGATTATTATCTTGACCTTTCATTCTATTCGGAATCTACTGATGCATATTTTATCTATTTTAGTCTTTATGGACCTTCTTCAGGACCCTGGAACATGCATTTCCTCATGCAGTTTTTGAGTCTTTTTTTCCCTTTCATTTTTAAATTTATTTTAAAATGTAAAATTTATGTAGCACATCATATTTTAAAATGCTTTGTAATTTTGAGCTGTTTCCTTGTGTGCTTGTTCCTCTTGTCATCTCAACCCTTTTTTGTAACCAATGTGATAATAGATGAGTACTTTTTTCTCCTGTCAGTGATGAGGAAATGGTGCTAAATATGCTATTCACTATCTATTTACTAATCATTAATTTGTCCCAAAAATAATTTAAAAGGCTAAAGAAATGATAAGGAAGTCAAAAGTGTGGCTTGATTATACTGATTTTTTTTTTTTTTTTTTTTTTTTTTTTTTGGCATTCTGCAGTTTTTGGCTGACATAGTTTCAGTGGAGAAATTTCTTTTCTCTGATTGTTTATATTTGATGTTTTGATTATTATTCTTGGGCTCCTGGATTACTCTTTATACTTGGCATTTAGTTGTTATTTGAGATTATGCTTTAAATCTTGAATTAAACAATATTCAGAATGATCGTGATTAATCTCACATTTCGGTCTCATAAAAAATAGAGACTATCAGTTTTCTTTTCCTCTCAAGAATGCCCAACCAGAAGCACAAGGATTGTTTTGTTTTGCTTCTAAGCATCACTTGCGTTCGCTGGAGCAAGTGTGAAAAAATAATTGGCATTTTAAACTTATTGAACACTTATTGTTTGTTTATACTGGGCACTGTTTACGTATACTCAGGGTACATCAGTGAACAGATGGACAAAAACAAAAAATATGTGCCTTCATTGAGCTTATATTCGACTTGAGGTGGATAGGGGGAAATAGACAAAATAAAAAGCAAATATAGGTAAATAAGTGTAGTATATAGTGTTGTAGAGAAGATGGTAGTGTTGTTAAAAAAAACAAAATAGGGTAGGTGGGATTAGGAATGCTGGGATGAAGGTGAGGTTGCAAATTTAAATTTTACAATGTAAGGTCAGAGTAAGTCTCTTCAAGGAGATGATGGCATTAACCATGACACTATTTGGAAAACAGAATTTCAGGCAGAGGGAGCAGCCTGGGAGTGTTTCATTGTACATTCAGACAATACCAGGGTGTCCAGAATGGCTAAGTGATGTGAATAAAAGGGAGTGTGATGGAGACAGGATCAGAAAGGACATGCTTATCAAAGGCAATAATCTGTCTAGGAATGGCCCAAAATGGTATTGTAAGGACTGTCACTATTGTTTCTTGTCACCAAAAATAAAAAAATAACTTCATAGTAATACTTTCCATAGTAAACTTGATCTGATTGGATACTCTCTGCTCCTTTTCAAAATTCTTTGGAAAAAACAATTCCAGCTATATTTAAAAACCAGTACAATCTTTGCATCTTTCCCTTGTGTCCTTTATTCCATATTTCCATAGGGTGATATTTGAGAGCTGTTTCTAGGAATCTGGCCCTATCACTTCTTGTTGGGTTCTTTCATTCCCTTTGAGCATTTTCTCTTTGATGTATTCTTTGATTAAAAAAAAATATTTTGATATGACTGCTGTGTATATGTGTGCCTGTGTATGGTATGTGTGTGTATGTGTGTTTGTGATATTTGATTGAGAATCACAGTAAAGTTTCAAAAAAATCACCTTTCGCATTTCTACAAAGTATCAACAGAAATAGCAACAAATATCAATTAATGGTTAGCAGAAAATATGCTAGCGTAAAAGAAGACGGTGGGTTTTAATGATTTATTTAAGTATATTAATATTTTTAATGTGCTTAGACAACGCAGAATTTCTCATATGAAAGTATAATATCTGTATTTAATAGAAGAAAAAACCGCGAATGGGTAAGACAGTTCCCTCATTTAGCTTCAGTTTTCTCACATGTAAAACAGGGTTAATAACTGTTTAGCCAGTTGTTTGGAAGATTAGAGATTATGTGCATCAGTGTCTTGCATGGTGTCTAAGCACCCAGTAATGCTGCTGCTGCCACTACTACTACTACTACTACTACTACTATCACTACTACTACTACTACTACTACTACTACTACTACTGACATTTTATGTTAATGTTTAATGTTTAAACCATTTTGTTAAAAGCTTTTCATCTCATCCTCCCAAGGACCACTGGCATGAAAGCTCCATGGGGGAAGATGTCTCATCTCTATGGTTCACTGTCGTATATCTAGAATAGAGAATAGTGCTTGGCATATATTAGACACTGAATACCTATGTGTTGAATGAGTGAAAAGAAATGCTCTTTTCACAGATGAAGAAACTAAGGTTTGGTGAGATTGTATAAATCGTATATAAATGATCAAAAGGGACATTGAATAAATGGCAGAGTTAGAATTTGAACCTGGGCAGATTGACCTCAGAGCTCAAGTCCTTAATCATGACACCAACAGGCTTTTATGAGTGTTATGTGTAGGCAAGAGAGAGAGGGCTCTCTTCTTCCATTCCTTTAGGTTCATAGAGTCTCTTTTCTACTTTTATCTTATGGTGAGGACATGTATTAGGCACACTGAATTTAATAGCTATGATTATTGTCCTTGAGTATAAAAATATTATTACGTCTCTCTCTGTTTCTCTTTTTCCTATAACGTCAGCCAAAGACATATGGTGATGTCTCCAAATGTGTGCATGTGCTCATATAAAACAGTAAAAGCACAGAACACAGACACATGTGGGCTGCACACTGGGGTCCTCTGAAGATTTCTATGCTATGTAACTCTCTTGAGATCCTGTTGAGCAGTAGTTTGAAGTCTCAGGGAAATAACTACTGATCTGGACTAACTTTGTTTCCTTTAGTTGTATGTTATGAATGGGAGAGCAGCAAATGAATTTTAGGACCTGAATTTTAATCTCCCGTAGGTAAGACACTTCGTTGCTACTATGAGGTAAATTTTATTCCAAACTTTTTTTTAAATGAACAATAGGATGACAGTTATTATCAGTCACATTTCTTTTTCAATGTTCAAAGTTAAAAAAATCAAACAAAGTCTGGTAAAACTTTACTGCTTATGTTCACAAAGGAGATGGTAAAGTTTTTTTAAAAGAAAAAATTTTGCTAATTTTAATCTGGATTATATACAAAATCAATTTCATATAATTCTGAGAGAAGTTTTGTCCTTACCGATGTCATATCAATACTTTTTGAATGGTTAACCCTACTTTTTATGTATTTATTTGTTAGATAACTCACATTAAGATTATGAAAAAGACTCTTTAATGGTACTCAATTAGCTTACTTCATCAATGATAAAGACAGGAAACAAAATAAGAAAGAGCAGTTTAATGAGATATAGAAAACATGGTCTTATAAATTCTTTGTAACTACATATGATCCTGCTTTCATTCGAAGGCTCAGAATTCCAAGTGTTCTTAGAGAAATATGTGACTAATGCAGCTTAAATGGTCTCAAACTGACATGTAGCCATTTTTTCTCAGTATTTCTTATGTACTGGAATATGTCAAATGCTGACGCAGTAGTAACAATTTATAAATTGACATTGCAGCAACTTTTTTAACTTTACACTTGGGCAAAAAACAGAAAAAAAATCCCTGGAATCAATGCTAACCAAATTTATAGCAGAAACCACTGGGCTTCTTTTTCACCTTTATGCTGTTTGCCAGTTTAATTAATGCTGACATAGATCAATTTGTGAGAAAAACAAGAAGAAGTCAAAGTATAAAATTTCGCTAACTTTTTTCCTTAATATCACATGTTGATTTTTTTTTATTTTTTAGTTTGAAGATAAACTGGGAGGAGGTAGAGATTAGACAGAAAGGGAATGGATGTATATTTATTTCTTTAATAGGAATGTGGGATTAGAACATGTACAATGCCCATTTTAGGAATGATTTTATACACATTTTAGTATGAAACAACAAATGTATCAATCTTCTGACATTACAAAAGTTCCATGTGGGCTTCTGCTTCCTATTATTTTTACAAAGTTAATAATGACAATTTACCTACAGGAAATCATATAAGGAGCAGGGAAGGAGATATTTGGGATAATTTTTTTTTAAGAGTATGTGCATCTTAAGAGTCTAATCAATAGTAACTGAAGTACTCCATCTTCATAAATGCCCATGGCTCACCACCATTAAATTCATGGCAGTTATGGGATCCCAAAAACCACAGGGATATATTATGTATTGACATTGTGATGGACAGGCCTAATAGGTCTTTTCCATTTATAACAAATTTGTTCCTATACTCCATGCCAGGCTATATTTTGCTGATTTCCTCCATTTCCATGGTGAGGTCTCAATCTTGGTAGTAAAGCATATTTCAGGCAATTATAGTTTAAGGTTGCTAAATTGCAGGTATTAAGCCACTGAATTAACTGCTCAAGGAGTTCATGGCAACACTCTGGGCATCTTGGCGTGATATTTAGAAAGCAATATGTAGGTGTGTTTAGAAAAGTAATAAAGCGCTTCTTAGAAGACGTATATCTGCAGCCCATTAGCTTTTCCTTCTAGTGAGTGCTGTAATGGAAAGTGCTTGGTGAGCCACCGGTGTCCTAGTGTTCAGGTACCTGTCTCAGATCCTGATGTTCCTGGATTCAGTCTAATCCTATGTTGGTCAGACCTCTCTGGCCTGGATCTGCCTTGGGAAATTTGATCTGTCCCTGGGGTGGTTTAGATCGGAAATTTTTTTAGAAATTTAAGGTCGCTTTGAACCTTTGAGTTTGAAGACAGTTAAAACATAAAGTGGGGAGGAGGAGGGCGTGTTAATTAACCTGAACCAATTAATAAGGATGAACCATGATTTTTTTATTAGTTATAGAATCACAAACCACTGGAATGCTGCTGGTTAGGAAGCAGATGTGGAACCCAATTTTGTTGTATTTAGTAGGCTCTTTCAAAATTTATAGAATACATTGAGGCCCAATCTAAATTAGTGAAATGTAAGCACATTTTTGCAGTAGTCCAAATTTCAGTTACCTTCACCTATAATAATCTCACATGCACACATGCACACTTTAAAAAATAAGTATAGAAAAGTCTAATAACAAGAATTTATTGAAAATTTCCAGTAACTAGCATTTTAAGATTCACTAGTAAATGAAAAGATGTGATTATAACAGTGCTGAGTTAATACATTTCAAATTCATACATATAAATTGAGAAAACCATATTTCATGTAGTTACACTGTTAATACATATTTTTTCTCCTATGATTCCTTCAAAATTGATAATTGTTATGTGGAAACTACAAGTTAACCAAAATACCATACCATTTCCTTTATCTATACCATAGAAATTAAAACAGTACATATAACTTGAATTTCCAGTTATGTATATGTGTATTCATATTTAGCAGTCAACAAGAGTCTGCTTAATCTTCTTATTAACACTGAATCAAAGAATATTAGAGCTATAGATTTCAATTCAGTCATTTTGTTGATGAAAAATGGGATCCGTAGTAATGAAGGAGTTTTCTCAAAGTCATGAGCTGTTTGGAGGTCAGGGAGAGACTGCACTCTGGCTTGCTGGCCTGCAGATTGGTGTCAAGCAGAAATCAGAAATTTTAATACTGTAAATGGCCTAAAGTTTCTCTGTGTTTGAACTGTACCAACTAGCCAGGCTGTGAATTGAGCCCATATCTGATAAAGCCTGTTTAGAGTACATACTGGTTCCACAGGGAGTGTATTTTATGTAGAGTTGCCTGGGAATTTGGTGGAAGGAGCAAAGGGAGTAGGAAATGAGGTCTCCCTGAGGGGTTCGTCATAAACACACACCATGCCTTCATCGCATGTTGCATTGCTGTTTTCCAGATTTCAGCCCCATTCAAAGGGACGTGATTTGTAGGTGTGGGGCATGTAGGTGAGTAGATAAGGGCTGGCAGCATTTCTCCTTGTGCTGCCAGGCTTGTCCTTGCAGGTCCTGTTTCAAAGAGAACATGCTCTAAGTAAAAGCACTGTCATGACTTCGGTCTCTTACTGCGAACAAGCAAACCTAATCTCTTTCCTCTCAGATTGTGTGAGAGAGAATGAATCTCCCAAAAAGAGCGAATGGGCATGAAAAGGCTAAGTGTAGACATTGAAGAGAAGCTTGGCCTAGTCACCACTGTCCCAAGTCACTTGGCCTAGTCACTCGGGTCTCATGACAAAGGTTCAGGTTGAAAGTATATGGCTGCTCCAGTGCAGCATGGACAGAGTGCATGCTGGCACTGTGTTCAGAAATGTCTGCAGGATCAGGAAAGTTGTTCGTGTCTCCACCTGGATGAACGCAAGGTTGCCTGAAACTTTCACTACATAATTCTTATCTTTGCTGATCTGTGAGACTCCTGAGTGTTGTTTTATTTTTATTTTTTATTTTTGTAGTTAACAGGACTTTCACACAATCTCTTTCATTTCATGCTTACAGTTTGGGTAATAGAAATCATTCTTTTCATTTTGCATTAGTGGCAAGACTGGTACTCAAACTTAAGACTCCTGGTTAACTCTCAAACCATTATTCTCTGCAGTATCCTATAGCTGCTTTGGGAGGACATACATACACACAGGCACATGAATACTTTTTGAATATGGAAACCACACAGGTGTGTATGTGTCCACAGATCCTGTGAGAAAAAAAAAATCAACATTATGTTTTGGAAACTATAGCTCAATGGAAATTTGGGGATATCAGCAAGGTGGCTTTTATCAGTCTCTTTCTGTCTTTCTCTACACACAGACATGCTCACACATACATACAGTATTTAACACATACATAACTATATATCGGTCACTATCTTTAGCTAGTGTCTTACAAAAAAATGCACAGTGGTCATCAGCATAAGCCTATTGCTTCAGAGTTGAAGGAAGAACACATGCAACCTGTCATTTGACTTGAATGCATGGAAAGTGCCTATAGATCCAGGACTCTTCTGACGTTGCTTGTATTTAAGTTGCAGTTGTATACAATTACAGCTGTTTAACTTGTCGTAGTGACAAAGTTGTTGTCTCTCCTCACTTCATGATAGCTGTAGTCATGTGTCATTCCTCACCACACAGCTGCCATGCTGTGTAATATCTGTACTGTGTGCAGGGGAGAGCATGTCCCAGAGAGACTGAGTGACATCACCAAGATTCCTAAGGCTGGGAGCTGGGCACTTCCAGGACTTTGTTCCTAGGTTTCTCTTTAGCATTAAGAGCCGAATGGTCTTTAGTGAGGTGAATGATGGTGGCTGAGCACCTGAGCAGAGTGGGAGGCATGCTTCTCACTCCAGGCATGAGATTTCCAGCCTTTGCCAGCTATGATTACACATGTAATTGTGCATCTAAATTTAGTCTACCATTTGCATATGTAATGAATTATAATATAGTTAGTTCTCTCTGGTCTCCTTTTCGTAAAATTTGGATTACTCAGACTCTTATCTGACACTAAAATCTTTTTTATAAGTATACATGACATTTTGAAGAATAAGATTAACTGCTATTTATAGCCCTTTAACTTCAAATTCAGATCCCTCTGCTGTGATCGATAGTTAAGAGTGCCTCAGTTTTTTAGAAAACAGTCTCAGAAACTTTGTCACAGCAGTAGCATCTCTCCAGTAGTGTTCAGTGTTCACTAGTGATCACAAAACCCACATCACCACAAACCAGATACTGCTTTATCACCTCAAACCAGATGAATAATCCCTGCACTTGGCAAGGCTTATGCACTCATTTTTTCATTTACTTAGCACACATGTATTGAATACCAATTCTCTGTGTGCCAGACCCTGCCTCGGGTAATTCATAGGTAGTGCTATTTATCATCCTCGTTGTTATAGGTTGTATTATACTCCTCAAAATTCATATGCTGATGTCTAAACCCCAGCATCTCAGAATTTGAACCTCGTAGGGGAATAGGGAATAGGGTTGTTACAGATGTAATTAGTTAAGACAATGCCATGCTAGAGTAGGATAGACCTTTAATCCAGTATGACTGGTATCCTTATACAAAGGGATCATTTGGATACAGACATGGACTCAGGGAGAAAACCATGTGAAGATGAAGGCAGAGATTGGGGTGATGTTTCTACAAGCCAAGGAATGCCAAAGATTGCCTGAAGCTAGGGGAGAGGCAAGAAACACATTTTCCCTCATAAGCCACAGAAGGAACCAACCCTGTGGATACCTTGATCTTGTACTTCTGGACTCCAGAAGTGTGAGACAAAAAAATTTCTGTTGGTTAAGCCCTCCAGTTTATGGTACATTGTTACAACAGCCCTAGGAAACTAATATAGCCGACTGCTCTCTGCTCCTGGGAACTCACAGTGTCCAGGGAGCTTCTGTGTGGATAGAGTCCAAATTGAATTCTGGACATTACCAGCCACTTAAATTCACCCTGCCAGGGGGTGAGGGTGAGGGGGTGGTGGTGGTGATGGTGCTGCTGCTGCTGCTGGTGGAGTTGCTGGTGGTGGTGGTGCTTGAATGGCTTATAGGAGTGCTGAGGTATTTATCCTTTCAGCTCTCAAGGTGACTGGGAGGGACCTGGGATGCTAGAGCCCCCAGCCTCCTTTATTTACTAAGGATGCCAAATGCTATTATCAGTTTTTATGTGAGGTATGATGGTAAAATAATGGAGAAAAACCAGTCAAAGCAACTAAAGAAAAATCAAGTATGATCGGGGTCAATTTTGACTTCCAAAGATCCAGAATGATGACCAAGGCACATTATAGCAAAAAGACTTTTATGTTGCAAGGATTTGTGATCTTGCAATTGTTGTAGGAAGCTAAATTGGGGCAAGGGAGGGTGTATCAGAGTTGAAGAAACACAGTATAAATAGGGCAACTTATTGGAAGGACCCAGTAGGAACTAAGTAAGGGTTTCCACTTGTTCGAACTGGAATTTGGAGCCTGGCTGCCAGCCAGGTGGAGTGTGGGAGTGGGACTAGAAATCAGGAGCTGGGCAGAGGGCCAGTCGGGAAAGTAGTCCCGTTGGGTACAGAGCAGTTCTGTTGGATGCTCCCTCGCCGGTAGTGAACGAGGGGCAGGACCTGCCTGGGAGGGAAGTCATCTGCAGCTCTCAAGCTCCCTGTGCTTATTTAAGCACTTTGAGAGTTTTGTCTGACATTTTTGGAAGTATGTAGAAGTAACAAAAGTTTACAATATCTCAAAGCTATAGAGAAAAAAAAATCATACGTATGGAGGAGAAATGCATCCTCACCAGAGGCAGGCATACTAACATCAGCAAGATATCCTCTCTGTACTATCTCTGAAAAGGTAATTGAATTAACGAATGTGGAATGACCCATAAAAACAATGAAAAGCATCCATTTGACCTAAGGAAGTATAATGTTGTGGACCCACTTAGTGTAAGTGAGGTACCTTCCACATTTCAGTCATGCAAAAGATGTCAGTGTACATTACTGATGATTGAAATGATTATTCTGAGAGAGGATTACATTATTTTTACTACACTCTTACAGCTGTCTCAGAGGTTATGTGATCAGCCTTAGGGGAAAAAAGTTGTTAAAATTGAACACAAAATTCTGAATCTTAAAGATGCCTGCTTGAGGTATTTGAACAAAAAATTAAGTTCTATAATATCATGGATGAAAAACAAATTGTCAACATTTATAATATTTTACACACAGAGAGATGAGAGCTATGTCAGGCAATCTATAAATATATTTTGTTTAATTTTTCCTAAGTCTTTCTCCATGTTTAAATGTGTTTAATTTCATAGTGAACATTTGTGATACATGGCATTTTCTTTTGAATGCTCAGGCTTTGATGTGCTTGTGGAAATCTACTTTCTTCACTTGCACTCAAGAAAACCTATTGGAATGCGAGGGACAGTAATGATGCTGAATGGGTAGTTTTGAATCTGTTTCAATTTATTAAAATATACATTATTTGCAAACTTTAATATTTTAACTATTATTGAGAGCATTGCTTTTGACAGACTCTGCAGTTGATTATCCATAATAGATGTCATGAAAATTTAGTTTGAGTACTGTGGCTGAAGGGTCAGGAGTTTAAGATTTTAAGAAAGCTATATTTTTCTCCAGGCTTATCCTTCTGCTAATTTCTGGTGTGTTGCAATCCCCTGGGTTTAATATGGGACTCCAAGGGGTCTTCTAGTTTATACCCTTGCATTCTGGGAGGGCATGTATTTCCTTTTAATTAGATTGCGGTGGCCAATGCTTTATTCTTCCCTGAACAGTGTTGCTTCAGGATTGCATAATACTTACTATCCATCAAAGTAGTTATGTCCTAGTTTCTGCTCTTTCACAGTGCTGGTATGTTCATGAACGAGTATAATGTAATATACAACAATTTTTTTAATATCTTGGGATATTGTAAAAGAGTAATTTGCTAGAAATGTAAGAAGAGAGAATTAAGGCTTTAATAAATCTGTGTTAGGCTCACTGCCTTTCTGCACTTGAGGTCTTACCTAGTTTATTTGAGGCCTGAGGTTCTCTCTAAGGTACATAGGACCCAAACTAATATATTTTAGAGGCATGGTATTTGGGACAGAAATTTCTAACTCTGGATTTGTGGTATGCTGAGGATCCTCAACTATTTCAAAGGGAATTGCAAATCTCAAAAGAAAATGTATTTTAAATTTACTTTAATGTAATAAACCAGTACATGCCATTGAATCCCCTTTGTGGCACTGGTGGAGTCTGACCTGCACTGTGTTGAGAACCACAGTTAAAAATGAGTGGTTCCCAGTGCCAGCCCTCAAAAAAGCTTATTCAAGCAGAACAGACCTGCAAAGAAAGCAGCAAGATGTTATAGGTTCTATTTACAGGAGAAGGTTCATGAGAGTGATAGTTCTTGAACTTGAAGTAGTTTAGAGGATTGCTATGCTTAGTCACAATGAAGACTGGGAAGCACATTGAAAGTGGTCTTATATCCATGCAAGTGTGACAGACTTTTAGAGCAATCTGTGTTCTTTTTGAAAAGTTCCTGAAAGTTTGTAAAAAGGAGGAATAGCAGGTCTTATGATATTCTCTCTTTACCATAGATTTCTTTGACATTTATTAGAGAAGGCATATGTGTGTACATTTATATACATGCATATATAGTAGTCCCCCCTTAGTAGTGGTTTTGCTTTATATGGTTTCAGTAAACCCTGGTCAACCACTTTCTGAAAATCTTAAATGGAAAATTCCAGAAATAATTAATTTATAACTTTAAATTGTACATCATTGTCAGTAGCATGATGAAGTCTCTGTTCCACTCAGGACATGAACCATCCCTTTGTCCAGTGTATCCACGATGTAGATGTAACTAGCCTGTTAGTCACTTAGTAGCCATCTTGGTTATCAGGTCGACTGAAGTGCTATCACAGTGCTTGTGTTCAAGTAACCCTTATTTTACTTAATAATGGCCCTAAAGCATAAGAGTAGTGGTGCTGGCAGTTCAGATATGCCAAAGAGAAGCCATAAAATGTTTCCTTTAAGTGAAAAGATGAGTACAGTGCATTTAGATATTTTGAGAGAGACCGCATTCACATAACTTTTATTACAATGTCTTGCTATAATTGTTCTATTTTATTATTATTGTTGTTAATCTCTTACTGTGCCTAATTTATAAATTAAACTTTATCATCGGTATGTATGTATATGAAAATAGCATATGTAGGGTTTAGTACTATTCATGGTTTTGGGCATCCTCTGGTGGTCTTGGAATGTAACCTTCATGGATAAGTGGGGCCTAGTATATATTTTTGTATGTGTATGCATGTATGTGTATTGTTTGGATATTATATGTTATATAATATCTATTGGTATATAAATTATATATATATGAAAAATTTTGTAGCCAAAATTAATAGAAATGTGATCAACAAAAAACACTTCACAAACAGCAGACTCTCCTGGCAGGTATGGCCAAGGGCTTGGTTTCAGGGCTCAGTGGGAAATACTTGAGTCAAGACACATGAGACAATTTTTTTTCTGATAGCAGAAATGAATGTTCAGGATAAAAACAGCAACTCTTTTGTAAACATTTTTGCAATAATGGCTGGCGTTTATTTACTTGCATATCTATCCACCTGTTTATTCACCAAGTATTTCTTGAGTGTTTATTATGAATAATTGCTTTGTGAGTAACTGTGATAATAAAACAAGGCTGACAACTCTCACGGGAGGAATGGTTTCTTATTAATTGTTGGATCCTTGTATCTAGTGCAGTATCTGGAGAATGGAGACATTCAAAATATGTTTGGTTAGTTGAAATAACCTGAACCGTGAAGACTTATGGACATGGCCTCTTCAGGAAATGGATATGGCACAGTCGAGGACATACTCAGAAGAAACTAATAACACATGGTCAATATAAGATATGTAGTGCTTGATTTTCTATATAATACATGTTTTGAAAAGTGTGTAAAGTGGAACCTTTTCATCTGAGTAAAATTGGTGATACACAAGTGGAGATGTTGGTAACTTTATCAATAACTTCAATTTGTAGGATTGCCATGTCAGACAAACTCTAATGTTGCTAATTTGGCTCAAGATAGGTTTTCTATTATACAAGCAGCAGAAAGAGATTTTATGCTCTTTTTACCTCAATTGACCTCTGAGAAAATGAGCCATTTATAATGCTTCACGATGATGGCTTGCATGGCACATGGAATGTTTTCTTAAAGAGAATAAATATCTTGGTATTTGTGGTTGGCTGTTGTCTTTCTGCCTCAGTCAGGCAGAGCTGTGATTACTACATTTCCTGCCTGAGTGATGGTGGAAATCAGGTTTGGTGGTTTTAGAGAAAAGAATTGGTATTCAGTAAATCTTTGTTGTTTAACTACTGTCTTTTAAAACTTATTTAATTTCTCTGTCTTGAACAACGATGTGTTATTTTATGAAGGGATTTGGGAAGTGTTTGGGTTGTATTTTTACTTTTCCCTTTGTATTGCTGAAGAAATCAGAAGGATTGATGACTATGGATGATTTCTCATAGAATTTAAACTGAAAGTTTTGGGTGAATATCTCCTTTAATTAAAAGAAAAAATATAAACACTTCTCTTTGTGTTGGTGATGGAAATAGATATTTTAAATGTCGTTACATTATTAATTTAAAAATAAATTAAAACTAAGAATTTGAAGTGTTTTGATTCTCCCTCTCCCATAAAATGTAACATTCATTTCTGAGAGAACTTCCAAAGAATCTCTTGTCTGGACCACTAACTATATGTCAATATTTATTCTTATATGCCTTTCCCTGTGGGTGTAATGCCTTCCCCTCAACTTTGATGATAAACTCTTACTCATTTTTCAAGATTAATTTCCAGTAACACTTTGCAAGTCCCAGACAGTTTCTGGGTTTTCCACTTCTGTTGTGATTTATAAAGAGACAAGCACATACCTATATTTTGGCTATTTACACACTGACTTCCCCTGCCTGTGCATTATTTCAGGTTCAGGATTGTATTTTATGCTGGGTCGTACCTTCAGGGCATAATGCCCTCTTGACAGTTGAGGTTTAATCCGTTGTTGAATGTGTTGCTGACTAGATCAATGAGTACTTTGAAATGGAGCCTTGCTTGATGCTTTCTCCTTTCTCCTTGGAGAACCATAAGGCTATCAATGTTCTGAAGGTGCTCCATTGTCCTTGAACTAAATCTAAAAGCTTCTGTGGCTGTGGCCCAGGAAGGGAAGGCTGGTCTGCATGCAGTCATATGGCCGAGGAGAGGGACTTTCTTGTCTTTCTCAGGATTCATCTCCTCTCTGCCCACCTACCTTCTTTTCACACAGATCAGGGTGCTGTGGGCAGAGAACAGAACCAGCACTTTGATATAAGGGCGAATTTCTTTAATCTCTATATGTTTCTGAGGACATTGTTGGTACCAAAAATAATCAGCAATAGCTTCCTGCTGTAGGCAGCTTTCAAACCTGTGCCTGAAAAGGAAAAATAAACTCCTTTGAGTAGAAATAACCGTTGATATATTTAATTTAGGGTTAGCACAGTGTCTTTATTGATTTAAACTATGCAGGAGGTAGTCGGACTATCTAACAGTACAGGGATTAATAGTGAAATGACATAATGCTGGCAATAAGTGTTTGTGGGAAATAAAATTTCTGCTGGATTTGATTTATTAAAGACTATACCAGCATTTCAAATCATTGGCCTGAGTTTCAGTCCTATTTACTTTTACATAAAATTTTTTTGGTGACCTTGGATAATTGCTGAATTTCTCCACTGGTAAAAGTGGTAAATATTAGCCTCCAAAGTTTGTTGTAAGAATAGAATGAGACTATGTTAGTGAAGCCTCTTTGAAAATGAAATATTAGTATCGTCCAGATGTAGGTTCTATTATAATTTCTCTCCCATTTAAGAAATTTTTTTCTCTTTATTTTAAGTGAAAAGCAGGGTTTACCTTGTCCATTGTTCATTATGCAATGCAGTGGAAACATGGACAGTAATAGTTCTGTCAATCATAGGCAGCCTCAAAGGGAGTGGAGTCTTGTATTCAGCAGATGGGGAACAGAAACTCAGAGTATGTAACTTATAAAAAGCCAAACAGCCCTTAGCAGCATAGTGAAACTAAAACTCAGGTCACTTGTTTCCTAATTTCCAATTTTATTAATCCATAAGTATGAAATAGTAAAATATAGTTCAGACTTAGAAATATAAAAATGAAAGTCTCCTCTACTACCTTTTTTCAGTGTAAGCTCCCTTGACTGAGCTGTATTAAACGAATGTTGAAAACTATCAGACCCTATTATTATTCAAATACTCATTTCTGTTTGGTTTACCTCAATACATTGAACAAACTTTTTAGCACATCAGTAAGGTTTCTATTTATTCTTACGTGTGTGTGTGTGTGTGTGTGTGTGTATGTGTTTTGGAAAATGTAGTGATTATTTTTTATATTTTTAAGAAATTGGAAGAGAAAGGGATCACTTGTTCTCCTTTCATCTTTGATCACAGATATCTGAGAAGACTTTATAATTGTAATTTAGAATAGCCCAGTTCTTTGTCCATTTTAACAATCCTATGTTACACAATTTTTTTTAACACTTTATTCTGCCTACCCCTGAATCTCTTTTGCTTACCCTTTCCTTCTCTCTCTCTCCTTTCTACAGCTTTATTTTTGGTTATTTGTAGTATGGCAGTACTTCTGAATTATAATGGTAGTGTTTTTCCATACCTCCAACCTGTCCCAAATTCATGAGGTGACTTTTAAAAGCTGCCAGATTCAGCTATGGGAAAGTATGGACACTTGCCAGCAGAGGCATTGTAGCTCATGTTAAAGACACTGTTCTTTTCTGGGAGAAATCATTGACAAAACTTAGTTTTCCTTTAAAGAGCTCACATAGAAAAGATATTTTCTTCAGCATTAATTGGATAACTATACCTAGTAGATCATAAAGCTCAATTCTCCAGGGCCCAGAAACCAGGGCAAGAGAAACTCCTAATACAATGTGATCTGTTCATGACCTTCTTCAAAAAGAACATCTCAGGTCTCCCTAAGGTATACATTTTCAAATCCATCTCTCCTCACACCCTTAAGAAATAACCTCTTCCCTTGGACCACACCCCCGAATGAATGGAAGACACTGAATGAAGAAGCACTCAGAGCAGCTAGCCTATTTAAATAGCTGACCAAATCTCTTCTGAATATTGTGTGCGTGTGTGTGTTTGTGCACATTGTGCGCATGTGTAAATGAACAGAAGTGGGCCATATGGGACACAGCTGGTAACAACAACATAGGTAATGCTGGCATGATAGAAGGACACAGGCTTGAATTAGGTCATGCCCTGGATGCAATTCTCGGCTCTGAAGATGAGACTCTGGCAGTCACTTCCCGCCCCCAAAGGGGAAAAATCTGGTCTAGCATCTGGCCCCAAGTGATTGGTAAACTCCTGTGAGAAGGAGCCTAAGGCCTGATGGAGGCCAGGCTTCCTTCGCCTGGTCTTTAGGGCTTGTTACCTCACAGATAGAGGAAGGAGGCATTTTTTTTTTTTTTTTGACAGGTAAAACAACAACAGCAAGAAAGGAGGTTTTATTTTTTGCCTTACTCCATCTCCTGGCCTGAAAAGACACTTTTCTGTCCCTGAGGACATATGCAACGAAGATACATATGAACGCATAGCTCATACTCAGAGAGAAAAGACTCCATTCTAATTTTAAAAAGTAAACTCTCTTCTTGTTTAATATTTATCAACTTCATTCATTCCTTGCGCTCCTCAAGGTCATATTCATTTTTAGAATTCTAGGATTCTGTCTGTTAGGATTCCTTGATAATCCAAATGAAGAATAGAAATGAAACAAAAAGACTAAGCAAAGAAGGGAGAGAGAGAGAGAGACAGAGACAGAGACAGAGAGACAGAGAGACAGAGACAGAGAGACAGAGACAGAGAGACAGAGAATGTGTGTGGGTGTGTGTTTATTTCACTTTAACCAAGACCAAATTGAGCAAGAGTAAAGCTATGCTCCCATTTCCCCTTCTTTTCCTTGTCTGGACTTGTTAGAGTTAAGCTCTTCCAAGGTTTTCCAAATTAAAAGCCGTGCCGTTTAAAGATAAACTGATTCCAGAATCACAGCTAGAAGGAAGCAAACTTCTCATTCAATAGGATAAGAAAATGAGTCCTAAATTGGTGAAGTGACAACTTAGGGTCACAAAGAGATATTGTGGGTAGTGAGTACCTTCTATATTTTGTGAGGTACATGAAAAGGTCATGGAAACCTTATCAGTGGTTTTCACCGAATGCTAGATTCAAATTTAAGTGGTTTAAGAGTAACTGAGATTCAAAGAATAAATCAAATGCATAATGAAGATTCAGAGAGGACCCTGACATCATATGTGGAGTAGAGCAAGGAATAAACCAAGATATGTGTTCTGAGAAGATTGTTATTTAATTCTGCAGAATTTTCATTAGCATAATCCTCTTAATGGATGAATATTCAATTTTAGCATCTCTTGCAATATTGCAATAGACAACACCAGTTTTAACCCTCTTTTTTACTAAACATTTCAGGGCTCTCCCTATTTCTGCAGTTTACTATTGAATTTACTTTTCATGATTCTATCCTTTCTGCCCAAACTGCATGATCCTTTTGTAGAAGAAAAATCACTTATGAGCAATAAAATGCAACTTTCTCCATCTCTTTGATTCATTCCTAGCAGGATCCAGGGGGCAGAATCCCCTTCCCTCTCTGGTACTATAGAGTGGGCTGTGAAACTGCCTTTTTCCAGGGCTGCCGAGTATAGGCTGATAGTCCTGTCTTTTCAACTGGTTAAATGAATGCCTTTACCTAGCTGATAAAAGCATCAGGGTTTGGAAGAGTTCCAGGGCCTCCTTTGTGTTTGTAGGAAACCGTGGTAGCATTTCCAGGAGCACCGTGAGTTTGGCGCAGTGCAGCAAGCTTGTATAATAGTTCCATGTTGATGCTTGGATCGGCTCATCACTCCACTTGAGAGAGTGGGAAGCATTCACTCATTTCTGTGCAAGGGGATGTGCGTGTATTATATGCATGTATGCATTTGTGTGGGTGCATGTTTACTTTTCTTTAAATCCCATTAACTAAGTGTCAAGTACATCTGCGATTACTTACTTAGCAAGGTTACTATTTCTGGTGTCCCATTTTTATTCAGGTCTTGGAAAATTCATTACATTTTTGCTTGTGCTCTGGAGTGCTCTTTTTCTAGGGTCTTTAAAAAATATATGTGTGTATGTGTATGTGTGTGTATATATATATACAATATGCATGTGTGTGTGTGTGCAGGTGTGTATATACATATATATGTGTGTGTGTGTGTGTGTGTGTAGAGATATATATATATATATATATATATATATATATATAACCCTCCTAGTTCATATATGATTGGCTCTGAGGTTTGGATATTTACCACTTCTGCCCCTGGTACCAAGCTCACTCCAGTCCTGCTGTCCAGCACATTGCCTAAATTTAGACATTCTTCTTGTACAAGGACCGAAATAACTAGGAACGTATTTGATATTTTAAAGACCAATATTTTTATTTTACAAATGAAGACATGGAGATGGACCAATGAAATGACTTGCTCAGGGTCACTCACGTAGAACCTGAACCTGCTGACTTTTGGTCTAATTCTTATCTGACATAACTGCATTTAATTTTTCTAAAAGATTATGAGAAGTTGATTGAATTTCCCTCGATATGGCATATAAGTTTCTTTAGAGTCGTGGTTGTTATGCATTAGATCACCGAAGGTCTTTTGATTTCTCTTGAAGTTATAAGGTAGAAATCAGTACACTCAGATAAATTATACTTGTTCGGATGTTACTTAATGCTCATCATATTGATTTCTACATAGTAGGTACTCAGTAGGTATTTATTAATCAATTTTGTAATTAGGATTGAATGAAAAGTGAGAGAAGGTGACTGAAGTTTTTGTTGTTTGTTGTTAAATACAAATATTCCCAGTTGTCAACCTGGCATACGTGAAGCCCTCCCTCTTCTAGCAATAGAGAGGATCTCGAGTGTCCTTTTGGAGAGATGTCGCTTGATTCAAGTGTTTGGGAAATTTTAACTAAAATACTCTGCTGAAGATTGTTTTAAAAAGGACATCTTCAAGTAACTGTACCTTTCTGTTGCTGGCCCCTCCTTACTGGGCTTATGTAGAACACTCTGGATGGTTCAGAAAGTCTGTTCTGGGGTCAGTTCCAACCTTGGCTACCTGCTGTGAGACACTGAGCAAGTTATTGAATATTTAAGTCTCAGGTTACTCGTCTGTCAAACAGGTGCTGTTGGGGCAGTAATGTGCAAATGAATGGGAAGTACTCGGTCCAGAACCTGGAACATAGCTTGCGCCTGGGTAAATGTTCACTTCTGTTAGAGAGATGCCCTGGAGACTAAGTGATTACTATCTGTGTGACCTTAGTACATTACTTACATTCTTTGTGTCTCTATTCCCTCATCTGTAAAGTGGGGATGATAATAGAAGTTTACTCTTAAGGATTTTGTGAAGATTAAATAAATCAATATACGAAAAGTACTTAGAACAATGCCCATCACCTACTAACATACATATACATATGCTCAAAAATATCAGTGATTACTGTTGCTATGTAAAGCACTTAGTGCACTAACTACTATATTGTATCTACTCGAAAAAAGTAGCTCTTATTATTATTTACTCTTTCTTCCCTTTTAGAAGAACTGGTCCAAAAAAATAAGTGGTATCATTGTAACAACATTTCTGAATCTTGAACAGGATTTATTTTTATAAGACCAAGTTATAAGCTTGTATTTGTAACTCCCTTTTAATGTGTTGGCGTGTTAGTTTTCTATTACTGCTGTAACATATTACCACAAATTTAGTCATATAAGACAACATAAATTTATTATCTGACAGTTCAGTAGGTTAGAAATCCTATATGGGTCTCATCTGTCTAAAATCAAGGCGTCAGCAGGCTGCACTCCTTTCTTGAGGCTCATGCAGAGGTTGGCAGAATTCAGTTCCAGGTGGTTGTAGGATCCAGGTCTCCATTTCTCTGCTAGCCATCAACCGAGGGCCTCCCTTGGTAGCATCTAGAGGCCTTTCTCTGGCCCTTCCTTGTAGCTCCCTACCTCTCTTACCCTTACCTGTACACTCCATCAGCTATAGGGTACCAAATTCATCCCATGCTGCCATTTTTCTGAACAAAGCCAGGAGATATGCTCTGCTTTAAGGATACATGTGTTTAGATTGGAGCCACCAGGATCATTCAGACTCTTCTCCCCACCTCAGAGTCCTTAACCTTGATCACATATGCACAGGTTCTGGGGATTAGGATGTGGACACCTAACTTTGCATACCACAGTTAGAATACAAATAAGTGACTTTGGTCTATGAAGCTGATTAATTGTGGGTAGTTCAAAGTAAATACACCTTAATTTTCACATTTCATTGTTCAAAAGGTAAAAAGTCTGAATATCTTGCCAGAAGATATGCTAATTTCTCTCTTCATTCTTTTGATCCTATGGACCCTTAGAGACACATTTATTTGATGATTATTCTTTTAGCAGTATTTCTGGCACACAGTCTTATTTTTAGAAATAAGATTTGTGGCATAGTGTCCATTCTTGTCTTGTAAAAAGCTGACTATCAGGAGACCATCCACTTAAAGATCAAACTCAAAGGTAATTTTTTTTCTTACGTCATTTTCTGCAGTGCTGTGTTCAACCATTCTGTCTCCTACTTCTTTCAGAATTTAAAATTGTTCTCTTTGTCTTTTGCTCCATCATTTGTTTTCTTTCAATTTTGACACGTTTCTCTGCTCTGGATCCCCTGCTGCACTTTGAGCTCCTTTACAGCTAGCGTTGTTCCTTAAACTGCTTTGTATCGTTAACACTTAATACAATGCCCGATAAAAGATAAACATGCAATGCATGTTGGTTGTATTCCAGTGTGCTATTTAGAAGACGAATATTTGTCTAATCTGTCACTCATCAGTCATCTATTGGCCAGTCCCCTTGGAGACAGGCTATCACACATCTACTTCTCTTTTTTATTCATTAAGCCTGTCTAGCTGTGATTCTGCATACTGACTGCTGATTCTGCATACTTAGATAATATAATTTAAATTTATTTAGGCTGAATAGAGGACACATGTCAGGTAAGCATCAGGAGCTAGTAGAACATAGGATTATTCTCAGTATTAGAAGTAGTGGGGTTGGATTCCGAATCAGAATAGCAATAGGAATCTGGGTCAGGAAGACAAGTCCAGAAAAGAGTAGGTGTGAACAAAGCACATCTCAGGGCAGATGCCAGCTTTGATCAGGGAGTTTGTGGGGTGAGGTAGGACAACTGGAACAGATCCCAGAGAGAAGGGCAAGCACACCTTGCTATTTATCCTTAAAGAGCATATTTAATCTAATCGGGTTTTCTGGTTCATGCATGTGATGATCGTGAATTGGGTGCAGTAGTGCCTTGGCAAATAGATTTTAGCGACTTGAACATTAGCATCAACAAAACCAAGTAGCTTTTCGCAGTTAAATTGAAGATATGCTAATTTCCAAAGTTGCAGCAGTGGTATCCCTCCATTTAGCAAGGCAATGAACAAAGTCATACTAAACGTCTACAATCTCTGTCGAAAAATGTGCTGCCTAGCAATCTGCATAGTGTTTAGACTCTGATAAGTTATCATTTATTGTTTTGCCTACTGTGTGGAGTTTGATTTTTAATGACACTAATTGCTGACATTTATTAAGTGTTTAATGAGGTCATCATAGAGGTCACACTAAGGTCATTATCGAGATTCTTCCTAGAAACACAGCTATGAGATGAGATATACAGAGTCATTTTAGAAAAGTAACAGGCTGTGACATGAAAGAAGCTTGAGTATCGTTCTCAAGTCTGTCATGTACTGGCTCTGGGGCTTTGGGTGAGTTATTTGACCTCTTTAAGCCTTACTTTCCTTATCTGTAAAATTGGAGATGAAAAGAACCTCAAAGATTGTTGTGAGGGTTAGTAAAACAATACATGTAAAGTACTTAACATGCCTTACAGTGAACACTCAGTAAATTTTAGCTCTTATTTTTTAATGTATCTTTTCTCAAAATCCAATTCATTAATTTATTCAACAATTATTTATTGATTTTCTTTTATTTGCGAAGGCATTTTTTTGGGGGTCTGAGGAGGAGAAGTGAATAAAACAGATCCCTGTCCTCATGGTATTGTGCTTACAGCCATAAAGTAAACACGAAAATAGAAAATATTTAAGTTGGTGGTAACTTCTGTAAGGAAAATAAAACAGAAAGATCAAAGCAAGAGCTGTATTTGGAGAGGAGATGCTGTTTTATATAGGATTACCAAGGGAATCTTCACTGGCATTTGTCAGGAGAACTGAAAGAAGTGAGGGCAAGAGTTATGCAGGTATCTGAGAACACATTTTAGGCAAAGTAAGCCACAGGTGCAAAGGTCCTGAGGTTAGGGCATGCTTGACATGTTGATAAACATCAAAGGGTCCACTTGGGATGAGGCAGAGGGAGAGAGTGGGGAGTGGAAGAGGATAACATCAGAGAGGCAGTGGGTGGTCAGCTCATTTAGGGTTCTGTAGGTCCTAATGAGAAGTTTACCTTTAATTTTTAGAGGATAGGAAGATGATGGAGGATTTTGAGTAAAGGAGTGACATGACCTGACTTATATTTTTTGGATTGCTCTAGCTATCGTTTTGAGATAGGCTGCAGAGGCCAGAGTTAAAATGTGTTACTTTTGAAATGATTCAGGCACACAATAGTTGTTACTTGAACCAGGGAAGTTTTGGAGGAGGTGGTGGAAAAGAGGACATATTCTGGACATTATTGAAAGCAGTGTTGACAGGAGTCAAGGAGAACTCCAAGTTTGTTGGCCTGAGCAGCTGGAAAGATGGAGTTATTTATTGGGTTGGGAAAGTTTGTGAGAGGATGTCTGGGACCTGGGCTCAGAGTCTGATTTCAGACATG
Organism: Pteropus medius; assembly: GCF_902729225.1. Classification (NCBI taxonomy): domain Eukaryota; kingdom Metazoa; phylum Chordata; class Mammalia; order Chiroptera; family Pteropodidae; genus Pteropus; species Pteropus medius. The sequence continues at coordinate 3,307,008 of NW_024352787.1, read as the reverse complement.
CTAAGTTTGAGAAGCTTTTTAGAGACATTTAAGTGGAGATGGTGAGTAGAGACTTGGATTTCTCAGTCTGAAATTCAAGGGACAGGGTGCGGGGCTGGGGACTTAAATTGGGAGTTGTAAGTGATTGGTTATTCACAACAGGGTAGATGGGGAAGAGGAGTGGTTTGAGGAGTGGTTATTCACAACAGGGTAGATGGGGAAGAGGAGTGGTTTAACAGTGTTTATAGAACACAGATTTGAGGAAGAACCTCTGTGATGTGGACTACAAAAGCAGTATTCCTAAAGCCACAGCAAAGAAGTGCTTCATGAAAGAGGAAGAGATCAGTTATATTCAATGATGCTAATATATCACGTGAGATAATAACTGAGAATTAACCATTTTTGTATCTGCAGCATGGTGAAGTGTCACTCCATTTGACCCTAGGCAGAAAACAATGAAAAACGCTGTATATAATATTTTAAAACCTTTTTGAATTCTCCATGAGCTGGCCAAAAAGCAGAGAATACTCAGGAGAAAAATTGCTATGGCATTGCTCCTGAATAGTCAACATGAGAAAGGATCTGGGATCTAGGTGGAGGAGGCTTTGTATAAAAGTTTATACATTTCGACAAAAATAATAGGAAGGAAAAGAGACTGCCTGGACACACATGTAGGTGGTTGGAAGATGTGGTAGTGGAAACGTGTAGTCCTCTTCTGATAGTTTCATTTTTCTCAGTGACATCTGAAGTGAAGCCTTTACCATAGAGTAAAGGTTGGAGAGAATACTGGAGTTTTGAAAAGAAGTATAAGATAATCTCTGGGGAATATCGTAAGATTGCCTTCTAGCATTAGCCACCCACCTGAGGTTAGTAGTCATGGATATTTAGAGGGGTGAGCCAGGGAACTGCATGTTTTTCTCCAATTATACTCAGCTGCATGGGTGCAGGTATGGAGTAGGTTTTGGCTGGTAAGTCAAAGTGAGAGAGCAGTAAGGTAGAGAGGGGTGATCGTGATGATGCACCATGGAATCTAAGGGGCTAAGATGACACGAGAGGGTAAGAGGAAATTGAGGGAACCTTAGAATTCAGCCTTCTGTTTTTCCATTTTGTTATTGATTATAATGTACCTCTTTTATTAATTTATATTTCTCTTTACCTCCCCGGGTTGCTTATGAGCCCACATCTCATTCTTTGATGTTTCCAACATCCTCTGTAGCAGTTTTTTTCTCCAAAGCATGAAGTCCGTAACTGTCAATTGCATTATGTTTTCATATTTTTCTTAGTCATTATACGTTAGTTACATTATGTGAAATTTTATTGAAAACTCTTAAAAAAGTCAACTTCATATAAATGTGTATAAGGAACTATTCTGCTCCAAAATGCTACTTTTGATTATAGATGTATCAGCACGTCTGAGATAAATTAAACTTTTGACAATATGGTCAATTTTGTTATTAAGGAGATGAACGAAACTATTTTAATAAAGTATTTGGCCTGAACTATTTGATTTGATCTGTATACATTTAATTAAATTGACCAAACACTTGCCAATTTTCCATTTTATTTTTAGGAAAGCCTAGAAGATGAAAAAAGAAGCAGTCACTTTTTACTGGAAAATAATATCTTTGTAATGATTATTAATTTGGAATTTTAGTACAGTTAAGTGTGTGTGTGTGTGTGTGTCTGTCTGTGTGTGTCTGTGTGTGTGTGTGTGTGTGTGCATGCGCCTATTGGTAGGGTATTGGTAGCATTGGGAAGAGAACATGGAATATAAAAAAGTTAGATCAGTGGTCAGTGATTTGCAGAGGATCTCTAAAAATGTCCCTAACATAAAAGACTAACAACTAAAAGTATTTTCTTAAAGTGTAGTACTGTATAACTTTAGTCAGCAAATTTGTATTGTATATCTTCTTGTGTGTGGTGCTATGCTAGGTATAGTAATTAAAGCAGATTAACAAAAAATAAGATACTTAACTATCATGGGGTTAAAAATTCAATGGGGCTGTAAACTAGAATCCTTGTGGGTATGGACGGGGCAGATTTTGATAACCAACTAAACATGGGAGTTAAGGGAGAGAGGTTTATGGAAGATCATACAGAAGTTTTGATCCTGAGAAGATGAATGACTTGACTTTTTTTTAGGAGATACAAGAGGACTGGGGAAAGATGCTTATCTAGATGATGCATTCTTTGTTGAAAGATCCATACAGATATTTGTATGGAAATATCCATTGGAAATTAGGGGAGAAGGCAGAAAATATACATGATATTGCTGCAGTTTTTAGGTGGAGGGAAGGAAAAATTTGAAGAAACAACAAGAAGGTTGGTGGAAGAGATGAGTTATGAGTCAGGCTGTAAAAAGAAGGGTTCTCGCTGTTGCTGTGTCTATTAAACAATCAATGTTGGTATACTTTGTATAGTTAATTTTAGTTTTTTGATAGGTTTATATTTTCTTCCCACAGCAGATTTGAAATTATATGAGAATGTAACAGGAAAGAGAAGTATATTCTAAAATTAGGATGGGTAGCTTTAAAAATATCAATTCAGTAAAATTTAAATTCAAACATTTGATAAATGAAATACGTATACAAATAGAGTTTGTTTAGGGATAAGATCAGTGAGTTTTACAGTTTAATTGGATTTTCGTGTTTGGTTTATGTGTTTGTTTTTCTTACTGATGTTCCTAAAATATTACTGGAGGATACTTACATTTTGTGTCACCCAACTTGGTATAGTCTCAAAATCTGACCTTCCATCATCAGCCTAGGGAGTTTCTGCTGTGCTGCCCAAGTCATCTTGTTCGCTTCTTTCCTCATATTGTACTTTTAGTCTCAAGGTTAATTCTCATGGGAAGCAAAGAAGAGGAGAGAAATAGGAACCTTTGTCTTCCTGAGGCTTTGCTTTCTGGAACCCCGCCTTTACTCACCTACCATCTTTCTTTCTTCCCACACTTCCTATTCTATAGTCAGTCTCCTCCCCTAAGCTGAGAGAGATGGGAAGTGCTGAGGTCATGGTAGAAATCCAGTCTGTCTCAGCAGTTCTTTGCCTTTTTGATTTTCCTCTTGATCTCTTGCCTGTCTGTCAGCTGGTATTTCTGGCGATAGTATGCTCATAATGGAAATATAAAAAGTCCTGCCAAACCTATGTGCATGCTGAAAATTCTAACCTTTCAACTTGCACTTTGCTTAATCCTAAGAAGCATTGATTTTGGATCCTGTCTATTGCTTTATATTCCTGAGGGATAGTTAGAATCCATTTTGACTGTCTTCGATTTGTTTCTTAAGTACGTTTTTATAAATTTCCTATTTTTTTTTAAATTTTTCCTCTAAAGCATATTCTAGACCAAAAATATACTATTTTTTAAAGGACTTATTTTGGTTGAATAGCTGAATTTATAAATAACCATTTAATTCCATTAGATGTTAGAGAATCTTGCTGTCCTTTTGCTTAGAAAATTCTAATAATTTGGTACTCTTCAACTTTGATTAGAATGTGTTTTCTGCTAATGCAGAAAGAAACAGCTTCGTCACCATCTTAGAGAAAGATATATTCTGTTGGGAAAAGTAAAGTACGTCTTAGTGATCTTGCTTTGAGCATGATAGAAGAAACAGATTCACATCTAGTATAATTGCCTGGTGCAAAATTTATTACCTGGAAATCAAGAGAGAAGCACATCCCATTTATTCAGTTACATCACATTTATTCAGTTCTCGTTTTCACCCTTACTTAGAGTTCTTTGAAAATAGAGTCACTTAATTTTGAGGAAATGATATTGTTTTCCAAGACACTGAATTAAAAAAACAAAAAAAAACAAAAAAAAAGCACATTTTAAATCTCTTTTGTTCTTGTGGATTTTTCCTCCAGCTTTCACATGATGCTTTCTACTGTTAATCTAAGAAGCCACTTTAACGAATTTGCTTCTTGTGAGCAGAACAGTATAATTAGGCAGTCGCCCTTGTATCTAGAGTCTACCAGGGGAAAAGGTGACAGAATTGCACAACGAGCTCATTTTTAAACAGGGCAAAATAAAAACTTGAACCTATCAGTTAAAGGAAAGACAGCCAAAAATGTACTGTAGAATCTTTTTTTTTTTTAAATTAAATTTATTTGGGTGATATTGGTTAATAAACTTATATAGATTTCAAAGGTACAGTTCAATAATGTCATATGTAAATTGGATTGTGTGTTCACCACACAAAGTTAGATTTCCTCTGTCAGTATATATTTGACCCCCTTCACCCTTATTTACTATGAAATACTAGCTCATAAAAGATGAAAGTGAAAATCATCTTCAATAGATGTGTTGGTTAGATATTTGGGATCAGTAGTAATTTGTTAATTGAAAAGATAAGGTAATGAAAAAGATAGTAAACAGGGCAATTATTAAAAGTGATACACATGTACCTTAACATTTTATTTGATATTAAATATATAAATGCTTATTCACCAGTACTATGATTATGGTTGAACTGATTTTGAGTTCCTGCAGAAACCACAGGCATGGTTTATGATTTCTAATTTTGATGTCTTTAAGTGGAGCAGAACTTGAAGGATGTAAGCAATCTAGTTCAGAATCCTTTTTGATTTTCATGGCATTTTCTCCCAATCTTTTATAGTACAAGAACACACATATTCAAAGGAGTATTTTTAGCCATTTGCTTTTATCAAGTTTTTTCAAATCATTCAGTCTATTTTTATAAAAATAACAAGTCTTTCCTTTGCAGTTAAACTTGTGATTTAAAAAATAATTAAATTACATAATTAAAATAAGTACAACTTGTATAAACAAAATTGGTATCATGTGTTAGTAGGATCCAAACTGCACTGCCTGGAAAGTCTATGAGGGCATCCCAGCCACGTGGTCAGCCTTCCATGGGCATTCATCACATTCTTCTGAAAAACAGAAGAAATAATAAAAAAAAAAAATTTGGTTAATTGAATTTTTCTGATCCATAGATCAATAAAATGAAAGGAATAACTTTTGTTTTTAAGAAAACTTTTATTTCGAATAGTTTCAGATTTACAGAAGTTTTGCAAAGATGGTACAAGGAGTTCCCATATACCCCACACCTGGTTTTCCCTTACTTAGCATCTCACATTAGTGTGGTACTCCTGGTACAATTAATGAACTAATAGTGATACATTGTTATTAATCAAAGTCTATACTTTATTAAGATATCGTTGATTTTTTACCTAGTGCTTGTTTCTATTCTGGGACCCTATCTAGGACACCACGTTGCATTTAGTAGTCACATCTACTTAGGCTTCTCCAGACTGATAGTTTTGCAAACTTTTCGTGTTTTTGATGACCTTGATAGTTTTGAGGAGCACTGATAAAGTGTTTTATAGAATGTTTCTCAATTTAGGTTTATCTGATGTTTTCCACATGGTAAACCTGGGATTATAGGCTTTTATGAGAAAGATCCCAGAGGTAAAGTGCCATTTCCATCACATTATATGAAGTGCTCCTGTCAATACTATCATTTTGACTTATTACTGGTGATGTTGGCTTCACTCACCTGGTCTAGGTAGTATAATGAGGTTTCTCCTTTGCTGCGTTTGTGTGATTTTTTATAGTCAGATGATTTACTATATTGAAATGAGGATATGTACAGTAGGTAAATTCTTTCAACCATATTCTCTTCATGATAGAATTAGTGTGGCTTGTTTATGAGGAGTTCGTGAAGAGCTGAAAGATGTGTACTTAATGTTATCTTTGCATTCCTACTGAATTTCAGTTTTGCTGTCTTGTTTCATGTTTCTTGAGCTTTAGTATCTAAGTGAAGAAAACACAGGCTCCAAAGATTTTTTTTTTTGGCAGTGGTTTGGAAGGAAAATGGAGCTCTGTGGTTGCACAATTGTGCTTCTGCAGTTGCATGAGTCAGGATTTCAAGCTCAAAACTAAATATGCCATTTCTTAGTTCAGTTTTATTTGAATCTGTGGTTAGCATCTTATGGCAGTTACTTTTTTTTTTTTTTTTTTTTTACTAGAGTACATTTAGCAAAAACGTACTTGATAATCAGTTTCCTTGCAGCATATCAGTGGATAACCAAGGCTAATTAAGCATTGATAAGTCCATTGCCCTATCTGCAGACCATCTCTAAATAGATGTAAAGTGATTTCTGTATGATATAGAGAGAAGTTTCGTGCTATTGACCTAAGCTGCAAACCACAATAGCTCATATCTCATACTTTCCAGAAGTTGCACAGAACCTGAGAAACAATCTTTTAATAAAGAATCAGACTCCTACACTATGTCAATCTATTGGAAACATTTTTAATGTAGAATGCAGAGATCGTTAAGCTCAGAGACCATCTGTTGCCTTTGTGGGCCTAGAAATATCATGAGGGTATTACACAAATTTTCTTTTTACCTAAATTTCTGTGATAAGAAGGTGATCACAGTTCATTTTAGAATTGAAATTCATTTACCTAAATAAGAATGGTTTCCTAACCCTCAAAAAAGAACAGAAACAGTGGTCCTGGCAGTTTAAACTTAGTCCTCCATTATCAATATGAATGTAAAATAAGGCTGGGGACAATTTTTTTCAAGCCTTTCTCTTCTGTACCCAAGGGATTCTATTTCCAACTCCATCTTGACCAAATATGGAATTCATGCATCTATTTCCCTAATATCTCCATCACATAGATAGCTTCGATGTGAACTTAACCTTGGACTGCTGAATGGTGTGAATAGCTTACTGCGTGCATTGACGTGATTTCACTGTTTCCGTGTTATTGTCTTGGTTCTTTGCCCATTGCTGGACTATCTGCTTCCCCTGATATGATAAGAAGATATAATACATATGAAGCAAAATGTTTTTGGGGAGAGGCACCCTGGTGCTGTGAAGACACCTTTGGAGGGAAAATTCTAAGAGCTGGGCTTTCTAGTTACCTCTGGTACATCTAATTTTGTGAACCTGGGCAAGATCCTAACATTTGACTCGTTTCCTAGGGGGTAATTATAACTGCCTTGCCTACCTTTAGAAAGGTGGCTTTAGGATCTAGTGCATGATAATTGTACAAATGTATTATAAACTAGACAGTACTGGACAAAGGAAAAGAAAGAATCGAAGACTTCTAAGGATCAAAAAGAAGGCTATCAGAATCCTTTCTACCCACACCGTGCACTATTAGGTAGCACAGTGCTAGATGTGGTGAAGATCTGTGCTATTGAAAATACGTGGATCTGTAGGACAAAGATAGTGAATCTGTCAATAATGTTGAGAATATCTACAAGCCCAGGCACTTTATGGCATCAGAATTCATGAGAAGTAAAATTATCTGTTTAACAAATGCCTAATAACAATAATCATGATGATTAAGACCACACTATAGAAATCGGAAGTTGGACATGATTTTTAGGGTTCATCTTGTATTTAAAATCTTATGGCCACTTAAAGTAATCAAACAATTACTTAAATTGAAGTAATCCATAGACTAATGGTGGTAAAACAAATAAAAATAGATATTTTAAAGTATTTTGAATAATAATTTGTTCATATTTAAATCACTTCTACTTTCAAGATGAGGACATTAACATATAGCTCACTGTGTGCCAGGTATTATTCTAAGGGCTACCCTAACTCATTAATATTCACAGTAACCTTATGAGGTAGATAAAGAAACTGAGGCACAGAGAGAAGAAATGACTGGATTGAGGCCATTTAGCTGGTATCGAGGGAGCTCGGACTTAAAAAAGACATTCTAACTATAAACATTAAACAAAAATTAAATTGGGAAAGTTTCACTCATCGACTAGGAAAAAAAAAATTCTGTTTTTGCAATTGGAAAAATAGTGGAAATAAAAAGGAGGAGGGACAAATACAAATTGACAATCCAGTACTAGTAACAACTCAAATTGTCAAATACAAAAGATAAAGTACAGGACAAGGCAATGCCATGATATTAAAGAAATATCCTTGAAATTAACATCCAGAATGTACTTTTAAAGTAAATATTAGATAATTTATTGCTAAGATTTAAATTTTTTGGATAAGGCAATTCTAATTGTTATCATCATATCCAAGATATAAAGTTTTTTGTTTGTTTAATTTGCTTCAGAAGAAAGACCAATGGAGGACAAAGATTAAGCAGTAGAAAAAAGGGCTATTATTTTAAGAAAATTTAAAAAATAATAGGAAAAGCATTTGATTATATTTGAGTAAATAAATTTCTCATTGACAAGTACTTCAGTTGTCCAAATCATTCATAGATTTATGCCACAAGATTTTGACTAAAGAAACCACTTGTGTTATGATTACATAAAAATTGCTATTTCCACTTGTTAATAATCTTTTCCCTGGTATTTGTAGATCTTGAGTGCTTATTTTTTTTCATATTTCATTTTTCAGGTTTCCGCTTCTATATTTCTCTCTCCGAATGCTCATGAAAAATTGCCGAATCTGTGACAGGTTGCGTGATTTTTCCCCCCTCTGTGCACTCAATTTGTGTATTATTGTATCATATGACATTTTGAATCAAGTGCTGCTAGTACCAAGCTGCTATCAGCAGCCAGTGCCAAAAATATCCATTATAACACTTCTCAGCATGCAAGTGAGAGCACTTCAAATCACAGAGACGGAATTTTCAGCCATTGTCCTTTTCTTGTTTGCATTTTCTACAGCAAAGAGAATGGGAAACAAAAGGAGATTTATTAGAAAATAATGCCTTGGTAAAATGTTGTAAAACATGAGATTCATTGTTCACGAAGGTCATATGAAATTCAATACTGCGTTATAAATAACATCTCAGAGGCCTTTCTTCCCTTCTCTCTTCTCAAATATTTTTCAAGTGGTATCTTTTTTCAGTCTTTGATTACAATAATGTGCAACCTCTTTACACATCTGGAAGTAAGTAGTACCCTCAACCTAGAACCATGAGATTTGCAACTTACATTTGCCTTAGATATGGCCCCTTCACGTTAACACATTGATCAAGACAAATGCAGTGCTCATGGTAGCAGTAAAAATGGAAGCTTCCTTTTCTAAAAGAAGACTAAAAAAGTAAATTCAGTAAGTAAGGTCTGTCATTTTCTAATACTGAGAGTGCTGAGCCTGCAGCTATTAGCAAATTTCTCATAAGTTAATTGATTTTTACAAAGCGAATGCTAAGATTTGGTAGCCAGCTGACAAGATGCCAGAAAATATCAATGTGAAGAAGAAAGAGCCTTCAGTGGCTGCTTTGGACACCTGACCTTTCACTTTCTGGAGGAGGAAACATGGAGCCTGTTGACTAGGAGTTGAAGAGGGAAGGGTGGTTACCAGAGATGGGAAAGTGGGATTGACAAGGGGACTGCAATTTTCTGATTCTTTTTGTGCTGCCTGAAGAACTGGGGGCAATAATCTTGTACCTCTTCTTCACTGACCCCGGACAGATCATGAGGAAAGGGCTGGAGTTGGGCAAAGGTAATTTTCATCTGAGCTCGATGACTCTATGCAAAGTGCTGTTTAAATCCATGGTTCTTGCACAAAGTACTGTGACTTGAGTTTAACAGAGAGAGCCAAATGTCACATGTGTCAGCTGTAAAGAAATCTGGGCCATTGCTGTGGTATACTGCATTCAGAAGAGATGCCAGGACAACCCCTCGGCTCTTACTGTCGTCTTCTTTACCTGCTCTGCTGTTCATGATATGGGTTGACTCCACATTTAGAAAAAAAGTATTCATATAAAGATATTTCTTATCCTGCTGAGTCTCAAGCCCATCGTTGTAGGTGAAGTAATTTCTTTTGTCTGGTGTATAATGTTTTGCTAACTTTTGACTTGAAAATCACAAGGTCTTACAAAGCCTTAAGGAAAAAGCTAAGTACTTAGCAGGTGTCTGACATCATAGTAAATATACGTGAAAGCCAGGAACAAGCTGATGTGCATGTCTTTTAAAAAAGAATAATAACCTAGTCTTATCTGTGGAAACTATTTAGGATACAGATCTCACATTTTCCTATTACATTTGAAATTTTGGAAGATAATAACATGAAAGATTTACTCTCAAGAAGAATAATATATTCAAATATCCTGCTTTGAAAATGCGTAGACATTTCCATATATATTTTGCTTTGGAGTGTATATTAGGAAATGTTTGGCAGGTGAAATATGACTTCCTTTAAACCCTGTGAGTTTTTGTCAGTTCATTTAAATTCATGAAAAGCAGCCCTTTTATTAACAAGAACAAAGCCCCCCACACTGTAGGCTTCCATATTAGATCAAGCCATTTTCAAATATCTATCAATAAATTTCTGGTGTGATGAAACACTTAAGAGTGGGAGGGCTAATTTAGTATTGACCACTGATTCATGTTAAATAATTAAATGGAAGCCAGAGGAACAAATTTGCACTGACTCTGGTCAGCTGGCCATTTTGCAGCATTTGGGATTGGGTAAACGGGGATCTGGGGTCACAAGCCAGGCTTGCTCTAAATTAGATAACTTTAGAGTTAGCATTAATATGCTGACTCATTGCAGCCACTCTGAAGTGTTTCTCTCCTCTTTTCAGTGCTTCCAAGTTGTATACAAAGAAAAGGCTAAGTGGGCATCATGTGAGCAAGCAGGAAGGGTGGCCTGTAGTCTCAACCTCATTCGTCGTGGTCAGAACCACAGTCTGGAGAAGACCTATTCAGGGACCTAATTAATCCTTCTAAGTGCACTGTAGCTGCTAGTTTTTATGCTCTGTCATTTTGCCAGCCTCACTCTTAGGATCCCATTTTATTTAGATTGTGTCCTTGAAATTTTTCCCTCAGTGTAGATTGATATCATGTTTGTCCCTTAGCTTGGTGAATGATAATTATCTGGTTCTAAAAAGCTTTTTTTTTATCAATCCATCTATTTTAATGTATGATTATGTATTTCTTTATTTACACTGGTGGATAGACAACAAATTCCTGAGAGGGAAGAAATAAGCTCCATTATGCTTTTCCTAGGACCACAGTGCTATCTTCCACACTTTTTCTCCCAAATCCTTTGAACACGCCAGCAAATTTCTATTTCTGCATTCACTGAGAACTCTACAGTTTCTCTCCTCTGAAATAGGGTCAAGCCCAGTGTATGAAATAACCAGGGTGGTACTTGAAATTTGTAAATTTGAAAAAAAGAAAATGTTTAGTTTTAACTTTTCAGTGTTAGTTCACATAGGAAAGAAGAGAATTCATAAGGTTATTTTGAGTTACTCGGTAGTTAAATAATTTCAGCAGTTTGTAGCTAATAAGTTAGAATATCTATATCATTACCCTTTTTATCAAAAGCATCTTTTTATTACTTCCAGAGTCACACACAAGAAAACATACAGCTTACTAAAAATACTTTGCTTAATCTTAATTCTCTGTTTTGATTTTTAAAAATTTTATGTGTAAGTGATACAAACTGAAAAAGAATAACATTGTTTTCCAAAATATTATTGGTTATATAATATATTTGATCTCTGCATCATTGCATGTCCCAGTAAAGGACAATTGCAAACTATATAGACTTGCATAGCATCCTTTGAGCAGCTATCTCTCACTAAGACAGGGTTATTCTGTGCTGCTGATATGTCATCTCTACAGCACAGTCACTCTGACAAGGGCTGGTGACGGCTGCATAGGATGAAACGATTATGTGATTTAGAAGAAGGGTATGGGAGGACAAGACAGACAGTAAAACGGCTAGGCAAGGGTGACATGGCCTTGGACCTAGTTGAGGGTCGTACCCTATCACTCACTCAGACTATCAGTTCAATACTACAGCCAAGTCTTGTATATGCAGAGGGACACGATGCTACATTGAGGCTGGGCTCAGGCACAGCACTAGAATTTAATGGAAAAATTGGTAGTTGGCACAAGAACAAAGTAGATCAAATCCAGAGAGCAAATGATCAGGTCCAGAGTACAGAGAAAAATGTTCCTGGAGCCTGAAGGGTTGTTGAGTACTGTGTCCAGAGACGGGGCTGGGAAAGGAGCAGCTGTGACAATTTTAATAACCTGTCATGTGGCTTGTGACCATTCTGTTTATTTAAATGAACTTTCCTTTGACAATTGAATCACTTTCTGTATGTCCTGGGCTTAATGGAAATGACTTAACCCTTTAAGGCTAGCATATTTTGGCCTTGCTAGAGTCTTAGAGAAAGGGCGAGAGAGGAAAAAAAAGATACAAATTTGTTCATGCATAAATAAATTAACCATGGTGTTAAGAGAACCGTAAATTATTCAGCAGTGATTCATCCAAAAACATGTGTTGAGTATCTACAATGTACAGAGAACCATGCAAGGCTGGAATCTATGTTGGCAAATGAAAGGTGCCACAGAATGTTCTTATGGGTCTTAAAGTCTAACGCAGGAGTCAGCAAACTGTGACCCATGGGCCAAATTCACTGCCACTTGCTAAGACTGAAAAAAAAATAAATAAAAAGAAGACTAATGATAATGAAAAATGATAAGAAATTCAAATTTAAGCATAATGATATTGAAATACAGTTTATTGGAACATAGTCACACTCATTCATTTACATATTGCTAATAGCAGCTTTCACACTAAAGTGTCTAAAGTGAGTAATTAGAGAGCTTTTGGTCCATGAAGCTTAAAATAGTTAATGTCTTACTCTTTACGAAAAAAGTTTGTCAGTGGGTTTTCTAATGGGTTAGAAAGACATTAATCAGATTATCACACCACTAAAATATGCGTGTGGCAGTGCTGGGCAAGAAAGGTATTTAATATATGAATGTTGTAAAATGAGACCTAGAAATGTAATGATGGTAAAGAGACCCACAGTGGTTTTAATACCTTCATCACTGTTTATTTAACTCCTTACAGGTCTCACAAGAGACCAAACTCATAGAATGGTGAACAAATTTTAATTGGTAACGTAGTTCTAGTAATATTAAGTGTTTAGGAGTTTCTGACTGAATCCTCTTTAATCTGGTATTGAAGATTTGTAAGGCAAAAGGGCCAGGAATAAGTTTAATAACATCCTGTAATGTTCAGGCTTTCATTGGCTACCTTAGGCACTTGTAGTACTTATTGGTACTACAATTGAAAAAAACAAATGGCAAATTCAGAGTACAGAGAAAAATGTCGGAGGATACATACTTTTACAAATGAGAAAAGATCCCACTTGCACAGATACATGAAATGATAGAAATATATTTTACTCCATAAATAATCAAAGAGTGCTTACTTCTTTGTAATGAGGTGACTATTTAAAATTAATGAGAATAATACTTTTCTCAGTAATTCAAAGTACTTTTGTTTTAATTCTCTATTATGGAATAGTAAAATAAAAAGCAAGTAAATAACTTAGTTTGAATTTCAAGTTATTATGAAGCTGAATCAGTTTGGCTTCGTCTTTGAACTTTGAATCAGTTTTCCTCTTAGTGGTCGAGGATACGAGGATATGTGAAATAAGGCTTTCTACCTAATTATGGCAGATTTCCATGAGTTTACAATAGGCTTCAGCTTGCAGGCTCACATGAACACAAACCATTTTAATAGTCAATCCTGATAATAATTGAGAGAAATAAAGCTAGATAAAATAAAATGCTTGTTTCAAAGTATAGTGATGTAAAATGATATGGTAATGTAGAAGAGCCTTTTTTAGTTTTTTTAGGCAGATTCAACTTCAAAGATGACTTTATTCTCTGATGCAATCTTTTTTTATCATCTATCCTCAAAAGATTTTAGTTCATTTATGTAGCTTCAAAAGATTCTCATGTATTCATTGATCAAACAATTATCGAGTACCTCCAGTGTGCCAGGCATTGTGCGTAATGCTTGGAATAACAGGACGACTAAAGAGTTTCTAGCATGTTCGAACAGTGGAAAGACAAAGGTAAAAGGTGGAACTCCAATGGCCAATAATTATTCTCCGAGAGATCAGTCTTTGAATGGGGTGAGTGGTTTAATGGGTAAGTAAAAGGAGTAATATTTTATGCATAGTAATAATAATTTTACAAGTCTTTTCTTTTTAAAATTTCATTAGATATATTTTCTTATGTTTTTGTTGAGACATTAAAAGCAAGAACATTTTAAGAATTAAACATTTAATATTAGACATTTGATCAACTAAAATATTTTCTCATTATAAAGATAGAGATTGTTATGGGATCTGCCCTACAGTTCTGGTTTGAAATCTAAGTGATTATGAGTAGGAAACTTTTGGAGAGAAGGAAAAAAGGTATGGCATCAATAGAGATTTTTTCACAAAGAATTACCAAAATTTTGCATATTTACCTTTTAAACAGTTCCTATGAAGCAGATATGTTAATAGTGATTATATCCCAAATAATATCATAAACTAAGTTGGCTCAGGTATCTAGTCAAGTCATATTTAACTTTACACTCTTAGTCAAATGCCAGACAGAGCACATGCAGACATGCTACATACATATGCAACATTTTCAGAAAGGTGGTCAAAGCAAATCCAAAATATACTTATGCGAGGGACATGGTAGCCTTGAGTTACAAGCCTCCTTCTCAATTGCTATCACTATTCAAACTCAAGATTCTCAAGTATCATCAACTACGTATATCAAAAGTATGGAGGGCAGACCAGAAACAGTGTATGCCATGTGTCTGCACCAGGCATGAAGTAAGGAAGAAAATGTTTGCCTTTGAAAATGAATCCCAGGGACAGTGTTCACAGTCTGGCTTTAGTAGAATTGTACAAAGTACCTTAGGCATTTTATATTATTAAATATTACTCACTTAAAATAATAAGTACTAGATTATAATCGTAAACTTTTATGGTAATACCACAAATGATTTCTGACTTAACAGTGAAATAATTAGTCGATAATGATTTATTGAGTACTTTTTTTGCACCACACATGAATGGGTTGATGTTTTTGAAAAAGTAGGATGACACTTTAAATTATGACATTTATTGATACATTTGTTTAACAAATATTCATTGGACATTTTGTGCAAGCATTCCACACTGATGAACATTCTGATTGACAGAAGTAATCCTACATGGCCTGTAGATACAGAGAATTGCCAGGTGAGATGCTCATGCTGAAAAACAAAACATTTTGATGAACTATATTACTGAGTGCAATATACAGATAATAAATACTGTGGCTGTTTTAGCCTTTAAAAGGAAAAGAGAGATTTTATGGAAGAGGTGGATATTGGTCAGCTCCTGTGATGAGGAAAATTTGACAGGCAGAGAATTTCTTCTAGGTAGAGCTGATGAGTGGTGGTGGGGAAAATGGAATAAGCAAAGGTGGTGTCAGGGAGTAAATGTTCATAATGCATTCAGGAGAGAGGACGTGGACACATCAAGTGAGACTATTCAATGATTATCTAGGACCTTTGGTCCCTTATATTAAAATATCTATTGATGAGATAGATTAGTTAACTCCATTTATAAGGCTGGAGTCTGCCCTAAACAATATGTGACCTATTTTGTCCTTGGTCAGCGAATGTTGTAGGAATCTCAGACCAACAGTTCAAAGACACAGTGTCAGATTTTCCTTCCTTCTGCTACTGATTTGCTTTTAAACCCTGTTCCATGAAGGATACCCTCTCCTTGGTCCTTTTATCATAATTTCTACAATACTACTTTTGTTATAGTATCAGCCTCGCCTTCATGCCCTGTTGTAACTGTGGACAAATCACTTGCCTTCTTTTTGCCTGCATTTTATTATTTGTTAAAATGGACAGAAAAAATAGTATCTACCTCATTGGAAGTTATAAATGTTAAGAACATTTAGAACAATGCCTGGAACTTATTAGGTGCTATACAAATATAAAAAAGTATCAAAGTATTATTTTGGCTACTTTACAAAGATCTGGCTTATCCATTCACTGACTAAATGCAGGTCTAAAAGAGTAGAGTCTATGAAGAAAATCATTAGAACTATTGGAATGTAGCACACTCTCACACAGTTTAATAACAAAACAGTTTAAGAGAAAATTTCAAAGCAAAGATAGTGCGATATTAATTCCTAGTGTAACTTTCCAGGCTATTTTGGAACCAGGTTTATTGTTGGTGTGACAGCAGTGCCAACCAGCATTTATCCCACCAATTATTAGTTCATCCTTCTTCTGGAAATGCACATATGTAAATCATTCCAAGAAAGCTACTTTTCTAGACCTTTTATTACCTCCTGAAAAATAGCTACCATGAATACATTTCATATAACACAGAGAAAGAGAGAGGGAGAAGGAAAACGCTAGAGATCTAGAAACATTGCAATGAGAAACAATGATTGTTTAGTGTCTTCTGTACAGATTAGTAAGAAATATCATTTAACATTTTTAAGTAGGATTTTTTTTTTTTGCATTCCAACCATAAATAAGCATTTGTGTTTGAAAGCTCCGTTGCAACGCTTTATTTTTATGTTTCTATTATTTTATAGTTGATTCACAAACTCACATGGGGTCCTGTACTTGTAAATCAATGTGTAGAATTTTATTTAATGTAAAAAAGTCACATTGAAATTTACACAGAAACTTCTTAAATTTTCGGAGGAAAAATATCTTACAGAGCATCTAGTCCAGTTTCATTTTTCAAATGAGGAATTGTAGTGAGATACAGTTGCGCTGTTTATTTCCCTACCGTTCATATAATGCAAAAGTTAAACTTAAGCCAATGTAGTTTACTAATGAGTTGTTTTCCTTAAGACTTTGCCATATTTATCCTCATTAGGTTCCTCATTTATCCAGCAACCCTCAGTCATTTCCCTTAGTCAACAAATTTTATGGAAGATTTACTTTCTAATTCCTTAAATTCCTTCCTTAAATTCAAGACTGCTGTTCACTAGCAGTGTAACCTTGAGTAGGTCAGTTAACCTGTCCAAGTCTCAGTTTTCTTTCTGTAAAATGAAAATAATCCATGCCCATTGTGGTATTGTTGAGGGGTTTAAATGGAATAATGCATATCGTTATTCCTTCATGTGGGCAATGAATACATCGAGACAGTCTCAGGACGTTTTATGATCGTTTTTTTGTTCAAGAGTTAAGATTTGAAGACTGTCAAGTGAATCGCTTGAAATATACTTTTGTGTGTGCAAAGAGCTGTTTCCTAGAGCTTGAGACCATACCAAGGGTATCAGTTTACGTCAGAGTACTGCACTCTAACTGGGAAAGGAAAAAGCACAAATTTCTTGTGTTTCCTGAAGTTCCAGTGCCAGTATTGTTTATGCAACATCTCTCTGTTCTTCACTATTTTTTTGTCAAAGAAACGTAACATTAAAGGTCATCTAGTTATACCCACTTACTTGAATTTGAAAGTAAGTTTCAACAATTATTGACTACTTACTACATTCTGGTACTTTAGATGCATTATTCCAGTTAAACCCCACATTGATAGTGCATACTGCAACGTGCTTATATTACCTTCATTTCACAGCCAGGAAATTGATACTTGGGCAGGTTAACTAACCAGCCTAAGGTTACACTGCTAGTGAGTGGTAGTCTTGAATTTAAGGATTAATGAAATAAATTAATGCCATTTAATGTCTCTCTTGTGAACATGTATATTAGAAAAAAGTAATTTTTATAATATGTACTTCAACCATCTTATGTAAAAAGATGCTGAATTCAGAGAAATATTTCAATGCAAATCTTTGAAAATGTATTTTCTAATAATGTTTTGAATCTACACTAAGCCTGAAAGATATGGAAAAATAAAATAAATGGCAAAGTTGTTTTTCGATGTGTGTCTTTTAGAAGTGTTTGGTAATGCTAGTAAAGCACTTCTTTCTAGTCTGATTAACGTGTTCCAATAATCTCATTCATATTTATTATATTTTTAAGTCAACGTATTCCCAAATAGGTTCTATAGATATTATAGCAAAAACAAATTCTTCTCTACTCTCTATTCTTCTCTACTCTCTATTCTTCTCTATTCTATAGCAATAGAAGATTTAGCTAAGCACATAGCCGTGTCCATAAAGACTATTTTTCAGCCTCCTTTGTGGCTAGTTATGGTCATGTGATCAAGCCTTGAAGAATAGGCTAGGAATGAAAATAGTGTGAACAATTTCTAGACCATTTGCTTAAAATAGAAGGTGTAGTATTTCCATTTCTTTTCTCTCTACTAGAAGAAATGTGAATGTGATGGCAGAAGCTGGGGCAGTCATCTTAGGACATGGAATGAAAGCTGTCTGTTGAGGATCGCAGAGCAACAAAATAGAGCCTAGTTCCTCACACTTTGGAACCACCATAGCAGCTTTGACCTGCTCAGAGAAGGAGATAAACTGCTATCTTGTTGAAGCCACTACCACTTTTTTTTTTTTTTACATAAGGCAATCTGTATCCTAACCTCCTGTTTTCAGATATTAAATAAATGTAATTTGAGAAAAGAGATCTGAAGACAGGAACATTTGGCAAATGTTTACATAAACAAGATTAGAAAGGGTTTTTTTTTTTTTTGAATTGTAAAACTTTTCAGAGCTCTTAGTGTTTGCCAACAATCTCCAAAAAGAGATATGTGGCATTACTATATTTTTTTTACTATGGAAATAATTTTAAAATGGGGCATCCTGTGGACTTATGTATATGGAATACATTTTGAGAGCGTGCAGCTTTAGGAAGTACAACTTTAGGAAGCTATTAGTGGCTGAACTTGAGATAAATGTTGAGTGCAGTACATTGAGGATAGATATGGGTATGAGGAAGTTTTGGTCTAGAGAGCCATTCAGTTCAACTTATTGTTAAGGAGCACTAAGGGTTGTGGAGGTAAAGATACATTTCATTAGAAGGAAGAGAAAATAGATTATTGTTACAGATGCTCAGCTAACTATAATGTTAAAAGAGCTGAAATAATTTCTAAATAAGAGGTAGCTCAAGTTGCTTATGTGATGACCTATGAAAAGACAGAGATAGGAGGAGAAGACGTCGTCTGTATTTATGTATGAGTGGGGCTTATTGGTCATTCATTATATGGCTAGAAGAAGGTACTGCATTTGCATTGCAAACATATGATTTTGTTTTTTTGGTATAGTTGTGAGAGGTGCCTGGTGGAGGAAGCATAAATCCTGACCAGGTCATACCTTGTTGCCTCCACTGGTTGGGACATACAGACACTGAGATATTTGGCGAGCTATCTAGATGCACATGTATAGCCTGCTTCATGGGTTTAAAGCTGGGAGAGATAAGTATGGAGAAGCAGGTTTAGGAGTCATTTTCAGTGAGAATCGAAGCATGGAGTATATGAGGAATAAAACAAACAAAAGATAGGATCTGGGAAGCACAAACCATTTAAGGCATTTGTGGAGGAAGAAGAGCTGTAGAATGAGAAGTTAGGATCAGAGTAATAATGGGATAAATAGGAAAAACAGAGTTAAGGATTCTAGGGTGGGGTATAGTTTTATGGTAAGCTCATGGTCAACATTCTGGTACTGAGGGACAGAAGACAGGCGTGGGGATGAAGGGAGGATTGTTAGTTTGGATAGTTGGGAGGTTCTTGGTGTCTGTGACGGACTAGGTCAGGTCCGAGTAGTGGGTAAGGACTTGGTTACTCTGCTCTGAAGAAGGTTGACCATGAGGAGACAGGTGAGGTGGGGCCATGACATGCTAAATGGTCCAGACACATGCTCATTTTCCTGGGCTGCTGAAAGGGTTTTCAGGGAGAGGGCCACCCTCTCTGGACATTTCTAAATCCATGAAAGTGTTCAAGGAACAGTGGCGATCCCATCGGGCACCACTTACTACTTTCTGAGTGCACTCAGTGTCTACACCCAGGAAACTCAGTTTTGATGATACTCCATTTACAGCCAATAAAAGGACTCCTTTACTTTTCATCAAAAACGGTGACTTGATTTTATATATAATGCTTTTCAATGTATATTTACTTTTGTGAAAATATTACTCTTGACAGCTCAAATATTTGGAAAGGAATAGAAATCTGTCGCAGAAATAGATGAAATCCAAATTTAGTTTCCCAAGTACCTTGGAAAGTACCTCTTTGTCCAGTTCTTTTTATCCTTATAGACTAGAGATTGCTTCTATTCATTTATGTATCGCTGGTATTAGGTTCCTTTGAAATTTATATAGGAATGACTCAAACTCCCTACTTCATACTCTATAGGAAGCTCAATGTCCTCCTTACAATTCCTGTTACTTTCCAGGGGTTCATGTGCTCATGTTCATCCTAGATCTGTCTTTGTATTTCTTCTGAGCTCTAGATCTCATTTCAACCTCAGCTCCTGGAGCTATTCTTATTTCTCTGTCCCATGCATACTCAGAAATGAAACCAAAACCACTATACAAACAAGGCATTGGTGTGTATAATGGCTTTCCTGAAAGTTTGCAGTGATGAAGGCAGTTTACCTTGCAGAAACAAACTCTTAGTTAATAACTGAATGCTCTGAATCCTGTGCCACTTGGAATTTTTTTACCGACTTTCTTTTCTGCATGATCAAACCTTCTATTATGCTGCTGTCCCCGGCCCCTCCCTCCGCCATCACTGATGACTTGACTGCTCTCCTCTCTAGATGGCTCCTCCACCTTCCAGATTCTGTTAACATCTCATTGAGCAGTCACACTCTCGCTGGGTTTTGCTGTTTTCACATAAAGCATTCCCTTGGGTCACACTTGCCTACTTAAAGCAGTATATCCAGGTAGTTTTCTAAACAAAGACAGTTCTCTCCCTTAGGAGAACTCTCGTGCCAACTGTTAAAATGACATTTTTTAAAAACCTTCCATATAATTTTTTAAAGATAAATATGTTATTTATTCTTCAGTGGCTGACATGTCAGTGCTGAAATAATTGCCTATTTTTCCTATAGCATGTGGTCTAAGTCAGGACTGTTATTTGAACAGAGTGAATAAAGGAAATAATAATAATTATTTAATATGTACAGAGCTACATCCACAATATACTCAAATTAAGCTATAATTGTTATTATATCATGTAGAGACTTTCCTCCCTGATATATTAAATCATGGATGGAGTACAGCTTTAGGCCTGCTCCCTGAACATCACATCCCCAAGTCAGTCCTGTTTCTAGTAAGGTGTAAACTCTGCAAACAATCAGTATAACATGTGGAAACAGACTCTGAAAGCATCCTGTCCATTCAGCAGGGAGAAAGGATGGCTGAATATTTTTCAGTGGAGTCTAGGTATGTTTCAAATTGAGTTCCCAAAGGATTTTATTCTGAACAAAATGTTAGTAATTATATTATAAAAGCTTAGAGTTTTAATCTGTGTTGTTTCCAAGAGATGTTTTACTTTTTAATGAATTAATTAGTTAATTAATTAATCGTGGGAAGCAAGGCAGAGGGGAGAAAAAAAATTGGTTAATATATATTAGCATTGTGTCAGTTGCTTTATATGTGTCATTTGATTTCATTCTCACAATAATCTTGAGAGGTTAGTATCTCTATTTTCAGAATAGAAATGTCGCACTAAGAGAGGTAAGTATCTCTTCTGTGGCAGCTTAGAAAAGGATTTATCTCAGGTCCAACTTGCCATGATAGTACCGAATATGGAAATCACAATTCTTCATTATTCACTTCTTGAACTTCTTTGTATTTCTATTCTTTCTCAAAAAATATGAGCAGAGCACTTTGTAATTCTACAAGAGGAGGGTGACAAATGTCATTTCTAGGGAGAATAAAGCTGTTTCAGTAAATGAGTGAATTACTAGGTCTATTTTCCTTTATATATTTCTTTCTACAACTATTAATTATTCAAATACATCAATATTTTTGTTCTTATATGCAATTTTTAAAAAATGGGAAATACATTGAAATAGCATGCTTAATAAACAGGTGATGTCGTTCTTTAGAGGTTCAATGCCCAATCCATCCCATGGTGACCGTGTGCCCTTAGGAGAGTTAGAAGCTTCTCTCTGTGCCTTAGTTTCCTCTTCTTTAAAGATGATGAATGATAATAATAGTCTTATCTCATAAAGTTCTTGTGGAAATTAAAATGTGCAAATACATAAGTGATTGTGGGTAATTTAGTTTTTCCCCAAGTTTTCTCCCAATTCCCAATATTTTATAGTCATAAAATACCATTGAAATAAAATAAATAGCACAGTCAGTATATAAGCCACAAAATATGTAATGTATATTGTCATACTATCTTCTCTGATAGACACTTTGTGCAAAGTCACTGAAGGAGGGGCATCAAACACACTCTGTGTTTATGTGTGGGCTCACGGCACGTTTCATCATTACACCCTAGAACAGATGGCACCAGATCATCTGTATTTGGTGGAATGTGATTCCCTCTTTCACAATTGTTGTTTGCTTTCAATAATTTAGCTTAAAAATTAAGGAATGAACATTATGACAGCAGCAGAGAGGAATTTGCCATGTAATACAAACTCTGGGGTTTAATGAAATATTTTTTTTAGTACACAAAGTAAATGTAGAGTGAAGCTTACTTTTGGGGTTATATGTCGAAAACCCTGCATTTTAGAGTATTTTGATTTTATTTTCTGAAGGAATGATACATTTTGAGCCTGCGCTTATCCATCCCCCATTTAATCTACCCAGTCTGCTGATTAAATGCATTAGCTTATAAAATAATTTTAGGAATGGTTAGGAATGGTCAATATATATTGCCATTTGCTCACTCTTATCTTAGAAGCTCTTATCTTAGAAATTACCTTTCTAGAATTTTTAACTCGTCCATTGCTCATTCTCTCGTGGGCAAATCCTTGAGACTCAGGAGATGACTGCCAACTAGCTCTATAATTCTGCACAAACCATTTTAGTTCCTGGGCCTCCATTTCTTCCTCCGTGAAGAAAAGAACTCTTCAGAACCCTTAGCCTGTGACCAGGAAGCCTCTTTTAATGGACCGCAGATGCAGTATGTCTAAGTGGACTTCAGCTGCATTTGTGTTATTTCATTAAAATTTAGTTATGGAACATGATAGTGGAGACACTTAAGCTGAATGATGAGTGGGCTCCAACCTTAACTGTAGTTCTCAAAAGGGCTCTTCAAAAGCCACTGCCAGCTCAATAGAAGGATTTACTCTAAGGATCACATTTCGTTCTGGGACAATCACTTTGCAAAGTGAATTGAACAGATATGATCCCAGCTGTGTATCATTTGCAGTGTAATACAGAGAATGATGTCCTGGACAGCAAAAGTAAGGATGGAAATTTAAAAAATACATCATTTAATTAGATCAGTTATATAAGTAGGCTTAGAAGTCACTGAGTACATGAGTAGTTCTCTGAGTTCACATTAGCAGATGCGAACATGTGTCAGAGAAGAGTTTAAACAGCTGTAAAATTAGTGAAAAAAGGGTATTTAGCATTTAGCTGTCTTCCATTTTTCCCTTAGTGAGATCTGATAAATGACTGAGGTTATGGAAGATCTTCCCTCTCCTGGGATCCTCTCCTACATGAAATACTTTCTAACAAGATAGTGGAAGGCAGTAGAGCAGAGCCTGAGGCTGGCCTCTTGGTCACTCCCCCTGGGAAATGAAGAGTGAGTCTGTAGGATACAAGTTGGACTTGTGAGTTAAATTTATGAGGAATCTTATGAATAACCCGAGTGGGCAGAGATTGGGACTAACATGCTGTCCCATATGTGATGGAGCGCTTAAAGTCCACTGGATGTTCCCCAGAGGCAGGAGGTTGAGACAGAAAGTTGATAGTGGGCCTAGTGTCTCCTCTGTGATAATAAGGGGTGGTTTTCCCAAGTTTTGAATAACTTTCAGCTTAAACAAAACTTTAAAATTAAAATGGAAGGTATAAATTTAAGGGGAAGAGAAATTGTGTTGTTTTTTTTTTTTTTAAATAGGAATATAGAGTCAATAATGATTTCTAAAATAGATTTTCTTGACAGTCATTCTAAAATAGAATTTTATCAATTACAAAATCTCTGTTGTCTAGAATCTGTTTTAAAATAAGGTTGATAAATATCTGGTAATGTGGCAGTTGATAAAATTAATCTAAAAAAAATGCCTGAATAGATAAAAATAAATTTAAAAATGAAAAAAAAAAAAAAGGCAGGCAAAGTATTAACCCCTGCATCATCTTTCTGGTTTTATATGCCTGTAGCAAGCATCAAGCATTATTGTATTCATAATCTACTACTTGGCCTCCATTAATTTTAAAAGGTGACCATTAGCATGGGTACCCATAAACATGCCACTAAATTATGCAAAGTCACATTCTCCTATTATTAATGTCAACATTATGATCTTGCAACCTCTAATTCTTTGCATCATTTGCTGTCAACTTTAATATGTCATGCTAATTATGAAACATCATTTTTGTGTTTCTAGTTCTTTATATAAGATATTGCTTAAATAAAAAATGCTCTAAAAACATTAGAGGCTAAACACATACACCTCCTTGCAGTATTTCAGAAAGAAGACTATGTATTCCATGACAGTTATGTGTTTTTTCAAGCAACATGAATAATGCACCAAAGGCTTTAAAACTCTTCTTAAAAGGATAAAGAATTCTTTGAACTGACAGTGAACAGTCTTTTCAGAGCTGCAGAATTTTTGTTTAATGGTCTGAAGCAAATGTAATAAAATATAAAAAAGGATCCATAGTCTAAACATGTCAGTAGTTTGGAGAAGATTCTAAGAGATCTTTGCTGAAGTGCTTTTGATTTAGTGATGATGAACTATTTATATAATTAGAAAGCCCTAGTTAGTATTAACTCAGGAGTTAAGGTAAAAGCACAATTATTGAAACCTCATCTATGCAGTGGTGTATACTTATATTATCCCATGCAATCCTCCGGACAACCTGGAATCTCCATGTTACCAATGGAAAAACTAAATCCCAGATTGAATAATTTGCTGAAAACCATTCCATCAAGTCTAATGCAAAGTTCATAGTTGTTTCATATCCCACAGTGCTTCTCGATAATAGTATATTTTCATCTTTGCACAGTAGTAAGATTGTAGCTCAAGAGTGTGTGATGCAAGTTATATTTATATTTTTATTTGTTTTACTGTTTATTTCTCTTAAATCTAATTTGAGAACATGTTGTTTTTATACATAAACAGTCAGTGGTCTCATGCTGTCATTCTTCCTAGCCTAGTCCAGTTCATTATTTTCTGTGTTAGACTGCAAGTGATACATGGCTGGGATTATATTTGTTCAATTCACTTGGCAAAGTGAATTTACAACACTTGAAATTTAATATACAAAAAATTATTTTAAATAATTTTATTTTATTAGTTTTGGGAAGATTTTAGAGGGAGTAGAATCTGAGGCAGAGTGGTTTATTGGGCTAAGCAGAGGTAGAAACTGGTAAGGGAAATCTCGTTTGAGGATCCAGATTTTGGACTCAGATCATAGGAAAAACTTTAGAAGTGCCATTTCTGCTCTAAAATCTAGGGGTTAATCAGTCACACAAGTCTGAGAGCTAAATTCTATAGCTAATGTTCTTTACAGGGATCCTTGTACCTATACAAGGATAGGTATTATTAGTACCTATACCTATAAGCCAGTAAGATTATTGGCAGTTTCTCCAATCGAGTGCTTATTAGCTCATTACTGTCAAATTCATGTTTATCTTTTTTACTTTTTGAATATTTCAGATGTTATTTTAAATTTAAGGATTAGGAGAAGAATCTTTCTAATTTTAAATGAAAAATTTTCAAAGATTGTGGGGGGAAAATGTAATAGCTCCTAGTCCAGATATCATGATTTAAATTCTTCATTAGATAGCATATTTTTACATATTTTCAAATTTATAAAAAATACCAAGAATGAACTATTTGCAGTTTTAGAGTGACCAAAGAGAGATGTTGTATCAGGAGGCAGATGAGTGGATTCTGCAGGATGTAACAGGAAATATCGCACTATGGAGAAAATAGTTAATCTTTGTCATTTAATATAAAGGTAGAAGAACATAACAAAGCACTTAGGAAAAAATGCCTTCAATATATGCTAAGATTCTGTTGTAGGTGACATGTAATCTTGATGTGTTCATGTCAAATTATACATTTAACTATTGTGGATTTTACAGATATTTATGAGTTGAATCTTATCATCACCACTATCTAAATAATTTATTAAATAATGATGACTAAAGACAAAACAAAAAACTCCACTTTGGGCACAAGCGTATAAGAATGTTGCTTACACTCCATAGC
The DNA here is from genome assembly GCF_902729225.1 of Pteropus medius. Taxonomy (NCBI): domain Eukaryota; kingdom Metazoa; phylum Chordata; class Mammalia; order Chiroptera; family Pteropodidae; genus Pteropus; species Pteropus medius. The sequence goes on along the minus strand of NW_024352787.1, from coordinate 3,281,032 downwards.
TGAGAATCAAAGACGTACTACACCAAGTCAGACATAACCAGGACATGGATTAAATCAGTGGTTTTCAACATTTCCTCTACCAGGGGCTCCTTTCAGTGTGTGTATGTGTGTGTTTGGATCTCTTGATTGACAGGTCTTTAAGTCTTTAATCTCTAAACAAGTTGCATTCTTAAAATAACGTATTAGCTATACGAATGTTAATCAGAGCCTCTGACTAGCATTAGAAAATTGACATTTTATTTATTTTTTTAATTTATCGATCATCTGCATTTTGGTGGACACAATATTCAAAAGTCCAAACAAATAGCATCTTTGCTTTAATGAATATTATAGTTGATGCGTGTGTGTGTGTGTTTGTGTGTGTATGTGGCATTTATGTAGTTCAACTGATAAAATTCTAGATCCACTAGAAATAAACTTGAGGTTTTAGTTGGCTTGTGCAAAGTTTCACAAATAAATGTAGCATTTCAGTAGATTTTAAAAAATTGTTTTTGACTCCCAGTCGTGATTTACTGTGTTAAAACAATTATTTTTTCAGAGGTGGTGTTGTATTAAGTACCCAAAATGGTTTTAGGAGACTGTCTGATAAAGGGGTTGCAGCATGAAGTGAGACCAGGTAGACATGAATGGGCAGTGGCTACAATTGCAGATACAATATTGAGCATTCACTATGTGCCAGCTGCTTTTCACGAAGTAGCTACTATTCTTAACAAAATCTCATGAGGTAAATATAATTCTCACCATTTTTTGTATGAGAAAATGAAACTTGAGAAATTGGCTAAGATGCTCAGGGTCATGTGGTTAGAAGTGGTGGTAACCGGGTTTGGGTCTAATTCATGTTGCCCCTCCACTGGATTTGGTTTTATACAAAGTAAGGAGTTACTAGGAATAAATGAAAGAAACAACAGAGAGGAAAGGAGCAAAGAAAGAAACATTTAGTTGAAAAGGCTGTTAAAACTGGTTCTGTACAAAAAAAGAGAGAAAACTGTAGATTTTTAAGATGAGTGAAGCATTTACTATGAGTTGCGAATAAACATCATAGACTTGATTATAAAGAAAACATTGAAAAATCACTACTTTTTGCAGGTTAAATTTCAGATGGTCTAAATTAATGCACACAAAATATCTACCACTAAAATTAAGAGATTGAGAATTGAGAATGTAACTAGCTTTTACTTCATTCTCTAGATCAGCAAACAGTGTTTATTTTTATTATGTGTATAAATGAATGCCTTTAGTCATTTTGTCGGTAGGCCATTCCAAATCTTACGAAAGGCACATCTGAACAGGTGGTGAATCTTCAGATTTCCTCTTGTTGAAGGTTATGCACAGAGTAGGAAATTACATGTTGTGGATTAATTCTGTCTCATGCTGCTATTTCTTTTTCTCATGAATTCTATTTCCTATAAACACCATTAGTTGATGGATCAGTGATTTGCTATTATTAACCAGGTTAGGTATATTTTTTCATGTTCCTGTCCAAAAGTTACTCAGCATGGGTTTGAACCACACCATATGTCCAGCATTGCTACATTTTTGTGAAGGTAAAACAATGCAGTAAAATCCTGTATATTTCCCTTTAGCTAAAGGGAAAGACAGTCTGCTTTTTTTCTAAAGATAGACATTGGATTTAGCTCCCATAATGATAGACCCCAAGATACGATTTTCATCACGACAACTTTAATCTGCTTTATCTTAAAAAATGTACTTCTTTGAAAAAGTTAGATATGTTTTTATTAAATCAAAGTAGATTTAAAACTAGGATATAAAAACCTTTCTGATGAAATTGTCTCCCTTGTTTTAAAATGAAATGCATATTGTACAATGGTTGAGAGAGTAGGGTCCCCTGTCAATGTGACACAGTTCAAATTCTGGCTCAATATGTGTGTGACTAGTTATTTAACATATTGGGCTAGTTATTTAACATTTCTGTTTCTCAGTTTTCACATCTCTAAAATGAGGATAATGACAATGACTGCCTCTTTCTCTGAAGAGTTTCATGTGTGTATGTGCTTTTGTGTCTATAAACGGGAAAACACATGAAGTATTTAGAACAGCACGTTGTGTGTAGAAGCCATTCAAAAAATGTTTGTTATTATTACTACTATCATTACTGTTAATATGTATGCAGTTCGGAATATTTACTATGTACCTAGTTTGTGCCAAGTACTGGGCTTCCAATAGTGAAAAGGCTCTGCTTTCCTAGAGCTTACATTCTAAATGGGGGAGACAAGTCATACGCAAGAATATATAAGCAAAAAAATTAATAAATATGCAAGCAATAAGAAATGCATGAATAAACATGGAGTGGTATGATTGAAAGACGGGGGTACTTTAGAATGAGTGGCCCAGCATGGCTTCTCTGAGTTTGTGACATTGAAGCTCAAATTTTTGTAGTAATAAAAATCAAGCCAAGAAGATGTCAGAGGAAATAGCATTGTAGGGGGAGGAAATGGCCGAGGGGAGTGGGCAAAAGGGAGAGAGGCAAAAGGTTGGGTCAGGGTCAGCACATGGAGAGCTGTTAGGCCAGGATAAGGAATTCAGATTTTACTTTATATGCAACTGGAAGCCATTGGAGAGGATAGACTGATCACATATATGTTTTAAAATGCTTCTTTTGAGTTCTGAGTGAAGAATAGACTATTGAGTTGGAGCAAATGTGGAATGAGAGAACAGGGAGGAGGAGGTACCATTGTGGGCCAGGTGAGAAATGATGATGGCCTGGTCTGAGGAGGCAAGAGTCGAGATGGAAAAGAAAAAGAAAGTATCCAGTTAAATTTTTGGAATTATTTTCATGTCATTCGCTTTACTTGACCACCGGTCAGATTAGCACCCATATCTACTTGATGAAGTCAATCATAATTCACCACATGTTTACTGAACACAGTCAAAACACTGTACTAGTTATTGGAGATTTAAACTTTCAGCCTGGTAGGGAAGATGGGCATGTTAAAACTAATATGGTACAGTGTGATAATGATTTCAGTGAGTATGAATAAACAGCACTGGTACAGGAACTCACTTGTCTGAGGCTCTCCACAATAATTCAACAATATTTGATTGCACTTTCAAATGATAGGCTGAAATTTGCCATGTTGAGAAATGGGAAGAAATACATTCTGAACAGAGAATGGAGGAGCATGATCCAGACTTATGAACGTTCATGATTCATTTAGGTGAAAAGTACATCAACTGGTTTGACTGTAATGTAGCAAATGGACAAGAGTGAGAATTATGAAGAGAAGGTTGTGTATAATAGTTTTCTTTTGGAGGAAAGAAAGAATTCTGGGGAACTGAAAACTACTAGACGTAAAAAACAACTTTGACAAAGATTCAGAATTTCATTTGAAAAAAAAAGTTCACCAATAACAAATGAACCAATAATTATATATCTTAATTTTAATTCTGATAAGGACTTACCACACAACCAATTTAGACAATTGACTAAATTACTCTTTATAGAATAAAATAAAACATGTCTCTGAATAGCATGTTAAGTTAATCAATATAAATACAGAAATTTTGTCCAGTATAAATCATTTTGACTACTTCTTATACAAGACTTTGACTCATTTATTTTAACAAATTGCATAAGCAAGGAAATATATTTTAATGTACTTATTCAATGTTAATAACAATAGTAGCATTAAATGAAATTTATCCATCATAAAGAAATTTGAAAGCACTTTACACAGAATATATACAGAAACATTAGTTGCTCTAAATCTATTACAGAGGACTAATACATTTACTATGTCATGAACTCGAAACAATAAATAAGAAAAACATTAAGACACAAATAAATGAACAAAGAGCTTGAATAGACACTTCAGAAAGAAGGAAAAACAAATGGCTAAGACATATAATGCAATGTAATATATCAGATATAATATATACATATGTGCTTATATAGTTATACATAGACATATACTTACATTTATATATGTCTATATATTTAACTATTGAAAGTGTATAAGTTAAAATTCAACTTGAATTATTAATCAAATTAACTTCTCAGAAAGCAATTTTACATTATGTATAAAGATCCTTAAAAGTTTTTACATATTTGTTAAGGAATTCTGTTTCTGTGAATCTATCCTAAGGAAATGAACCTAACTAGAGAAATATTTATGTATAATAATTACTTTGCAGCCACAAAGAATTGAAAACAGCTTAAATTTCCAACTATAGGGAAATGTTTTGGGAATCAGTGGTAAAGTCACTTCATGTAATATGACAAAGATTTTGAAATATGATTGATGAAAAATATATAATATGAGAAGCATTTCTGACATAAAGTAAAAAATAAGTAAAATTATGTTCAGCTTAAAATATATGAAATATCTTAGGCAGAGAGAGAGAGAGTCAAATGAATGTTTTCGTATGTAGTTGTTTTTAGGACAAGGGATTTGGGATCATATTTTTTTCCTGAATGTTCTATATTTTTTCAAAGTAGCATATAATTTTATAATGTATGATTTTATTTGAAATTTTATACGTCTCTTATCAATGACAGATTAATTATATTTTAAATTTGTAGGAATTTAACACTAGAAAAATTTTTTCACTTGTTCAAGGACAGTGTTAGGTGCTTGTGGCCAAACACTGTGGAGAAAACCTGGTTCTTGTCCTAGAAGAGATCCCAGGCTCAGGCGTGGTCAGTTACAAAGCCCCTGGTCGAGCCCTCAGCTCATGGACATCATAATAACCCAGGAGTTCTAATCAGATGGTGTCCATCCATTTGTTTAACAGATTGTCAGGGTGGTCATCTGATTTACCCAAGAAACTCAGCACCTCCCTACTTGTGCCTGACTAAAATTCTCTATTATATAGTTTAAACTCCTTTTTCCTAATACTGTCTTCATAAAATATGAGATGTTGACTGCCATTCTTTATATACTAACCCACCTAATATAAAAAGTAGAATTACATTCTCTATTGTCTTCCCAAAATAACTTGCTTACCCTATCCATGTGAGAGACATTTCCAATGCTAATTAAAAGGAATCTATTTTACATTTGAAGTCTGCATGCTGAGCCATGCAGTTTGTGATGTAGTCACAGACACTGCCTTAACTGTGGTTCATGTATGTTTAGTTAGACTCTACCTAGCACTTGGGGGCTTTGCTTTTCTTAATGAATTCTTCATTTTTATGCATGTTTGTGTTTAACAAATCTTTTTCTGCCTGCTTCATACTACTATTTCTGTATGGATGAACGATAGACTTGAATTATGTTTTTTTCAGTTAAATGTTATTTGAACACTTAATGAGAACGTTCTATCCAGATTGTTCTATTAGGTGATATGGAATAAAATCTAAAGCTTATTTGATGAGCATAAATGACATTTCTATCTTCTTGGTGACCTATTAAATCATCTATTTGTTATTGAAGGGATAAAATTGATTACTATGGTGAGTTTATCATTATACTTACAAGATTAGTCAGACTTATGATGTCAATATTTTTCTTAATTTATCTCTATTTGAATAATATAGTCTGTTTTTCCCTAAATACTTTAGTAATCTAAGGAGTAGTGCTAGAGATTTCCAGATGACATTTGTAGTCTTTATTTATTTTTAATCTAAATGATTTAAATTATAAAATTAACATATCCATTGCAGAAAGTTAAAACATAACAGAGAGGTCAGAAATAACCTGCCATTTTTCCCTGTTTGCTTCATCCGAACTTCTATTGGGATTTTCATTTATATATGAAAATCATATTTTCATATACACACATATGAAAATAATATACATATATTATTTTAGACATTTCCCTGCATGAACAGGAAAATTATATGTATAATATAATATTACTTATATACATTTTATATAGTATCTATATAACTTGTTTTTATATGCGATCATAGTATAATATTCTGCAGTCTTCTCTTTTGATTTAAAAAATGATGCAAATCTTTTCATACCGATCATTTTTAGATCTATTTTTTCATAGCCATACATTTTCTGTTGTATAGATTATTATGAGTTATTTCACTAACCCTACAGAGTTAATGATGTTGCATTCCTACAATGTGCCTGGACCTTATACTGGGTTTAAGGATGAAATAATCAACAAGAGAAATAGGTAGGTTTCTGTTCTCAAAGTGCTCACAGTTTTGTGCCCTTAAGGATGAACATTTATATTGCTTTCAGGTTTTCACTATTACAACATTTTTTCTTTTAATATTTAATTTTATTCCATTTACATTTATTGATTTCTTGTGTGTTTGGTCCTATTTTGATGTATTTGAATGCTGTATCATGATTTGTTGCTTCCCTTATCTATTTTTAGCTAAATCGACTGTATTCTTTTTTTTGTTTACTTTTTGGGGTATAAAAAATGTCTGCTGATCTAACTAGTTTCTTTTAGTGGTTTTCTTAATATTCTTAAATAACGAGTTTGAATAACAATTTCTTGATGATTAACTTTATACAATATCTGCTTGCCTTAAAAAATGAAAGAATTGTTATGTTTATATTTTACTTCCTAATTTTAGTGTTTTACATGATCATTTTTACATTATCAAGGATTATAACACCTGTATTCTGTTCTGTAACCATAATTACCATATTTAGTTAGATCTAGATAATTTTTCCAGTATACACACACACACACACACACACACACACACACGTGTATTTTTTTTCTGGATTTTTTTCATTTTATTGATTCAGCAATAATTCTTTATATTATTTTGATTATCATTTGGTTGGAGATATATAGATATGTAATACATATAATATTTACATGTGTGATATATATATTTTTAAAGGATTGCCAATAGATTCCTTATGCCCTTATGAATGTTTAAAAATTTATTTCTCTTTTCTATTTGCTTGACTCAGAATCGTAGCTGGGTATAAAATTTGAGAGTCATATATTTTTTCTGTTATAATTTTGTAGGCATTTCTCCACTGTATTTACACATTGAAAGCTGATGTGGAAATGTTTACGGCCTGTCTGAAATACTTCTAATTTGCTTTTCCTACATTACGCTGTGTTTAGAAGAGTGTCAATTGTTATTGGTACAAGAATGGGAAAATCTCAAACTCTTTCATTGAGAAGTTCCTGGACTAGGGTGTGTTTGAGTTCAAACTCAGGTTTCTGGATTATGGACATCATTCTAACCCAATAGTTTTAAATAGAAAAGTTCATCTTTTGATTTGAGGTTTATTTAATCTTAATATTTCTGCATAATTTTTTTCTGTAAATATAGTCATCCTTTATTTTAAGGAAGATTTATTTTAAATCTTTGAAATTTTTTCTGTTCTATTTTTTTTCTTCTGTTCAGGAATATAAATTTTGTACATTTGAATGTTTTTGTCTTATGTAGCTATTTTGTCTTCAATGAGTTTATACTTTTATTCTTCTATTTTTGTTTTGTGTGATTTGCTTTTTTAGCTTGTCCTGTATGTTTCTTACTGGTTTCAACAGTATATATTTTACTCTTTGCTGTTTTAAATGTAGGTTTCATGTGAAAAAGGCTGTACTGATATTTTAAATTTTCTTTCCTGAAATCGGTCAGTTCACTTTTTATCTTTGTTATCTTTGATCTTCCTTTTATCTCTTTTATATCTTTTTAGAATTCTTTGCTCAAAATCCAAATTCTATAAGAGTATTATCTGATTTAAATTTGCTTCTGCTTATTGGGGCAATTCTTTTCTGAAATGTAGTATTTAAATTTTATATCCTCTCTATATCTATTCATTATATATAATAAATCTTATTTATAATATTTTTATAATATATAAAATAATTTTTCCAGTATACACACACACACACACACACACACACACGTGTATTTTTTTCTGGATTCTAATTTTGATTTACTTACCCTGTGGTTCTTCTATTTAGTTATTTAACTTTTCTCAGTCTTAAGAGTACAAAATTTGTACTTACCTTATAGGACTATTTTATGAGAATCAAATAGCATAAAATATGTGAAATTTTGAGTGCTACCAATTCCACTGCATGTATCAGATACAGTCAATATTTATATTATGTATGAAAACCTTTTTCACTTTACCTGTGGAAGAAATCCAAGTCATGGATTACAGAGGACCATACTAAATTTGCTTTTTGCTTGAATTGTTTCCAGATGAGCTTCTAGTTTTTTACTAGGTATGATAAACAAAAGTACATACCAGCATGTTAGTGCTTACAGTTATTCTCCTTTTAACATCTCCTTCCTCTGTGTTTGCTAAGAGATAAGGAACCTGCCAGTTCTCTTTCTGAACAATTGCAAAGCAGAAATAGTGATGGAGAGAACTGAAATGGAGTTGGGGAGTTTATACCAGAAAAAGCTAAGATTTACTTAATTATAGGAAAAAATAACAGAGAAATAAAGGGTGGTGAGAACTTCATTTTTGAGGGAGATTTTGAGAATGGGAGAGGAAGAGATAAGGCATTTTAAGTTGTGATTTTGGTTATGAATTAGACTTCATTTAATAAAACATTAAAACTGTTTTTAATTACTCTGAGGTGAGGGACCATGCTTCTTTGTGATACCGAACGAACGATTTAAGACTTATGCAGTATGCTTTTCCTTTTCTCCTGCAATCTACTCCCACCTCTTCTTCGTCTTGCTCTGGGATGCTGATCTTGACCTTGGACGAATGGGGAGAATTAGCAAGCAACCAGCAAGAGAGAGAAAAGTAAGGTTGGAGACTTATTCCTTATACTCTCCTCCTGAAGGGTTACTGCGGCATAGCTGTGTCTCTTGACCAAATGTCACAGGTCCTGTGAGGGTACTCCTCTGACTTGAGGTTTGAATAACCCTTTGCTGCATTGCCTTTTTGGCCCAGGTGTGTTGCCACCTTGCTCCCATTGTTAGCTTCAGGGTACTGTTACTGTCCCTTCTGGTTTCTCTACGTTCTGCCCAAACTCTTATAAATAATTCCTTTACAAATCCCATTCTCGAATCACCTGGTTTAAGTGTATTGTTTTCTACTGGAACCCTGCATGATATGGGGCCATGTGAGACCCTTGGCCTTATTTAGTTTGTATAGGTATTTTTATAGTGTCTAGAATCCTCCCATAACAAACACAGATGGCCTGATGGCCATATAGCTCAACCTTCTGAAATAGGCAGAATATTTACTTTTGGCCAGGTTTCATACTTTAAATGGAGCCCACATAATATTACTTCACCAAGTTAGAGAACTGGAAGTTTGCCTCAATGTCGATAGTAGATGCCATTGAGAAAGAGAGGAAGGATGCAGACCTTTTTTGAGCATCAATTTTGTGTTGATATTAGTGCTTCACATTTATTATTGTACGTTATCCTAGTAAGACTCCCATAAAAAGTTATTTTTTTTCTTCATTTTATAGATGAGTATAATGAAGATTATATGGTCATAACTATCTTACCTAATGTCTCAGAACTGGTAAATGGTAGAGCTGATTCAAACCTGAACTCAATCCACCAAAAGTTGGTTCCCCAAACTGGCTGTAACTCAGGAGTACATAGGGAGCAGAGCTCTTTTAAAAATCCAGATTGCCAGGACGACTGCAGATTTGCTGAAAAAATTCTAGGAGTTATATGGCTATATTCTTTCAAGATATATTCTTATATATAAATAGATAATCTATAATCTGTATCTATATATTCTTATAAGCACTCCACCCCCATCCAAGTGATTCTGATATGCAGCCAGATTTAGAAAGACTGAACCAAAGCTTCTGATTGGTTCTGCTTTTAAATGACAATTATTTTTGATTTCTCGGTTCTTTAATTTAAACGTTCTGCTATCACCTTAAATGGCCATACACCAGAGAGTAAATTATTTCACTGTTTAAGACTATTTATTAATTTTGACTCTGGGTTGCTTTTAAAAAATTCTGAATTTTAGCCACAGTTCATGAATTAAAGACAGTATTATATTCTGAAGCACTGTACTAGAAACATTTTTTTATCTCTACTAACGTTTATTATCTAAAAACAGAATGTTATTTCAATTCCATAAAAATACACTGAGTCTAAATGATCAATACTTTTAAAGTAAAAAAATAAGCTGTTAACTATGTCTTAATGAATATTGGCATAAAATGAGAATACTGGCATTTATTAATCTCATTATCTCTATAATCCGCATGTACAATAGATATTCTCTATTGTGAGTGCCTCTTGTGTTTTTTTTAAGAGTGAAGAAAAAAACATGATATATAAACCCTTAGCACCTAGGACTGAATCTTAGTTATTTTCATCAAGTCATACCATGTAATTTTTCACTGTTTATGCTGCATTTCCTCATCTTTAAAATGAAGATAGGTCTACCTTACTTAACCTCAAAGGAATATCTATCAAATCTGCTACTTAAAAATAACTCACTGATTACTAAGATGATATGGAATGAAAACATAGATACAATAGAGGTAAAAATTTGAAGTTCATAAAAAGTCCAAATACCAATAAAAATGTGTTATTTCTGAGAGTCCAATATCTAACATATGCCTACCTCTTAGTAGGTGTTCGATTTTTGCTATAATTGGCCATATTTTATCATAGTTATGTGATTTAATAGAAGAGGGCATGAAGCTTTCTTAGAAACTACATTTATATTAAACTATTATAAGAAATCACTTGTACTAGGAATTTTAGGAAGACTATCTAAATAAACAACTGCCTATGTAGAAACAGTAAGGCTGAAAGTTTCTCAGCAGCAGAGATTATAGCACCATTTTCCTTTATTCAACAGGCAAAATAATTTTATCTCTTAAGCATTATGAAAATTCTTGAAAATTGACTGAGTAATTTGAATTCTAGGAATATGCTTTCAGATTTCTTTATGTGTGATGCATTTATAGAAAATATTGGACATTCAAAGATGATAGCTACCATTGTTAGTAAGGAACCATTTTATTTTTATTTTTGAGGCCTGCTGTCATCTTTCTTTCCTCAGTTTGGGAAAAAGAGGGTAGTGTAACAGGTTATTTCGGAATATGCAAGACATACGCTGATGAGCTATAATTACATAGTGACATCTTGGGAACTGCTCTTTGGATGATGTTTCCAGCTAATTTATTATTCTTTAAAGATGCTACATTCATATTGGTTTTCATTTACTTTTATTTTTTCTCATTTATTTATAACTGGAAGCACAGCTATTGGTTTAAATATCTCAAAGATTTTTCTCTACAACTTGCAGCCAAGCTGAATTAAAACTTGTTAAACCAGCCAAGCAACTAAGGGTAAATCTTAAATATTTCTCAAAATCCTCCTATTACCTCTTGCAGAAGTTTTGCTTCATTTTTGGTTCTTACTTGTGTCCCGTTGTCAGATCGTACTGATGGATGGATTTTACTAGGAGCCCTTTGCCCTTTGCCTGAGGGGTGGTGCCATTTTCCCCATGAATTTTACTTGTAAAAGAGTTTAAATTATTCACTTTTCAGATATTCTTGAATGTCTCCTACAAATACAGTCTCTGTCCCTAAGTAACTGACAATGTATTGGGAGAGAGACCTGTAAAAAAGCAGTTACAATGGCGAGTGCTATGGGAACATCTGGGAGAGGCCTCTCACTTCTGAGGAGTTAGGAGAGCCTTCCTTGGGAAGTAACTTCTCTGCAGAGACATGAGATAAAAAAAAATGTTATTCAGAGAAGGGACACACGGCAAGGAAGAGCACTCACTGTAAGCAGAAGGATCAGCACACCTAACCACAAGACAGTGAGGAAGGACAGACTGCTCTGGGAATATTGCAAGTTGCTGGCTAAGATGCAGCCTATTTACAGAATGTCTTCAAATATGGCCAGTTATTTTCGTCTTAATTTTGGTGTCAGTTTTACAACTTGGCATCTTTTAGTGACATGAACAGTAGTCAGTGTGATAGAGGGGAAAAAAACGTTTTTATCTTACTCATCCTCTTAGTATGTTGTAGTGAATTGGAGAAGAGAAGCAACTGAAAGTTGCGAAGGGAGTGAAAACAGCAGTATCGGTGATACTCCCTTTGGAACTATCATTAGAGCTCAGTACAAAGTAGCTGAGGAAGCCCAGCAGAGGGGCATAGGACCATCACTGTGCCTGTAGGGTATCACTTTGCTCTATACTAGCTCAGTTTTCATTTGATACTCAGACTTTCTGTTTTTCAGAAATTGTGCTTGGGTTACATGATCATGGTGACCCAGTTTATTTTGTACTTGAGATAACCTGAGATTTAGTTTTTACTGGAGATTTAAATAACAGGATTTGAGTGTCAATACCCATACGAAAGATAATTAGTCTTCAACCGGCGTCTTATTTATTCTCTCCTCTGCTTTCCTCTTCTCTCTGGTCTCCTCCTCTCCCCTGTCTCCCTCTCTTCTTCCTTTCTTTTTCTCCCTTCCCCTCCCCATCTCCTCCTCTTCCTTTTCCTCTTTCTCCCACTCCCCACTGAAGATCAAAGGCTTCTCCAGTGAAGTATTCACTTCTAATTTGTAAATTATAGATCCCCTGAAAATGGATAAGGCAGAGAGTATTACTTGTACAGTAGGCGAGAAACAGTTACCTCTGCTTGGTGAGGTCTGAGGAGGCAGCCCTTAAATTTTTGTTTTTAAAACATGCAGAAAAAAATCCTTTTTTTTTTTTTTTTTTTTTTTTAGAACAAAGACATAAAGCACTAGGGTACAATATAAATATCGTTGGAATCAGTCAGGCTCCTGAACTTGGCTTTGTCACAAATTAGCTACATGGCATCTTGGGAGAGCTGCTTTATCTTTAAAATATAACATTTGGACCATATGAGATGTTCAGTGCTTTATCTTTAACCTTCTTTAATTCAAATTTCATTTCTTTTTTAATTAACTTATTCATTTGTTCACATAACAAACATTTGTGGAAAATCAGTGTGTTCTGGGAGCTGTGTTAGGTCTGGGGATTGTGGAGGCAGAAAAGGTCTACCTTCAGAGAGCTGGGTGAGGGGCAGGGCTTCCATAGGAGAGATAACACCCAGAGATAAGCAAATATACCACACTAGTGGGATGGGATATGTGCTATGAGAGAGGTGTACACGGGTTGCTACAAACACAAGGGAGAGAGTTACCTAATAGAGACTGGAGCATTGAGGGCACCGTCAGGGGATTTTTTTTTCTACAGAGGAAGGTGTGCTAGATGAGCCTACAACAATTCATTAAAGTTATCTAGGTGGAGATGGGCAGACTGTGCTCACAAAGGGTTGTGTGGAGCATCCAGGCACTGTGAGTATTCAGTGTGTCTGCAGAGTGTGCATGGTGATGAGCGGTGGTGTGAACCTGGACCGGTGGGCTGAGGTTTGATCCCTAGGCAAGCCAAGTATGTGATGCTTTGGGTTTTATGTGGAGAGTTGTGGGAGCTGCTGAAATCTTTTCAGTAGGAAAGTGAAATAAATATTCGCATTTCAGGACAATCTTTGTGGCTTGGAAGCAACATTTATAAAATGAGCAGATGAATGAGAAAAATGATTTCTAACTTTCAAATTATGTTCTGTTTGGGGAATATTAAAATTATCTTCAGAAAAATGCATTTTCAGGTAAAACTACACTGGTGTAGTTGTAGGGGGCACCTATAAATTTCATCCATGGATCACAAGTGGATAAACTCCCAGCGTTAACATTCTATGTTTAGTTTATTATTATTATTATTATTAGTTTTACTTGAATGGGATTTGTTCTAAACCTGCTTAAATGATCCTGAAATTTTTACATTATCATTCATATCCTTCAACCAGTTAATGAAACCAAGAGCACGTCTCTCTCAAGTTCATGTGTAGTTACTTTGACATTATCCACAGTATAAAATAGGTGGAATAAATAATTTACTGAGACAGCTGTCACTCTAGGGGATCAGGCTGTGGGCATGCTGGAGTCATCAATCTGCTACCATACGCTGCCATATTCTTCCCATATGCTCTGAGTCCTCAGACTGAAGGTACAATGGGGCAGGAGACAGCTACTGAAGTAGGGGTTCGACAAGCAATAGGCAAACTGTTAAGGGTTCTAGGCTAGCAGGCCAGTTTAGGGTAAGGGTGCAGTCCAAAAAGGGAGCTAAGACAGAGTAACTGAGATGAGAGTGGCATGAGGAAGGAAGCAGCAGTGAGGGCAGGCAGAAGGGTTGAGAGTCAAGCAGGATCCGTGGCTGCCCCACTTCCTGACCTCATCTCTGGGAAGTACAGGAAAAATGTATTCCCTTCCTCCTCTCCCATACATGGGTTGAGATTGCAGCTGTGCTCCTAGCTATGGCCACAACTGGCTGAGGAATTGGAGCAGGGAGGGACATTGGTTAACTCAGCTTGAAGAGTTGGGAGGAAGAAAAGAAACGAAAAGACTCAAAGTGACCTCTCTAGAAACTCTGCAGACTAGTAACCTTGTCAAAATCCTTTATTTCTTGCATGAGGCTCTACTTTTTGCTTGTGGCCTAGTGGAAGCAAATATAAAAAATACACATTTTCACAAGATAGGTAGTTGGAGACTCTATTGATTAGGAATGCATATAACATGAAAAGAAAAAAAGAAAAACAATGTCATTAAAACCATCAGTAAACTATTAAAATAGTCTACTTCTAGAAAATGGTGGTTGTTCTGAAGACGTATTCTTGGGTGTAATGAATTTTTATTTGGTAGTGGGTATTTCTTTTTTCTAATGATATACTCTATATATCTACTACAATTTACTCTGATGATATTGTCATGAGAAAAATGTCAGTTTTAAGTTAGCCAATGCTTTATTTTGCAGTAATCTTACTTTATTTATTATGCCAATTATTGTATAAGCTAAACCTCCCTTTTCCTTATATACCAGAAAACAAGTTTGAAACAAACCAATAAATTCAGGTAGAGACTTGCCAATCTCATTTAAAAAGTTAAATCAAATAAGTTTTATTTTCCTGGGAAGAAACACCATTTATCTTTTAAAGAAATTTTTAGTTCACGTCCTATTGTTATTAACACATCTCCTTGAATTTCCCACATCTTAAGCAGAACTTATTTCCTCTACAAGATCTGGTCTAAATTATTATATAACTTATAAGCAATTGCTCATTTTAGAGCATAAGGGAAGCTTAATAAAGGGTGCCATTGCTTGATTTAAAATTGAGTTGGTGCTGATAATATAGTAAAATTAGTCTACGTAGAATATAATTTGATTGTAAGTTGTGTGCTATATAATATCAGGTTTATAAATTTAGATTGTTTGGAATAATAATAAATGGACTAGTTCCCTTCCGACCTTGCTTTATTTTATATCTCTTTGTAGCTGTGTATATGTTTAATTGACTGTAACTCAGCAAAGTTTTTCTGTCACTTTAGATCCCAAAATGGCTCTTGCTTTGGAACAAGAGTTCAAATTCTAAACCTTTGTATTCTGGTCATTGTTGTCAGTGCTCTATTTCCATCAGTTAAAAGGGAATCATTGTGTTCTTTTCAATCAGAAATACAGGCCACCACAGAATTTTTCTCTTTCATTGCTGCCTTTCTAAGATAGCAGATGATTCCTCTGTAATCTGTAACTACATTGGCCATTTACTCTGATTAAATTTGAGCAAAATTTGAGCTTGAAAGGGATTGAATGGAAAACCAAGACCAAGAACAAATACAAATTTTCTCTCTTGACAGCTGCCACGTAACTCCATGAAATGGTGGGTCGTAGGTAAGAGTATGGGTAAGACAGGCGAGGCCTTGCTCTGCTGCTTTTCTCTCATCTTCATTTTGAAAAGCTCACCCTTCTCTCCTGTTGGCACTTCATCGGAGGTATTCTCCTCTCAAACCCTGGACCACAGTGCCTTCTTTATCATTTTGCTGCAGTCTCCCCTTCGTCCAGGAGACATATGTGGATGGGACCAAGGCCCACTTGCTCTCCTTTCTGGTTTGTATCTGATCTTGGGGGAGCACTCGTGCATCCCTTTCCCGATGAGTCTGGGAGCTCAGGTCACCCTTGGTCTGCCTTCAGAGAGGTTGATCAACCCTTCTACCGACTCACAATAATTGGTTCTAGAATCCATTTCAGGTTTCTCATGAGGAAGAAGAAGGAAGTTTTGCTGCATTCTAACCCTGAAGAAATCCTTTTTGTATCTTTAGTCTCACCAAAGAGTTTGAGATGTAGAAGTCCTTCCCATGATCTTTCTCATCCTAAATTCGGCTTAGGAACTGGGGGGAGAGGGCGGGATGCTCTTTCCCTCTTGCTCACTTGCTTATCTGAGCACTACCAGGTTGGTGACTTGGTCAAAACAGACACAGGTGAAGCCCTGTTCCAACACCTGGGGTCATTTATTCCACCATAGAAGATAACCCAACAATACACACACACACACACACACACACACACACACACACACACACACACACACACTGTTCTTAATACCATGCTACCATACTTTAAATTTCTGGATAGTTGGTAATTCTCATCTTGACCTGCATTCTCAACTGTCTAGTGTGTCTTTTATCCTCAACTGCTGCTACTATCATCCTGCGAAACTACTATCTGCTAAGCAAAATAAGTCAGGTGGAAAAAGTCAAGAACCACGTGATTTTACTAATATGTGGGATATAAAATAGAAAGCGACAAATGAACAAACAAGAGTAACAAACAAAAATCTCACAGACACAGAGAGCAGTATGGTGGTTACCAGAGGAAAAGTGAGGTGGGAAGAGGTTGAAGAAGGTAAAGAGAGTCAAATATATGGTGACAGGAGACTTGATTTTAGGTGGTAAACACACAAAGCAATATGCAGGTGATGTATTATAGAATGTACACTTGAAATCTATGTAATCTTATTAAGCAATGCCACCCCAATAAATTTAATAAAATAAAAAACCCCTGCTACCTGCAATATTGTTTTTTCTGATTGTGTAATCCATTTATCTTTTCTCAGTAACCATGCCCTCTGACCATCTCAAAATTTTCTCTTTTGATTTTAACACCAGTATACTATCAAGGTTCTCTCTGTTTTTGTTTTTGTTTTTTAACTGGTTCTTTCTTACTGTCTTTTCTTTTCCTTATTCCCAAGTAAGAGAATAACACAAAGATAAACTCTCAGTTCTTTGTGAGTCTTCCTACTCTTTGTGAAATCTCTTTCATTGTAATAGATACTATTAAATCTTCATCTCAGGACTTCGCATTCCTTCTAACTTCCATATACATGGCTCTATCTGCTGTTTCCCATGGACAGTACATATTTTCACATTGTAGGTTATATGTAGGACTCCATAAACCCAAACTAAATTAATTGTTTCTTTCCCAGAATATTCCTTCCTGAGCTCCTTTAGTCTATCAGTGGCGTTGTTATCTTCCTGAGCATCCAAGCTTTAGATTTTGGTGTTTGGACTTCTCTTGTTCCTTTGCTTTATGTGTGACCAGTTGTCTAGTCTCAACAGTATTTTTCTTTTAATACTTTTCCTTCCTTTCTTTAACTACTTTTCTTTTTTCAGTCGTTATTTTATGTCATGAGTGACTGGTCTACACATTTTTTTCTGCTTCTAGTTTTTCTTTCTGCATGTAATATATTTTGTACATTTCACCTGAAGCCATCCTTAAACACAGCCTTGATTATCTTAATTCCTGGTTTGAAACAGAACTCTAACAATTTCCTGACAAATTAAATTCAAACCTAGCCTAGAACCTAAAGCTCTCTGTAATCTGGCCTCAACCTCCTTCTCCACTATTCCTTTATATAAACACTGTGTTTGACTTATACTGGCCTCCATGTTTTTATACTGAGGACATTAAATCTATTTCCCACCACTCTCCTCTCATTTGATTCCTGAATATCTTAAGGAAGATACATGTGCTCTAAAATTCTGTAACAATGCATGTCTGCCACATTTCCTCATTTATCTGTTTCCTCAGTTTAGTTTAGTTGATGAAGAAGTGCACATTAACAATTTCTAAGAGCCTAAAAGACAGAAACAGTATTTTATACTTTATATATCCCATGATATATCCTATAAATAGAATATATACAGATTTAGTATTAATTGATTGAAACACAATAGAGCCAGTCGCAAATTGCCTAATAAACCTGGATATAAAGTTTCTTCAGTTTTCTCCCAGGATAATTGATATTTGTGTTTCTCTCTATCCAATTTTCTTTACCTTCTCTTCTAGTACCAACTCCATCTCTTTCAAGTACTTCTGCACAAGTGTGTATTGACGTGTTTGCCAACCCATCTTAATTTTAAGAAATTGACACAGATACATTTGTGTAGCATTGTTTGCTTTCCTTTGTTAGTTCAACATTTGAGGACTAATTGATATTTGAAAATCTTAACATTATCATAACTATGAGATAGTGTAACAACATGGACGATCATTTCCTTTTTTAATTCTCCTATTTAGTATAATCATTATTAACTTTTTTTTGAGAGGGCATGTAGAAAAAATAGTAGTTTAGAAATTAAAGAGAGAAGAATTCTGGGAATAAATCTCCCTTTAGCCTGCTAGTATCTTGGTCAATTACTTTACCTTTCTGTGTTTCCCTTTTTTCCTAGGACAAAAGAAAATGGTAATTCACCTGTTCCTTAATCTGTTTTAAAAAGGAAGAAATACAAAAAATTATAATGTTTTATATGCTATGTTCAAGTGCAGGTAAAGTTTTTCAAGTAGTAAGAAAATGATGGCATATAGTTTTAATTGATTGTAAACTGTTAAACTAATGTTTTCCTTTTTGAACTGGATACAATGGATCTCTCCTGCAATAGAATGTATCCATGAATATTGAACAAAAACTAAATTTTAGGCATCAAATAATACTTTAAATCCATATCTCAATTCCCATATATTTTTTTTTGAGGATAAAAGAAGCCTCTAACACATGTAGTTCTGTTTATTAAATGAGATAATTCTGTCACGCATTTATTTAGTCTGATGAATAGTGTGTGTTCAATAAATGTTGACTATTATTATCATATTATGAAAATGTTTTTCATGAGGGCCCTATAGGAATAAAGGCTAGAAGAAATATCAAAATGTTAATGGTAGTTGAGTTAGATAATGGATTTTTTTTTCTAATTCCAATTACTTGTTTGATTAATTCATTCCTTTATTTAGGAACCATTGTATTGAATGCCTCCTATACGCCAGGCACTTTGCTAAGCCATAGTCATCCAAATATAGATAAAACCAACATGATCCCTTCCCTGGTGAAATATGGTCTTATAAGGATTTTGTAACTATTCATCAGAAAAACTTTAAAGGCAGTTTCAGTGATTGTTCTCTTTGTTTTCTAACAGATTCTTATTCTAAATTTTATTTTGTTTTGATAAGAATATTAACATGGTATCTTCCCTCTTAACAAAATTTTAAATGCACAATACATTATTGTTCACTATAGGTACGGTGCTGTACTGCAGATCTCTGGAGCTTATTCATCTTGCTAATCAATGGGTAGAAAGTTTCAGTTAAGCAAGAAATGAATAAGTTCTAACAGATTCTAATAGAAGTGTTCATATTTATATATCACTGTAAGCTTGGCAAGACATACCTACATTACTCTTCTGGAGTAATTCTTATAGTAATCTTTAAGAGAGATGGTTCAAGTAGTATCATGTCTGTTTTTTTGATATGATTAAGTAACTCACCCACACTTAGGCAGAGTACAAAACATTTGGGATCAGTTAGAGAAGGGGCACACGCAGAAAGCTGATTTGCCTACTGGTCAAAATTTCTGAAGATGAAATAACTATCTCTGGGTGCCATTCCCTGAGTGGCGGGCAACAGCTTTTCTTTTCTTTCATTTTGACAATGATTAGAGAGAGTTGGTAGTTACCACATTTTGTGTAATAAGAACAAATGGGTGATTTTCTACCATGTTTTGAAGGGCTCTCATTGTGAAGTTATTTCAGTTTTTGGTTCAGATGCATTAAACTTTTTTTTTCTTGTGCACTTATGTATGTTCACAGAAACGTATGTGTTTCTTCCTTCAAAAGGGAATCTAGGATATTCACAATAATGGACCAGTTCATCTGGCCTTCGTTGGGATTGAGGCACAGTCTCCTTTACTGCACAAGGTCAGGCACATTTCACTATTATTTTCAATATCCTTTATTTGAGAAGAAAATATACTTGCTTTACAAAATCAGTTCCGATCAAATAATCAATGAGTTTTCAAATCACCTTAATTTGCACCTGATTAAAAGATTCAGCTTGCTATATGCAATGGCATGAAAAAATCTAAAAGACTCAAGATAATTCATGTAGATTCACATGATATTTTTATACTCAGCTCTGTTGTTTCTGTAAAAGGCTTCAAACTCTTTAGTTTGATAATATTCTAATTTTAAAGGAGAATTTTTTTTCATATAAAATTCTGGGGGTTTTTTTGGTTTTTTTTGTTTTATTTATTTATTTATTTATTTTTTGTTTGTTTGTTTGTTTTTAGCTCACAC
This sequence comes from Pteropus medius, assembly GCF_902729225.1. NCBI lineage: Eukaryota > Metazoa > Chordata > Mammalia > Chiroptera > Pteropodidae > Pteropus > Pteropus medius. The sequence goes on along the minus strand of NW_024352787.1, from coordinate 3,260,697 downwards.
AATTGTGTATGTGAATTGATCAAAGAATAGAATTCTGAGAAACCGAAAAGGATGTAGGAGCTGCATAGGAAGAGCCATTACCTCTCTATTTCTATACATTGGGCATGAGATTTTCTCCTTTTGAAGGTGAAAATTCCCAACTTGAAGGTCACACTTTTCAATAAAAGAACTCGAGACCAAATACAGAAACCAAAATGCAGAGGAATTTAGACCTAGCAGATCTACAGTGCTCCACAAATTTCAAGAACATTCAGTCTCAGAGATATATAAGTACCAGTTTAGATTTTATAGGATACATGAAGGAAGCAAACCTCTTTAGCAGCAGTACTCTAGTTAAATTCTTAGAATTTAGTGGAAACTTTGAAGCAATTGCAGACAAAGAAATAGCATTTTCTAAATATAACGATGAGAGACTTCTACAGGGAAGAAAAGATTTCAGTTCCAACAGTATGGAGGACTCTACAGAGAGGTACCCAAGATGTTTGGCTGAATCTAGCCGACCCGAGGAGAGGAACCAGAATGGGACTTGAAATGAAAGAATTCTCATTAACACAGTTGTCAAAGGATTTTTACCAGTATTTCAGTGAGAAGGACTACTCTTTATAACTGTCGTATGTAAATGTTATGTTCATTAATTAAAGGACTACTGCTAGTAACTACACTCTCGTTGACTGCCTGTGGTTTTCCATTTCCAGGCTAATGATTTATTATAATGTCATGTGCTGGATTGTGTTATCCCCATATAACATTCATAACATTACATTAAGGCTTAGAGAAATTAAGTAACATGTCCCAAATCACACTGCTACTATTTGTAAGATCTTGAATTTTTAAAATTAATTTTATTAAATTTATTGGGATGGCATTGGTTAATAAGATTATTTAGATTTCAAGTATACAATCCTATAATACATTTTCTGTATACTGCATTGTGTGTTCACCAACAAAAGTCGTCTCCTTCTGTCACCATATATTTGACCCCCTTTACCCTCTTCTACCTCCCTTACACTCCTCTTTCTCTCTCTGGTAACCACCATACCGTTGTCTATGTCTAGACAAGGTGTGGCTTGTTTGTTCGTCTGTCGCTTTCTGGTTTGTATCCCACACATGAATGAAATCATATGGTTTTTTTACTTTTTCTGCCTGACTTATTTTGCTTAGCATAATATTCTCAAGATCCATCCATGTTGCTTCAAATGGCAGTATTTCATCTTTATGGCTGAATAGTATTCCATTGTACATATATACCACATCTTCTTTATCCAATCATCTGTCGAAGGACACTTCAATTGTTTCTGTGTCTTGGTCACCATGAATAATGCTGCAATGAATATAAGGGTACATGTATCATTACAAATAAATGTTTTTAAATTTTTGGGGTAGATTTAAATTTTTTGGGTAGATTTAAATTTTTTGGGTAAATTTTTTGGGATTTCTGGATCATATGGTAACTATTCGTAATTTTTTGAGGAACCTCTATACTGTTTTCCTTAGTGGTTGTACCAGTTTACATTCCCACCAACAGTGTATGAGTGTTTCTTTTGCTCCACAAACACTTGTTATTTCTTGTCTTGTTGATAATAGCCGTGCTAATGGGTGTGAGGAGATATCTTATTATGGTTTCGATTTGTGAGATCTTAAATTTAAACCATAGCCTCTCTGCCTCCTTTCCATTTTGCGACACTTTACCACACTGACATCCCCAACTTATTTAAAGCAATAAATAAAACTAATTACCCTCCTTAATTAGTTTTAGTTAGATGATTTAATCAGATGTTATAAATAAATGTCAGGCCTAGACATTTCATCACCAATGACTTGGGTTTATAAAAAATAGATAATTTTGGAATTAAATTTTTTTTTGATTTGCCAGAGTCCATATTCAAATGCAGGTACTGTCAGAAAATGCAGCATTGAGAAGAGAGACTTTGGTTGAACAAATGATTTCTTTTGCATTTGTTAAGGCAAAGACTAAGGTGCTATGACAAAGAGACCCTAGATAACAGCCACCTAAGGAGATAGAAATTTATTTTTCTATTATGTAATAGTTTAACCAATTTAGTCAGACAGGTTAGTTCTGCTTTGGGAGGTCATTCAGAGGCCCAGATTTTTTCCATGTTGTTGCTTTGTCTCCTCTGGGCCTTGTTCTTATCTTCATGGTTATACCGGGTTCACACTTCTAGCTTGTGGGAACAGTGGAGTGCGTGCCCGAGGTTTCATGGCCAAGATGTGGAAGTGACATATATTTTCATTCACTTCCACTGACAAGAACTTAGCCACAATACGCCGAACAGCAAAGGAGGCTGGGAAATACAGTCTTTAGCTGTGCATGCAGACACCTTGGGCAAGAGTAGAGAACTGATTTGAGGGAAGGCTAGCAGTCTGCCACACATTGGGAGGAACAGAACACTAGAAAGATAGGATTGGTTGAACAAATAGATTTCCAAGCAAAATACTGGGAAAAAGACAAAGGCTAATTATACAAAGTGGATATTCCCAGAGTAGACACTCCCATGTCACTTCATAGTATGGCCAGGGCTTGACTCTTACCTGTCAGATTCTTATTGTCAAAATTACAAATTTAAGTGCATTTTAATATTAAATATTAAATGTGTTTAACATACAAATAAACTTTTAAATATTACATGGATATTTAAATTTGACATTTTAATGTAATATTTTCACTATTGCCTGAGGAATACTAGAGAAAGAGGAAGTGAGACTAGGTTTGGCTAGGACTTCTGTGAGCTCAAAACTCACTTATGTAATTTACAAATATTTTACATGTATTTTATTTTACTTTAGCCTCCCAAACTAGGTCATTCTGATAATGCTCATTATATAAATGCTTTATGCTTGAAATTCAGGCCAATAAGTGTAAGGAGCAGGGTTTAGTTTCCCATAATCAAAAACCACCGTACCTTGCATTATCTCTCTTGGGGGTCTTAGAGCCTGAAGAGAGCATTTAGTTTATTTTTTATTTTCAGGTTACAGGAACAAATACTCTTTTAATCTTAAGTACAAAACAAGCAAAACTTGCATGGCTTGTAGAAAATTATTTCCTAACTAAAAATAAGATTTCTTGGCAGGAGCTATTTGCTGGATCAGAGCTTTAGGGCTTCTCACCGGCAAACACTTCTCTCCAGTGGTTTGTTTCTCATTGTACTCTAAACAAACACTTTCTTTCTTCATTAAGTGGATTGTTCTGCAGGTAATGGGAGGACAGGTTGGCTGCTACTCATGGAAAAAATTTTTTTAATAATGGAAAAAATAGACTATCTAGATGTTAAAGTTCTTGAACTCAGATTAGCAAAGCAGATCATATTTTCTTTCTTTTTTTTTTTATTAAGGCAACATTAGTTAACAAAATCTAATGTTTCAGGTGTACAATTTAGCGGTAAGGCATATATATATTATTATGTGTTCACATATTTTCTTTATAGGATAACTTCCGGGGCATTCTCAGCTGTCTTTGTTAGTTGTCCCAGTACCTTTTGACTGATACTCAACAACAACAAAAAAATCTGCATCTTTTAACTTGATTGTTGTTTCTTCTAAAGAGTTTTTATATAGTGGGCAAAGAACAGGGCTGCCATGTTTGGCTGCATGGTTCGTATAAGGTACATTTCCTCTATAGAACAGCCGTGGGAAAGTGAAGATATCAAGTGAACCCTAAAATTTTTTGTTTACTAGGGTAAAGGTATATGGAATTTTGAATTAGGCTTTCTTTTCTGCAGAGTGACTCACGAATGTATGTAGTCCGTCCTTTTTTTGCAAAGGTAAAAAATAGGCACTGAATTGCCTTAGAGAATCTTTTAGCCACAATGTGCAAGAATGTCTCTTTCTCTGCAACTATCCAACCCTAGGTTTATTGTCAATCTTGTGGGAAATATAAGTTCCATTTCTTTTAATTTGTATTTTCCTAATTACTGTTGAGATTGAAAATTTGTACTCATTTTTGTTGGAACTTTGTGTTTTTTTTCTTGGAATTATCTTTTCAGAACTCTTGCCCATTTTTATATTAGGTCGTTCACCTTTCTCTTAATGATTTATAGAAGTGCTTTTCCTGTTACAGATCTTAAACATTTCACTCTCCTATCTTCTTTTCTCCTATTTTTCCCCTCGTCGATGTTTGAATCTTCAATCCTTCTGGAATTTACATATTTATTCTGTGGTAAGGGTTTATGTTCCTTCCTCATCTACTCCCTGAGGATATTTGCATAGCAACACTTACTGAATGGTCACTTGTTGGGAAGAACTGGGGGTATAGCTGCTATATTTAAAAGTCGTGTTTCTCACGATGCTACTCTGTGAAAAGGGGAGATGTCATGGCAAACAAAATTGGTCTGTTCTTTCCAAAAGATACAAATATCCACTCTCAAATTTGCCGAAAAGCCTTACTCTACTTGGGTAATGTCACTGGACAGGTAGGAAGGGAAAGTATAGTTTTCCGCGTAAAGAAAAGACCTTAATGTATAACGCATGAGCCGGAGAAAACATGAATTTATGGAGCACAGAATAGCAGGGTTAACAGAATGACTGCATTTGCTTGGCCATATGCTTTCTGTTCTGTCTTGAGTTAAGATTGCTATACATAGAGGTATTATCCCTAACCTCTTAGTGCCTGTTCATAATCTTGCTGAGAGTTATGTGTGTTATCTATAAAAAGTATTTTCTCCCTGTGATGTTGATAAAAAATAATAATGCAGATGCAAGAAGACAACCAACATTTTTAGTAATATCCTTGAGACAGATTGTACTGTGAGTGGTAAATGCATTGTGTTGAAGTTTTCATTGTAAAATAGCATGTTTGGGGAGTGTTTCTTTTAAAGAAAAAGTTTTTTTTTAATCAGAATAAGATACTAATATATCCTTTGTGTTTTCCTTGTGAAATTAAATTCTAGACTTTTCAGTCCTAATGGTGTGGTTTTGGAAGATCCTTCTGCTTGCATTGACACTTTTAAAGGTGTGTGTTCTTAAACTTTGTGTTGGCTGAGAGGAGGTTATTTACCTCCTTTTGGAAGGTAGCCTATTCTGAGTGGATGAAGAATCAAAAATAATTAAGAAAATGTTGGCAGCATTGCAATAAGAAAAGTAAGTACTAAGCTTTAGAACCCGGTAAAGTTGTGTCCAGATTTTCTTGGTCATTTAGTGGCTCCATTCATTTGCCTTAGTTCAGAAGCCAGGAACCCCTCTTGGATAAGGATCTTATTTTATAATCTTTGTCTAGTTTTCCGGTTTTCAGGTGATTGCTGTGTCAGATATGCAGCTAAGGCTATAAATGCATACATCCAAGTTAGCAGTTTAGTTAGCTTCGTTCAAATCCCAAAGCAGAAATTGGATGTAGTTTTCCATAGCCTTGATGCTCTGAGGAGTCCCTGGACCAGCAGCATCGGCATCAACTGAGAGCTTGCTAGCAATACCCCTCTCCCTAGACTTAGTGAATCAGAATCTGCATTTTTTTTTTTTTTTTTACAAAATTAATGTTTGAGAAACATTTTTGTGCAGCACTAATATTGTAAACATAACTTGTATTTTGATTTCCATTACATTTAGCTCATCTGATAAATAGCACCTCATATGTTTCTCTGAACAGAAAAAAAAAAGTTCAACTTGGCTAAAGTAGGATGAAAGGAAAAAAAAATCTACAGGTAAAAATAACCAGGTAATGGAAATTTATTCAAAGCTGTAGCTGACTCAGGGCTTTGCAGTCTGGTGGACCTGAGCTGGAATCTTGGTTTTGTGATTTACCAGTTTTGTTACCAGTAAGTTATTTAACCTTTTCTCCACCCTCAGCTGAAATAAAGTGTTCTGACTCTCAATTGCACAGTCTTTTGATTACACTATTCTTTTCTCTACAACAAGCTGATAAACAAAATAGTTTATGAGTATACAGAATTATACTCAGTCCATCTATTCTTTTTAATAACTTAAATTTTATTCTCTATGTACTGCTTTTCTAAGGACAGAGGCACAAACCAGACACACAGATGTATAAATGAACTAGGAGCAAGGGGAATTCTGTGTAAAAGCACTTTTAGATTATTTTAATAGTTTAAATTAATAAAATTCCATCTAAATTCTCTGCTAATTTGCTCTAAAAATGAATCAGAGACCCTGGCTGTCAAATATATCACCCATTTCTACTTCTATCCTGACTTTCTGGCTATAATATTATGGGGAAACTTCTGGTAAAGATATGATGCTGTGACTCCCTGACATATTTTAAATATTTATGTTATTGCTAACTCTATCCATAAATACATCTTAAAGAAAGACTTTAAGCATCTCTCTGAAATACCATCTGATTTAGATATGGGATGGGATATGTGAATGAATTTTCAATGAAAAAGATATAGTACCAGACATACTGATGAAATCTGTATCTTTTGTACTTTAGAATAACATCCTAGAAAGAAAATATCTGTGACTTATGTGGAAGTAGAGAGACAAGATATACAAGATAATACAGAAGATGGAAACATTCTTTATATTCTATACATTTTTAATTGTCTCTAGAAAAGTGCCTGCAACCTATTTCATCTTGAATTATGGCATTTGTTCTTGGCATTTGTTAATCATTGAATTAACCTTTATCTCGTCTCTTAAAGGTGTCACTTTATATTTTCTTGTTAAATAATCTCTTCAGTATATTTTAGAATATTTTGACTTGGTGCAGCTTTTAAAATATAGATTTGTCCCAATTATGTCATTTAGTAAGCATGTCAATTTAGTAGAGACAAATCTAATGATGATAAAGAAAATAAATGTTGCCTGTGATGGGGCAAACCAGGCACATAAATGATAATTAACCAGATTTGGGGAGAGTATAAATAGCTGCATAATAAAACTTTAAGTTGATCTTAACACAATTACTAAGGTTAATGTGTTCCTAATACTTGAGTGTTAGAGTGGATGCCAATACACTGATTTCTCAATATATGTGGTCCAAATATCTGCATATGAATCTATAATAATAAAACAAGTCACTTTGCTTTGAATTCAATACTTTACTCTTTACAGATGTTTTAGATTTGTTACTTCAGATATGATTTTTTGTTAATTTGCAGAAGATTAGAATTTTTAAGTGTGTGTTCTACACTGTAAATTTTTTACATTAAAAACCTAAAGGTAATTTTAAAATATATTTAATTTATTGAGTAGATAACTTTAACATTCTCAGTCATATTAATTGTTTTTGCTTGATTTGAGCCAGGTTAGAACCTTTTTTATTCTAAGGGGTGGGATGCAGAAATGACAGATGGTTCAGATGCTAAGTGTGAATACTGGTTCTGCTGAAATAGTTTGTACCAGCTGTTTGTCCTCCCTTTCAACATGTTACATGGTGACACTCACTACTTCTCAAGGGGAGGGCCCTGTCTTGCTTGTGTCCTGCTTCCATAGACCGTTATTCCCTTGGACTGATTCTCTTGCAGAGTCTCTCACGGGCTTTTCTTGGTGCTAGAGAAAGGCATGCCATGTCCAATCCCCTCTCCTCTGCAGGGGATGTGTGCCTACCCATGTCTTATTGGTCTGGATGGAGGGCGTCCAACTCATTTTTTTCTTATGTGCTCAGAGAGAGAACGACATGAGTCTCTAAGTTGCTTAACTGTGGGTGATTATATGTGGGAAGGTCTCAGATGAGCGACTGAGTATGAGATGAGGCTTGACTAGAAAATGTTTCTCGCGGTAGGCTGAGCAAGCAACAAGCCTTTAGCACATTCTGCCCTCTGCAGCATTCTCTTCTCTAGTCCTTGTTTGGAAAGAGGACTTGCAAGGTGAGGTCAGAGAGGAGAATCCATGTTATGGGAGCAAACACAGGAGATGAAGCATAGGCCACCAGCCCTGTGCACCTGCACTGCTCACCCCGACTTCCAGCAGGAAGGCCCAGTCAGTGGGGGGCCCTCTGAGTGCTCAGCACCCACTAGCCCAGTCTTCTCTTGTTTCTCTGATGGACTAGTTTCAGCATGAGTGAAGGAAATCTCCTTGTACCTGCTCCAAAATGGCAGTGCAAATAAAGGTTCCAGATCCTATATCTCCATGTTGGCTTTCTACACACCCATTTATATCAATAGACTGAAAGAAAACGTTCATACTCTTCACCTTTTGTACTTTTGCTCAGTGTACATCCTTGGAACCCAGGCACACATCTAACTCTTATTCACAGAGTTTCTTGCTTAGAGGGTGAATAGTCCTGGGGTAAACATGTGGCATGCTTGCTGTGGATACTATAGGGTGAATGCTGGGGAAGCCTAGGCTCTATCCAGAAATGGGGCGATTCTTATTGATAGCTCTACTTACTTTAAGGTTATCTTATTTTGTTTGGCTTCCCAGAGCCATTTACTTTGTGGTATTCTTACTACAAATTGTTACTCTTCTAATGAATAGGGTCAAGCTTTTTTGTATATTTACCACGAGGATGAGAAAATAAATTTTTTAGTGGAAGAGTTGTCAGTCTAACTGGCCAACTGGTCAGCAAGCATTGCTGGGTTATTTACTGTATGCAGAATTCTTCCTGAGGCTGTTGAGGCATTTTCTTTCTGAAGAGGTCTTTAATTTTAGGACATTTTTAATCACTTTTTCCTATTTCATCCCTGACCCAATGATCTCAAAGTTTAAAGACAGGAAACTTGCGTCAGAATATTTTGTTGTCCTGAAGAAACTCACTTTTCTTTAGAAAGTATGGTTTACCAGCTGAGAAACAAGGGATCAAGATATCAGAAAAACAAAAATCAAAACAAATATTTCTTTAATTTGGATCAACTATGACCATAAATTTGGAAAGGAGATCAATTTAAAAAAATCACATTTCATCATATATCTTTATATATCCCTAGGGCAGTCTTTCTTGAGCTTTAAAGTGCACATTAATCGTGTGAGGCTCTTTTTAAATGAAGTTTGGGGAGACCCCAAGATTCTACACATTTGACTAATTCCTAGGTTGCCTGGGTGCTGCTGGCATACAGACCAAACTTTGAGTAACGAAGACATAGAAAATGTTCAGTGAATCATTTTACTTGACTATATTTCTAGGTGAGTGGAGATTAGATTTATGAATTACCCATGATTTTTAATTTATTCATTTGCAAAGTTTAATAACATGCTGGAATTTTAATATTATGATACATGATTAATCTTATTATTTGGCTGATAAAATATTACAGAAAAATATAAATAAATCCCAAAATATAATGTCCAAATGAATAAATGCTGTGAAATGATTTTGTGATTTTTATTACTGGACATATATGCAATAGGATTTATCTATAAACTAAATTGTTGAATTAAATAATTATCAAATGATACACTGACTTGACTAAACAAGAGAGAGCTCACTCTTTGGTGCTTTTTCAGTATGAATGTGGACAGTATCTTCTATGTGTAAATCTTAGCCATAGATACCCATGGAACAGAATTCATGCTCCTTTAAGAATCAAAAGACTTTGCTTCTCCCACTCAGTGTTTTAAAGCTTCACTAACTCTTAGAATCTTTCCCACATTCTATTTCACTATAGAAAGTAAGTGAGATTCTAAATTTCAATGTATTATAACTCATGTATATCACTGGAGAGATATCAAACCATTAACTTTTATAAGCTCAGACATAATTTATGAATAATATGCATTTTATGTGTTTGACATACATATATGTGTACATATCGATAAAGTATGTACAGAACTCGAGACAATAATTCTGAACTCTTTGAAGAAAGTAATAAAATATTTAAGCATTTTGGGAAAAAATGTTTAAAATTGCCTAGTAATGTTTAAGTTTCTATTTTCATTTTAACTGTGTTAAAATATACCTAACATAAAATTTACCATCTTAAGCATTTTTAAGTGTACAGTTTTATAGTATTAAGTATAGTCACATTGTTGTGCAACCATCACCACTAGAACTTTTTCATTTTGCAAAACTAAAACGCTGTACTCATTTAACAATAACTCCCCATTGCCCTCTTCCCAGCCCCTGGCCACCACCATTCTACTTTCTGTCTCCATGAATTTGACTATTTTAGGTGTTCTCGGTACCTCATAAGTGGAACATTGTCTACTATTTTGCAGTCAAATATGAAAAAGCATAGTTAATTTAATAGTTGAAGATAGACATTTAAAACCTTGATAAGAAGCCAATTAGAACCACATTAAAAGTCAGCATGGTGCAAATGCAGGGATGCAAGAACCCGGTTTCTCATAGACTTCTTTCTTTTGTACGTGAGCACCGTCAAACATGGTGCTGAAGTCTTAGACTTTCTGTTAAATCATGGAAGCAGAATGATGTGATAGAAGACTCTCACATATGACTCTGCCTTCGGCTAAGGGGAACTCAGATATTTCATCTAAAAAATTAAGGATTTAAACCAGAAATGATCTTCCAAGTTCATTCATTTGTTCACCAATTTAATTTGAGTTCCTCCTTTTGCCAGGCTCTGTTATAGACGCTGGGGGTATAGCTGTAAAAAGAACAGATTAAAATCCCTACCCTCAGAACTTTCATTCTAGTGGGGGAAGCTAGATAAAAAGCGAACTAAATATATTAGATGGTGAGGAATGTTTTGGTAAACGATGAAGCAGGAAAGAGGAAAGGAGAAGGTGTGACATGGTGGGTGAGAAGGATACACCTCAGGAAGAGGAGAATTGGGGCTGTATGGATGTCTCCTGCAGAGGGAACATCAGGTCGAAAAGGTTTGAGGTGGAATAGCCTAACTCACTCCAGGAAAAGCAAGGACAACACCATGACTCAAGTTGAGAGTGAGAGAGAGAGCGGGAAGTGATGAGGTCGGAGAGATAACAGAAGGCCAGAGCAGGTAGGCCCTCTTAGTCAATTATACAAACTGGCCATTATTTGAAATGAGATGGGAGCCTCTGAAGGGCTTTTAGCAGAGTAATAACTCGATCTGATTTATGTTTTGGAAGAGTCTCTCTGGCTGATGGAGGAAAAGCAGAAGTAAGAATGATGGTCAGGAGACTGCTGCAGAAATTTAGTTGATTGATATTCACTGGCTTGGACCAAGATGGTAACAATGGAAGTGACCATAGTTTGAAGGTAGAGACAACAAAATTTGCTAAATGATTAGAAAGGCTAAGTCTGTAGTTTTGACATGAGCAACTGGAAGGATGGACCTGTCACTAAAATGGAAAAGACTGTAGAAGAGCAGGTAGGAGAGGGATGATCCAAAGTTTCCTTAAACTCGATAGCCCTGTCAGTCATCCAGGTAGAGATGAAGGGCTGGCAATTAGTACCAAGAATGAATTTGGTGTTTTCAGGAGACAGCTAGACTGGCAATAAGTCTGAAGAATATTTAAATCCATTAGACTGGAAGAGATCACTAGGAAGGGAGTAATTGTCAATGGAAAAGAGAGGTAGACAAGGACTGAGCCCTAGGGCATTGAAACTTAATGAGGTGGTGAGATTGTGTGTTGATGAAGAGGAATCAGCAAAGGAGAAGGAGAGGAAAGTGAGGAAGGTGGGCTAGGAACCCAAAGTATCCAGGTGGCCAGCCAGAGTGTTTCCACTTCATTTCAGATATAAGCATTGCTTAGTTCTACCTGTTACCTTTAGAAAAATAGGTTCTGAGTCCTGAACTGGCATCCCTTACTCACAGAGGCAGACACACAAGTCCGTCTCTCTAATATGATGCTCCTCTGGAAGAACTCAAAGATAGAGTCTCCCAAGATTTATTGAGTCAATGACCCCTTTTACACTAACATACAGATTAAAGCCTCTCTCATCTCTCTTAGTACAAGATAAACACATTTTAAAATAAAACAGCTACTTTTATTACTGTCAAAGATTAGTTTCATGTTCGGTAATTCCTAATATTCGTTTATGAAGGGAGTTTTTGACTTTTTCCCATCTAACATGTGTTGCATATTGCTTAACTTTGAAGTAATTGTAAAAGAGGTTTGATTAGAAAATTTAATCTGACTAAATATATGTTAAAATATAGATTGAATAAATTAGAGAATCGAAAGCAGATCAAAATTGCTCTCACGACTTCAAGTTTGGAATTCTTATATTTTTGCATAAAAATCGATTTGTTCATTATTTATAATATTATGTTTTATTTCTATATGTCACAATAAAAGAGAAGGATTAGATTGATATTTGCAAGCACTTTTCTGAAAATAACATATGTTAGGTGTGGTAGTTTTTATTCTTAATAAAAAGCCTAATTGGGTATACTTGTCACGAAGTGTTCACTTAGTATTATTTATTTTTAAATTCCTGTGATATCTTGATAAGGTATATAAAATTGCAACTTATTCAGGTAAAGTTGATATTGATGTGAACATGAAGATACTATTTTTATTTTTATGCTTTTGGTCAATTTGTAGCTCAGAATCAGTGCAATCATTTCTTTCTGTTTTTAATAATTTAATGGCTAAAATGGATGCATTCTTAACAGTTGATGTTAATGTAGTTTGCATTGTTCAATTTAGTTGTAATACATGACTTCTGGATACTTAGATATAAAATCATGAGCTTCACTTATTCATTCTCATACTAATAGTAGTCTGCCTCTATTAATTATCAAGAATAATGGGGAAAGGATTAGGAAAAATATAAATGAAATCCCTATATAAACCACAGTACCCTACGGTTTAGATATAATTTACACAGTAGTCTCATGGCATTTTTTTTCCAATCACAATTAGTAACAACTAATCATAATAATAATGTTTATCGAGGATTTATGTGCCAATATTTTCGCATGTATTCTTTTATTTAGTCCTTGCAATTAATTACCTTGTGAGTTAGCAATTACTGTCACACTTACTACCTTGCAGATGGAGAAACAGAGTTAGGTAGAGATTAGGTAATTTGCCCAATGACAACCAGAAAGGAGTGGAGTAGATATCTGATTTCAGAGTCTGTCCTCTTAACCTCACTGGATTGACAAGCTTTTACTCTATGCTTCTTCTCAAACAGGTTCTGAGGCTGATCATAGCAGGGAGAGGGATATAACATATGCTATCTTTGGCTGGAATTTTAGTTATTGAATTTTAAGAAGCAATATAATTCTAAAGCATCATAATTTAGATATCTATGTTACAGTTCTCAAGCATTATGCCTTACGGTTCCTTACTTCTGTCTATGGAGATGACCCCCACTCACCCAACTCTGCCTTCTGCTCTGGCTTTAAATTATTTTTTCTCATTTCCAAATATTTCTAGCTCATTTTTGTAGCCAGCTCACCTCTCGGCACTGCCCTTCACAAAGGATATTTTTCCAGATTCACAGTGTGCCAAAAAGGTAGAGAAGATTACTTTTAAAGAAATAAACAGATAAAAATGCAAAATAAGGTACTTATTTTACAAGCTCTTGATATGATGTTGATTTGCAATCTGCCAGTCCATGTAAACAGTTCTTTGCCATCTATTTAAAAAGCAAGTCTTTTAAATAATGAGCTATATATTCTACAATATAGTAAACCTGTATCTGAGAGAGGGAGAAAGAGACAAATACATTTAGTGGCAACTTGAGTCACTGAATTGGCAGACATCAAAATATGATATAACAGAAGTAAAGAAGAAAGGAAATGAGTTAGTGGGAAGAATGAATTATGAATCGAGATACCCAAGGTCAGATTCCAGCCTCACCGCTTAACATCTCTGAGACCTTGAAGAAGTCACTTTAACTCTTTAAGTCTGTTTCCCTACCAGGTGAATGGGGAGAACTTTTTCCCTCCATGTGGTTCGAATATTAGTAAGACACACTTATAAAATGTGGCTTTGCTCTCTCTAACTATATATTTATTTAATAAGCTTCAGCTTTATTATTGCATTTTTTCTGTAATTGCTGTAAGTATAGTGGCAGATTGCAAATAAATGCTCTGATTGCTACCATCTGCTCACTCATAACTTATAAGAGAAGTTAGAGGCTTTTGACAATAACCAATACAACCTCTTTTGGGGGTAACTAACACAATAATAGAAATAGTAACAAAGTATATCTACACTCCCTTCATCTTGAATGCCCTTCACCCCTTCCACCTGTTACTGCCTGCAAGATCCCTTTGAGTCACTTCTTCCATGAAGCTTTTCAAGACCTACTCCCCAGCAGTGGGACTGGGCTGGCTGGGGCTGGGGAGTCCATGGCAATTATCCACTCTTTCCTTTGTGCCCCAAATATACCTTTTTAAGAGCTCTATTATAGGACTCTTTCTGTTTTGATATGTAATTGCATGTTTACTTGATTCTATTATCTGTTAGACTGTTTTTTAAAGACAAAGGTTATGTCTCGATATTCTTAGTTTATCAGAGATTAGCATAATCCCTGGAATAGTTAAATACATGTATACATACATACATACATACATATATACCTATATACATACATACTTGTTGACTAACTGAAGGCCATTGAGTATTTTTCTCACATGATAAAGCCGTTCACAGCATATTTAAGCAATTTACCCCAAGCATACCTCTGATCTGTCCACTGTCAGAACCCAGCTTTCATCTGCAAATTGGAAATTAAAGCTCCTATTCTTCATTTAGCCCTGAGTCTCCTATCACAACCATTAGCAACCACACCTCTATGGAAAGTGCAGAGCTTATTTTATTACACTGCAGCCATGTCCTGAGAATCCTGAAGGCTGGACGAAGAAAGAGAATCCAGTAAAGGAGACCGAGAAAGAGCGATGGAAGACAGAGCAAGGGCACCAGGGGTGTGGCGTTTACCAAGCCAAGAGAGCAGCATGTTTTCAGGAAGACAGTGGCCTGTCAGGAAATCCTGATTAAATCACAGTTTTAGAATCTTTTATACCTATCATTACCAAGAGAGAATGGAAGGAAGGAATACCGGACAGGAGTTACAAAATATAATTTCACATTCTCTTTATATAATCACTTCTCTTAGCCGCACCTGTGAAATCGGGATACTAGTCCTTTCTAAGCCGTTAGATTATCATGGGAATGAAAGTCATAAAAGTCATGTGAAATTCCCTTTAGGGGAGCCCTGTACTAGCCTTTTTAGTTTTAAATAAATATTAGTTACCAATACTATTGTTGGTCGTGTGGTCCAAATGAAATTAGTCAAATAGAACTTGATATCATTGTGTAAGATTTTTGTCTCTAGCAAACAAAGAACATCCATAAAATCCACTAAGCCTGCTGGAAGTGAGAACTCTCAAGGAGCATTGGTTCCTGGGTCTTCTAGACTTCAGGATAAGTTGGACTCTGACAGCTCTCACCAGGGATGCATACCCATTCAAGGAGGAACCAAGAGAAGCAGTTTTTTTTTTCTGTCCCTCAAAGTAGAAGGGTAGGAAATAAAGATATGAGAAGGAAGTCAGTGAAGGATAGATCAAATTCAGTATCAAATTCTTGAGAATATAATTTTTAAATCAACCAAAAATAAATTTGAGACTGTTCTTAAAAATACACTTAATGATGGAGGAGGAGGTTTTATATTTTAATATTCAGCTTGCATAGGACAGAGGCGTGCTATGTTTAGAAGGCAGTAGAGCAGAGCTATTAAGAGTGCACTAAAACCCGAGACAAAAGTCCCAGCACTGGCACATGTTTGCTGTGTGGTCGTGGGAGTTTCTTAACTTGTCTAAGCCTTATTTTTCTTATTTGTAAGATGGGATTATAATAGCTAACTTGCTGGGCTAATTTAAGTTTGAAATTGGATAATATTAGCAAAAAAACTTAGCAGAAGTCCTGGTGAATAGGGAATGATTGATCAGCATTGATATTGTTAGGATGATAGACTATGATAGATAGATGGATTAATGGATATAGATGGATGATAGATTCTTCAATCTCAGGAAAATAGATACTAAGTATTAATTAAACAATTCTAATCTTACCCTTCAGTAATCGCATAAATCATTCAGTTACTACCTCTGAGTAAATTTAACCAACAGTAGTATCAGGGTAGAAAGGAAGATATTGAGATTGAATGGCTTAGACTTCTATTTTGCCTTCACCATGTCTTAAGTGGTGTCCATGGCTACATGGTGATGAATCTTAATTTTTAAGCTCCCGTTGAACAAGAAAACACATTTGTGTTGACAAAGAAGTAAAACAGTCCAACATACCTGAAGATAAATATAGTAGAATAAAGTTAACATTATTCATTTCTAATGAAAACAGATCTTTGAAATAGGAAAAACTGCCATGAGGAAACAACAACAAAAAGGTATGTGTTCATTTTGTCATTTTACAGTTAGTAAACATGAAAAAGAATGCTGGTCAACATAAACACTCAATAAGAAAAGCTCGCTGTTACTCAATGAGCAGTAGAGAATGTCATATGCAAAGTTTTCCTTTGTGAACATACTTCAAATAAAGAAATCTGGAAGTGTCTGTGAGTCCAAAATGTGGTGTGTGTAATGTATGATGTAAAACAAAGACGAGTGGTTTACATAGCTCAGCTGCCAGATGGTATGTATGCTTGATTGAATGGCACCCAAGAAGAGAAAGCACCCACCTGTTACTCTGAAAACACAATGGGCAGAACTGTAGATTCTCACATCCTCTTCATTGATTTTTTTTTTTTTTTTTTTTTAATATTTAATGTTTCTGTATGGCCTGTATCTATTATTCTAGGTTGGATTAAGTCTTTTTGGGAAGGCAGAGTATGAGAAACATAATTTTATAAATAGGCAAGGATTAGTAAAACTTTTGAGTTAGAAGCAGATGTATGACTGACACTGGGTAGCTTTGTATGATGTAAACCGCTATTCACGATGGCACATATTCATGACTGTGTTTGCCAAAAATTAGTGCCAATGACATGTTACACATGTGATAGATATTGGAGGGCAGGAGAGACAAAAAACAAATAAGGTATTATTTCTGCCCTCAGAGAGATCACAGGTAGTGGAGGAAGACACAGCATAAAAATACAATAAATAGAAAACACCCCAAATCTATGTGATTAATTTTGGCTGGAGGAGAGGTTCATTGAAAACTAGACACTTGAGTACATTGAAGAATGACTAAGTAGATCTCCCCTCTCAGATGGACAGATAAACCTCTGTTGGTGACAGTCGCCTCAAGTTGCTAGTCACAATTTATAAATTTGTAACCAAACAAATGTTGATCTGAAAGAAAAAAATATAAAATTTTCTGAATTGATTGTCTTTTAATTGGTAATTCACCTCTATCTTTACTGTATACTTAGACTAATGATCTAGCTAGAGATAATTTTAAAAAGTGCAAAATGAAAGGCAGTTCTAAATCAGCTAACATTAGCACAGGTTTAGTGCATGAAACAAATCTCTTATTTTGAACTGACAGAGAGACATGCTTTTTGACTTAATAGATAGCTATCTAAAATAAAATAATAGTTTGATGGGGCTTGAAATTATTAGCTGATCCAAGGTGCCCGCTCTTCTGGTCTAGTCTTGAATGAGTGTGTAGTTAAAAATGTAGGCAAGCACTTACTGCATCTGGAAATGAAGAGGTGGATATTAAGGTGCTGGGGATTTAGCGGGAAGGCAGGGGTCAAGGAAGATTCCTCAGGGCTTTTCCATGGGCTGAAGAAGGCCTTCTGAGTCAAGAGGAAAGGCAGGCTGAGATATTGCAAGGCGTGCTATTGTGGAGGAGGCTGTGACTCTTAATATTAGAAAGGATTCTTTCTCCCCAGAGAAGTAGAAGCCAGCTCTTCTGCTGGGAATTGGGAGGCCGAATTTAGATTTGCAAGCAGGAAGAGATTTGCAACATTTCTGTGAAGAGAGGGAATCGATAAGAGAGTAAAATGTTTGCTGCTTAGCATTAAAGATCAAGTTGTAGTTCTAAAGCACTAACTTAGATGAAAATACGTTGAAGAGATTTTTACCTTTTTTAGGGACATCGAGATTGTGGGAAACAGTGGAAGCTATAAAATGATAAATTATTAGCAAATGAAGACATGAAACCGCACCAAAAATAGTCACTAGGAGATTGAAAACGTGCCGAAATTGAACTAAAACATTTCCTCTCTAAGGTGTCTTTTAAGATATACATAATTATTGATCATTAAAGTATTTACTCAAAGGGATAAAACTGTAGCTAACGTTTGAGTAGTTGTATCATGCCTTATATTTGACAGTTAGACTCAGAGGTGTGAAGATACTTAAAACAGCTTATTTAATAATTTAAAATCTATTCGATATACATAATACAAGTTACTCTATAGAAATATGGCCATCAGCAGTGTTTGGTGCTTTTAAAAATTATTGTCTCAGTTTCAGTTGGGAAGGACTCTGAATGTTGCCGTCTCTTTGGTTCTAACAAAATTCTAGTCCTTTTAAAATAATATTTAAACCAGAAAACTGCCAAGAGTACGTGCTATAGTTCCAGGGACAGCACTGAAAATAGACTTAATTTGGAAGATATAATTCTGGTCCCTTCTGGATCTCTAGTGGCTATGACAGTTATCACTCTTGCATTGACAAGCTCTCTTCTCTATGCACTGCCCTATTCCTCAGCCAAATACCTGTCTGGGTATCCAGTCACCTATATTGCTTGCACTGAATCACCAACCACATCTTTTATTAAAGTGGTCTTGTATACACCCTTACCAGCACCCATACCAAATTTTGGTACAGGTGTGAGTATGTGGCTTTAACATTTTCCTAGCATGTTTTTTTTCTAGATAATTTGAAACCTATATTTGGAAATGTAGAAAATGAGATTTAAAACAAAGTGGAAGCTAGCATATTCTAGGATAGTTTAATTGACCCAGATAGCATCCCTATAGGTGATGAAAGGTGTCTGTTGAAAGCTGATTTCTAAATAGTCTCCTAAAATGTGGTTTAAATTCATTTCCTTCATTTTCTCCTAAGGAGGGTGTTGGACTGTGTTAATGGAGGACTTGTGTCTGGATTTTGGTATGTAAAGAATATGCTTAAGAGAACCATGTTCTTACCTGATGTTGAATTTCAAGAAAGGACATGGTTCGGAGGAGAATGTAGAGAGAATGACTAGAATGGTCATTGATCCAGAGATCATATACTATTGGGACTACTCAAGGAAAACAGGACACTTACTCTGGGGAAAAAACGTCCTGAATGAGACAAGATTGCTGACCTATATTTCAAAAGAACATCTGCTGGAAGTAGTAGAACAAGCTATTTGCCTTTCACTTAATAAAGAGTTAGAACCAGAGCAGGAGATACAAGGAAAATGCTATTAGCTCAGAAGAGAATTCTCTAAGCACCACAGCTGCTCCACCCTGTAACAACCAGGGCTGTCTCAGGAGTTTGTGACTGCTGGAGATATTCAAATTGGGACTGGCAAACCATTGGTCACAATTCTTAATTGGGTAGATGGCGGTAATGCATGACTTTTAAACAATGCTTTCTATTTTTTAAATTGTATACTTTGCTGAACAAGTATTTGTGGACCATGTGTATACCAGACACTGTTCTAGTGCTATAAAATGCAGTACTGACTATAACATAAACCTTGCCAAAAGGTCTAGCAGTCTAATTGGAGGAAACGACATATATAAGAGTGAATATAATATAAGTGGTGTAATAACAGTGTAAACGAAGTCGTGGGGGACCGAGGATAGCAGTAAATGAATTCAACAAATATTTATTACATACCTATCATGTTACTGAAAAGCATTTTACTTTGTTCTATGTTCAGAGGGTAACTAAGCTTCATACTCCTAAAGACTTGTTATGGAATGGGAAGGGTTTAGAACTCTATGGTAAGCTCTAAAATTGTACCAGTTATTGTTGAGTACCAAAAAATATTATTGCTTAATATAAAGACAAACCATTTCTGGGTCTTAATTATCTCTGAATCAGTGATAAAAATTCCTACTGCCTATACAATTAAGTGACTAGGATAGACAAATAGCCAGCAGTTATTTATTATATGCCAAATACATTTTAGTTAGTACTGGGTATACAAAAACAAAGGACAAACATTCTGTCTTCAAGAAACTTATAGTTTAGTTGGGAAAGTCATCTACGACGTAATTAAATAATAATTTAAAATTTTAACAAGTCTGTATTACACTTTAATTCTACATTTGCAGTCCAACTATGACTAACTTTCACCCCACTTCTTTGCAAATTACCTGTTAATTCAAAGGATGTCTGGTTACATTTTCTCCATGCACTATCATCCCCACCAACCTAGCAGTCAAGTATATGTTCGGAAAGTCTGAAATGGCCTTGCATAAGTCTTTGTGATGTGCATTCTTCTTCTGACTCATCGATGGATCTTTGTGCCCCTCCTTTTCAGATTCTCAGCTCCCTGAGGACAGGGATCTAGCCTGTTCCTTTAGGATCCCGTTAGTGCTCAGAACAGTGGTAGGCAACAGGTTTAGAGTTAGCCTTTAACAAATTTACTTGTCTCAGTGTTTTTGAAAGAACTACACTTTAATGAGTTTAACATTTCTCCTTTGTTATTAGTGGGATTGCGTTCATTAGGTGATTGCAAGTTCTGATTTATTTCATAAAATTTCCATCTGAAAAATTATTTTATCTCCGGATCTAGTTCTCTTCTAATAATAAAGCAATTTGCTCAAAATCACATGGACGTGTTTATAAAAATTACGTTCTTTAATTATTTGGACTACTAAGGTACTAGGTTAGTTGGACATTGAAGACCAAGGACTCAGGAAAAATTGTTTAACAGAATCCACTGTATGTCTGTTCTCCTTCTAGTATGATGAATGCTAATGCTGCCATAACCCATTTACAGAGTGCTCTTAAACTGTTTTCACTTTTACAGCTGTTATCTCAACACCCATGTGCAGTTCATTTCCATATTTTAATGAGGGGGAGAAGAATGGGAAATTAAATGATTTGTCCAAGATTATACAGCTAAAGAGGGGGCTGAGTTGAGACCAGCATGCAAGTTTCAGCTCTTACTCCATGCATAAATCCTGACGTTAACATGCATATTCTCATCCTGTGGAATGCGTGCATGCCGTGCATTCAGTAGGGAAACACATTAGTAAACGTTAGCTGCGAACATTGTGTAAAGTGCCTCTTGGTGCCAAGTTACAACAACTATCAAAGTGTGCTTTTGAAAAATGTACTTAAACTCGAAAAATTCTGCTGTATTTTAGAACAAGAACGTGATCAAATGTTTTGTGCAGAGAAGGCTAAAAAGGAGGACTATATCAATAATCATATCTAGTAACTTCAATTGTATTTTGGCAAATATCATAAGTAAAATGCAGTTAACATCTTGAAAATTCTAGATATTTAGCTCTCTTCCTTAAATTTCTGCATCTGTTTTGAGTAATGACTACATAAAATATCTAATATTGGATTTTATGTACAGATCTAGAGTTTATCCTGCTCATAACTGAAAGTGAGGTTTATTTAGAATTATTTTCTCGAGATTCTATGTGGATTCTGAATTGTATAACACTTTTATTTACTCTCCTAATGATAAGAATAGCCACATATTTTGCTAGGAGAATTACTAAAATAAAATTAAACTTAAGTACCTCTTCTCAGGTAACAGTATTGTTTCCTATGCAGTACTGGTTCTCATGATCTTAGAAGTTTAGAATTCAAAAAGATTGAATATGAAGAAAATTTAGAAATTTGATTTGCATCCAACTTCTAGATTTTATGGAAGGGAAAATGAAAACCCAGAAATGTAAGGTCACTTGCCAAAAGCTATGCATTTATAGTTTACATCTGATGATTGTTTCTGTTAATGTTCTTACTGACAAGATTAAATTAACATATACCCAAACTATAAAGTGCAATTCATGTCTAAGGTTAGGTTTGGTGAATAAATATTTCTTGAGAAGCTCTGAACATGGCTCAGATTTAACTAAAAGGAAATCATTACTTTTTAATTGCCTTTATTGGCTCTATTCTGATCATTATGCTGGAGATATTTTATAGAATCCAGAGCTGTAAGCTGTGAGTTGGGGTTGAGTTAAAAGAATTGAAGGCACTTTAATATCAATTTCAGTAGCTGAATATCACTCACCAAAATGATAATCTAGCCTTCCAATTCCAAAAGTAAACATTATAAATTCTTACCTGAAGCATATTTTTTTTCTTTCATGATTAGGAACAGTATGTATTCAAGTTCCAAACCAATCTCCACAACTAGTTCAGACAATTCAATTCTACAAGGACTTTTAACAAGCTTTGAAATGGAAGAATCTCACTTGACAGTAGAAACCTAGGAGAGTACGATTGGCATGGGGTCCTAAGTTAAGAATTCCTTCTTCTATCTCTGTGGTCTCCACTGCATGGAGGGAGCGGCCCCAGGAGTTATTGTGAGGAAATATGCCGCCATGTAAATAGTCAATGGGAAGACTGCCAAGGTGCTTGAATGGACGGTCTGTAAAGCAGCACTGAACGACAAGCACAGTAGAGAAAAATGGTCTTTTATCTTCCTACTATAGCTCCTTTGAAGCAAGGGAGAATTTGAAAAAGAAAAGCAACTGGAATATTATGCAGGCAAAAATATAATTAGTTAATAGTGAATTTACTCTTAATTAAAAAGATAAACTTGTAATACAGATTTTACAAATCTTTATTTGTAAAATAAAGAAAAACATTCTACATGTTTATATTTCTATATACTCATATACATACTCATATATATGTATATATGTCACTATATTATTTCATGAACAAATTTAAAGGTATGGATGAAAACACAAGATGGCAATATTGGATGGGAAGAGAAGAGATACTGGGTGCTATGGGTACAGGGGTTAAAAAAAAGATAAGGATAAGAGCCATTCATGTTCTAGCTTAATTTGATGCCTTTTTAACAAAGAAATAAATGTAAGCTCTGAGTGACTGGATTTTTCCTTTAATATATAATATTTCCTTCCTTTTACATTTTCTTGGACTATACAGAAATTCTGAGATCTTTAAGATTCAACTAGGAAGTCCACATATTCCAGTTATAATTTCCAAACTAAAACTTGCACTCTAACCTGTAATCCTAATTCACATACACAAAATGCTCCACCAAGCAATGCAGTTCAGCTTTGGGCTTGATGACCCTCTTTTCTCTTGGTCAGGGGCCATTCTGAAGTGGTCAAAGCTCTACCTCTTGGTCATATTTGCAAAACAAGTCAGATGGAAAAAATCTCTGCTTTGTGATCTATGTTTTTATTCCAGCAGAGATCTGGCATTGAGGAGAAAAGTGGGGGTTTGATGAAAGATCTTACTTCAAGCTGGGATCTATTTCCTCCAGGACTCAATACTGCATTTGCAGTGTTGGGCAAAGTTGGAGTTGATGAGGGTCGAGAAGCAGATTATGCTACTAAAAAATGAGACACAGAAATGTTAGAAAGGACTCTGTCTCGAAACAATCAGAATTTTGTTCCTGAGGAGGATTTTTTACACCATGTTAAGTGTGAATTTTTAGACATTATTTTTTACTCTGCAATATTGACTAGATCTTTGTAACTGTGATTGGGTTGGACTGGTCCTGAACCTTATTCTCCCTCCTCCCGCCTTTCACTAAGGAAAAGAGCTTCTTCTAATTTTGTGGTTTTCCATGTCCATCCACCACAGGCCATTAACTGTGGCACTTCTGGCTATCCCAACTTGTAAGACTTTGCCAGTAGGCCCTTGAATTTGCTGAGGCTGGTTGCATGTTGCTTCGTCTGTGGAGCTGTGTAAGAGAGGGCGTGACATTTGACTGACTTATGAATTATTTTTCTAAGTATATTTTCTTTCCCTGATTTTCATGTTTGCCACTATTCTGGGAATTTAAATTCTTCTTTCAACACATGGCGTAGGCTTTTATTTGATTCTTGTCAATAGAATGAAATGTTATTTTCTGAGTATTAAAATGTCTACTTATCTCATTTCTAGCAAATGATTTCTTAACACATACAAATAATTTTTGGCTAGTAATAAATTGAAGTATTCTCTTCACAATGGATGTAACACTGATGTTGATCTTGGAAATTTCTGTAAAGGACTCATTCCTGTTTCCCTTAGAACAGAAATGTCCTGCTATGAAGGTTTTATGAGTGCTTTGTTTTTCTCCCTTGGAAGGAAATAACAGTAAAATAGTGTCTTTTTTTAAAATCTTAGAATTCTAGTGCTTTAATGTCGTCTTGAGAGACCAGCATTTTTTCTCCTCTGGAACTTGGTGGTTAGCCCATGAAGTTTTAAATTGCCATTGGCTTAAGAATGTTTATAATCCCATTTTGCATTGATATTACTGAAATATTTTGTATTTATAATATTGTGTGATGTGATGATTAAAACACTCTAATAAAATTTGCTAGTGAATCCATTTCTTTACAGGTTACCTCAACCCTGTTATGTAATTATGATGGTCCCCATTTTAAAGATGAGGAAATGGGGCTTGGGAAGATTTAAGTGACTTGTTTGAGGTCACCTGTCTGGCAGGTGGTGCAACCTTTTAGTGCATTTTGTCTAGTTCAATGGTTATTATTTTCCTAAACTGCATTTTGCTTTCCCTCCAAGCTATACTGAGAACCTAGAATGAGTCATGTCATAGATTTTGGCTTCGTATTGAAAGACTGACACAGCACCTGAGAATACTGTGTATCTCCAAGTGATGTGAATACCCCTTTCTTTTCCTGCCAGGCTTGCGTAGACTTCATGGTTTCTCTTCCTCCTACCACTTAACTTCGTGCTCCATTTAGTCTCTTGACTCCTGTCTGTAAATATTCTTCTTCTCACCTCATCTCCTCTTGTGCCTTCAGTTTGCATATCTGGGCCTTTGGGGAACGCACACCTCCATCTCTGACTTTTAGCCCTGTCTTTCCAATGGCTCTAGGAACTTGGACATTACAACGTCAATTCATACTCAAATCGTGAATAAGAACATCGCTTTAAGAAAAGGAGGCATGTGTCTAAAATAATGTAATAACCTCCCTATTCCCTTTCTATTCAGAAATAAAAAGAATTGATCAACATGTGTTGAATACTGTATATATAATCCTGTGCTTGAAAAAAAGAGTTTGAGATGATTCAAAAATTCAGTTTGCCTTTGAAAGGCATATCATCTCAAGAAGGATACAAAATGTTATAATCAGAATAATATGAATAGCCTTAACATACCCACATGGTAGCATGGATTATAAATAGTTGCTAGCCATGGGGAAAGGGCTTAGGGCTAATAGAAATGTGTGTCAGATTAATACAGATATTGGGACCAAATATCACATAACTAGAAAGTTTCCACGCTTGGGGACTGAAGAGGATTTTTATTTGAGAGCACTGACTGTTTAAGAGAGCTATTTTTTCTTTCTTTTCCTTTTCTCCTTTCTTCTTTTCTTCCTTCCTCTTTCCTTCCTTCTTCTTTACTTCCTTTTTAAATTACGGTTGACTTCAGTATCATTTTATATTAATTTTAGGTGTATAGCATAGTGGTTAGACATGTAATTTACAGAGTGATCCCCCCCCTAAGTCTAGTACACACCTGGCACCATACATAGTTATTACAGTGTTATCGATATTCCCTATGCTCTATTTTATATCCCCGTGATTATTTTGTAACTACAAATTTGTAACTTTTAAATCTTTTTGCCTTTTTTAACCAGTCCCTCAATCCCTAGCTTCCTGAGAGTTCTTTTTACCTTTTTCGGAATTCCTAACCAATTTGCCTGAAAAATGTGTTGCATTTATATTTTATTTTTAAGAACTACAAAGGAAAAAAAAGACTGTTTTAAATAGCTGGAATCAAATCAACAAATGTTAAGTGCATGTGTTATATTATCAGTCAGTCTAACTCAACACTCAAGGGACGCTGATGCACCCAGACGCATGGAGTAGGCCGACCCTGTGTGATGCCCCTTTCCTGCTTTGTGGTTCCTCAGCATTATTTCTGTGCAGCTGGACCAGAGGAGTAAGAGCAATTAACCTGTCAGTGTCTCCCAGTTTTAGTGCATTATAATTTGCATATGAACCAAAAACGAGTAAATTGTGAAAATTTCAACTTAATTTTTCTAGCAGAGTGAATAGTGATGTGCTTCTCCTTCACCGAATGTGGGTGGTGACATTCAGTTTTCCCCAAAAGAGTATATCTGTTTTCTACTCCTTTATTTATAGGTAATCCGTTTTTTCAGGATTAATGGGAACTCTTCAGGCTGATGAGTAAAATAATCTTTTCATACCAAATATGAACAATGCAGGCAAGAGAGAATATCTAGAACAGACTCTCTTGCCACTATTGACACTATTGACATTTTGGGCTGAATAATCCTTTGTTAGAGGACTGTCCTATGCATTGTTGGACGCATCCCTGGTCTCTACAGACTTGTTGCCAGTAGCAGTCTCCAAATTGTGACAGTCAAAAGTGTCTCCAGTAGTAGCCAAATGGTCTCTGGTGGAAAAGGGGGAAAAGCCACTTCTAGTTGAGAATCTCTGATAAAGAAACATGAATTGTAAATAATGAACTTAATAACAACTTCCGGATAGTTACCTGGCTTCAGGGAGTGCTGAGAGCTGGACCTAAATGATATTTAGTGAGTAGGACTCTAAAGAATGAACTTAGTGAACTTAGTGGGCATTTTTGTCATGTTTCTGTTTGATGACCAGTTTGCTCCCATAGTTTCATAGAAGACTGACTCTAATGACATCCCCAGGAAAGAAAATCTAACTTTTTTTTTTAAAGCTTCTAAATCTTAAACGGTATGTCAGAAATTCAACTTAAAAATAAAAAGGGAAGGAGATTACGAAAGTACAAACTTATAAAGTAACTCACAGGGATGTGATGTACAACACAGGGAATGTAGTCAGTGATAGCAGTAACTACTACGGTGACAGATGTTTCCTAAACTTGTGTCGATCACTTCATAAGGTGCATAAACGTTGTGCACTTGAAACTAATATGATATTGTATGTCAACTATTATTACAAATAATTAAAAAATAGTTTTAAAAATAATAAAAGATAATGCAATGACTCTCAAGCTTTGCTTCAAAAGAAACAGAACCTTTTCTAATACTTCATTATTTGGTTAAAAATAATTAATGAGCAAGAAAGGGAATGAATGGGCAAATGAAGAAAGTAGAAGAGCATTCCAAGGAGACAGTGATAAGGCAATATTGTTAATCTTGCTGAGGGCAACTGAGTAAAATTTGGAAGTTATGCATTGCAGTTCAAGACAGTGAAAGCAAAGGTTAGGTCAAGGCTAAGGACCTCTCTGCAGTTAGGGACTCAACACTTGTTTCTCTACTGGGCAGTCATTTCAGGGGCATCTTGTCTCCAGGTCCTGACTCCCCAGTAATGATCTGAATTCTCACAGGTAGGCTTTCTCAGTCAAAAGATAGCATCGCCAGTCTTCCCTCTTTTCCGAGACTGTGGCGTTCTAAACAATGTCTATTGGTACCATAGATTTATTGCCTTCTAATTAAAGGAGATGGGAGGAATTATGAGCTATTCTTTATTAGAACAATCTAAAGAAGCTTGGCTACCTGCAGACTGATTCAGTGCCTCCAATATAGAGAGAGGATTGTTCTCGGGGTTGATTTGACTGTCTGGCAGGCAGAAACAGATGCTGTTGAAGTTACTTGTTGGGGAAGGAGAGAAAAGAATGATTCCATTTAAAGTGTTGAGTCAGTTTCTTCTCACTCATCAATGCAACCTTTCTGATTTATTGCTTTTTTCATTAACATTGACAACAACAATAGTTATTGAATATGTACACTAGTTCATGTCTTCCAGTGAGCTGTCTCTTTTAATCCTTGATTTGTTGGTAGCTGCTCCAATAGATTTTTGTTTTAGGTGAGGCAACTCTTGATGGACTTCACAGATTGCAAGGACCTTGTCAGTTTACAATCCCTTAATTTTTTTTATTTTTTTTGCCTACAGCACCTGGTCTTCCTAGGTGGTCTCCCATCCAAGTACTAACCAGGCCTGACCCTGCTTAGCTTTGTGGTCAGATGAGATCGGGCTTGTTCAGGGTGGCATGGCCGTAGACTCCAATAGATTCTTAACGTTGATGTTACTTGATGAATCTATTAACATACCCCTAAAAATCAACTTGACATTGATTATGTATATATACTCCATGACATTTCTTTCACCTACCATTTCAGTGTATTTTGATTCTATTCCTAGCTTTGTCAGTGGCTGAGAATGCAAAGTGCTTTGAGAACTACAAGTGAAAGGAACGGTCTAGGAGGAATGATGTTATTTTCTAAGCACAAGTTTCTTAATACTTTTATGTATATTTTTTCCCGGTGTGAATTACTGTATTAACATGTGATACTGAATGCCACACATTCCTTTAATTGAAAATAAGTAAAGCTCTGTTAATATTGATGCTATCTGTAAAACAAAAAGACAAGTGATGGCAGAATTCCTTGGGAATTCTGGGTGAACGCTGGCTACAGGCATGAATCACCTGTTTAGCAAGCTGCTTTCAAGATCTTTTCTGAGAAATCTCCATCTTTGTCACTATTTCCTTCAAGGTGTTGAATAATTTAAAAAGTGGCAGTTGCAACAATATGTAAAAAAAGCTGATATCTGGCAGCATTCAGCTTATTTTTCTGTCCCTTTTGTGAAAAACTACGAGTATTTCTCACTGTGAGGGGAAGTGGAGTTTCAGACTTGATATGGATTTAGTTGCAGCAGACTGCCTAGTTGGAATGAAGACTCCTACCTGAGCAAAGCTTTTTGCAAGGTTTGCTTGGCAGTATTGGTGCAAGTCCATCTTGCTTCAAGTTACACTAATATGTGTTGAGCTACCTATACTTTTCAGGGCCCCTGCTCATTTTGAAGAGGAAGGTATTTTTCTTCCTCATGATCAGTCTTGTAATTAGCTCTTGTCAATCTGATAATGTCAGAATCATTCCCTGATTTCTTCATTCAATGCGTATTTTCAATGCTGCGCTCAGAGAAAGTGACTTGTAGCTATATAGCAGTCAAGAGAAAGAGAAGGAAAATAAGGCTTGTGACCTCAGGAAGCTTAAAGTTCCGGTAGTAGAGAAAAGCACATGCAGAAATAACCCCAGTATCCAGAGGAGAGTGCTGCCCGTGGAGCGGGGAGCGCAGTGCCAGCAGAGTTCTGAGAGGGGGATCCAGGCTCAGGGATACTTTACATTCCCTTCAGTAAGTTTCTGGGGTAATTTATTTCAGACTGACTGTGTGCAGTGAATTTGTGTGATGCTTTAGGTTGAGACTCTCCTTCCATTTGCTTCTGGCTTAGGAAACAGGTTGACCTACATTAGTGGTTAAAAAAAAACAAAATGCATGATATTAAATAAACAACAGTAGTTTGGGAAGAGGCCTTTGCTGAGAAGAAAGTCAGGGGGAAAACTGGTGTGCAATAAAACACACAAAGGCTGACTTTTTGGGAAGGCCCAATATGGACCCTGTTAGGGAATTGGAATTGGGGCCATCTGCCCACTCCCTGCTATCCTCCAATAAGAGAAAACCTGTAAATGAAGGGGTCCTAAAATACTCCCTCTGAAAATATCTGAGTAATTGTGAAAGGGAAATTTAAACAAAATCAGAGCACGTGAGTTAACAGAACAGGAATTAAGGAGCGAAATAAGGAAAATAGGGCAAAATTACATGCACGTCAAACTGGACTAAGAAACATTAATAACAGAAGTAAGTCTAAAAATTGAAGGCTGTTTTTGAAAATTAGTTTAATACGCAGTCTCCAGCTGCTGGCCACCACCTGAGAGGCTTCTCTCCCAGCTCCTCAGCTCCATTTGGTAAATTATTCTGGGGTAAGAACAGAGTCCTGCGTAACATCACTGATCCTGAAGTCTTTTGGTATTAGAGTTTAAAAGAGCAACAAAATTTCATTGGAATATTATTGAATGAAATTAAATTTTCAAGTGGACTTCTGAACTAAGCTTTGTCTGGGCCCAACAGGTGGCTGACACACAGGGGTCCAGCATGGGTTTGCTGCATACAAATGACAAAAGAGGTACTAAGCAGGGCAAACGTGCCTACTCTGTGTGATGATGATGACGTGTGTGTGCGTGTGTGTGTGTGTGTGTGTGTATGTGTATGTGTGTGTTAATTCTAACTTCAAAAAATTTCTGAAGCAATTGAACCAAAAATCTGATTAAGTTCAAGCTAAAATGGCAGACACCATAACAATCTTGGGAAATCATTTAAAGGCGTCATATTAGCATATAAATTCTGATTAGCATGAGGGAAACAAACAGGTTTGCAGTAGGTCAAGGCATTCTTTAAAATGTTTCATTAGCTAAGGCGGGGTGGTGGGGGGGTGAATCCCATGCACATTGTTTATATGTAATTATTTTTTGAGAAATAATTAGATATAAAGATTTAAGAGACTTAAAATGTGTTGTTAATTCATCCTTTTCCCCATAAAGCTTTTTTGTTCAATCTGTCTTTTCTGTAGGCAAAATAATGAGTGATTTTTACATAGCTCACTTTTGCATTATAATTATAACTTTGTTTTTTTGTTTGTTTGTTTGTTTTACTGAGAATAGTGGTCTTTAAACGGAGAGATAGAGAGATGGAGATGAAAAAGGAAGGAAGAAAGGAAAGAAGGAAGGAAGGAAAGGAAGGAAGGAAGGAAAGGAAGGAAGGAAGGGAGAGAGGGAGGGAGGGAGGGAGGGATAGGTAAAAAGAAGAAGGAGGAAGAGGAGAAAGAGAAGGAGGATGAGAACAGAAAAATACTAAGTAAACGAAGGTAGCCATAATGGGAAGTTGCATTTACCCATGGTGAGACCACTTAGAGGGGTCTTACCTCTGTCCCAGGAAGTTCTCCACCTAAGGCAAGAGTTGCCTGATTACAATAGAAAACACTGGGGATACAATATGGTTGAGAAGCTGGGTACAATTTTTTTGACTCAATGCAATGCAGTATTTTGGCCTTCTTGATTTTGACCAGTTAGATTTTTCTCTACTTGGCAAACTCCTCATTTTCCAGGGACAATCTCTCCTAGATTGTTTTGAATGTTATCGGTTTTTATTTCTTTACCGTGCTGAATAGGATAGTTAAAATGCTTCCTTGACTTTTAATTAAACACGTTTCCGTTGATAATTCTGAGGTGCTACATGGGCAATAGTTTCAGGCTTTTGGGGAAATACACAGTTTATAGTTGTGAGTAGCTAAGAGCTGGGAGAGACTTTAAAATAGGTGCTCTTTAAACTCCATTGCTTTCATACTGCTTGCCTCAAAAAAGTTTGAATATTTCTCACTTGCCCATTTTATAAAATGAAGCCTAAATTTTATATCGTAGTTGCAAAGTATGTAATTTTTAATGTATTTTAAGTATTTTCATTTTAAAATAAAAGCATAATATTTATATTATCAGAGGAGTGATCATATCTGGAAGCTGATTATTTTTTAATCACCTTTTCTATTTAAATAGTACATGAATAAACTCTTCTTTGACATATGGAAAATTTCCATCATTTCCTCCATAAACTCCTATTTCCATTTAACTTCTTCATAGGATTTAAAGTAATATATATATATTCTTGAAAGTCTTTTGTTGATCATCTTTTCATACTCCTCTGTAATAAAAATATCTAACTAAAATATTTTTTCTAAGTTGGATTTTCATTAGAATCATTGATCAAACAATATAATTTATAGATTTAATGATTAGTAAATACAAAAACTAAAATTATATTAAATATGTCTTAATGAAATGGATAGGGCTTTTAAAACCCTTTTTCATGTATCTCAGGTGAATATTACATATTGCAAGAATGAGAAAAGGTTCGCTATCAATTCTATTTTAATTTTTACAGTTTTTAGTGCAGAGAACACTGTTCATATGAATGAGTTGACAAAAAAGATTTATCTATCCTTCCTTTCATTCCTGTATTTAATTTAAAATATTGTTTATTCTCTCTTGTTAGTTTTCATTTGGATAGGCACTTTAAAGAGTATCTGAGATCTTAAAATTGTAATAAATATTACTATGGTAGGAAATCTGGCTTGGTGGTGCTTACTGCAATAAAAAAAAAAATCTCCTTTGTAGACAGTGCTTTACTGTTCTTTCTAGATCCCTCCTTCAGATCAGAAGTACCATTCCCAGATGTGATGGCTCATAACTGTACCCCTCATTGGGAATTGCCCTCAGCTACCAGGACCTGCCTGGCCTAAGGTTAACCCTGCAGAGCTGCAGCCGATGTCTGGCTGGTGCAGAAGTACAAAGCCTGACTTCAACTGGGGACAAATCTGCAGGGCCAATCTAGCTCAGACCTTCCTTTAAAATTGGCCTGAGGTTTCCAGAGCAACTCTATTGAGGCTCTCTTTTTTCCTGCCAGGTTCCGCCTCTCTCACATCCTTACAGGTGTATTCCTGGGTGCACCCCTCAAACTCCACATGCCTTTCTCCCTATCTGAATGTGTTCTTCAGGAAATCCATTGTAAAACACCCATTCATTAACTTGTACTTCAAGACTGTGATTCTGCAGAAGAGAGTAAAAAAAAAAATCTATTTTGGGTGGAAATGACATAGTGGGCTTATTTCACTTACTGTGGTTATTTTTGGTGGAATCATTTTTGTGGTGTTTGGGGTATGAAATGTCTATATTAAACAGGACAGCTGTAAAAAGTATGACCCATCCTTTAATAAATGTCCTCTTTGATAGTTTCCTAATGAGCTGAGAATATTTTGGTTATGCCTTTTGGATTATTTGTTTTCATTCTGGTGTGAGCGGTAGGATAATTTGAGTGTGTAACATACTCACATTTAATAATTTGATAATCCTCAAATTAAAAATGCCTCAGTAAAAACTTTATTCTTGTTAAAGACTTGGTTTTTAACAGAGAACATATACATACACACACATATTCCTCAGCGGCATGAAGCCTAGGGAAAAGCTAACGACAATTCATGAATAATGCAGAATTTTGCTGTTTGTGCCATTTCCATCTGTTGTGTGCATGATATTTATGATATGCATAAGATAAACTGATAGGAGCATGTGATCTGCTAATATGTATATTTTTAAAAGCTTTAATTACTGTTTTTATGGAAGAATGATGTCATGTACTCTGATGCCAGAGACAGGAGAATTAGAAAATAGCAACACAAACAACTCAAAAACTTTTGAATAGCCAGGCATTTTATTTTCGATGAGCGGTACTTGATTTGTGTCTTATGACATTTCAGGATCTCAGAGTATTTGCCAGCGTTGGTTTTTGATTGCGTGCTAGATGACAAAGGAGAACCGATCTGAGTGCGGTGATCCTGTCTTTCCCTTGCTGACTGTCCACCAGCACTGCTTCTCAACTGGCTGTGTGTTGACTCAGCAGAACGAGGAGGGACTGCTTTTATGTTCTTCAGATGCTATATTAACTTTGGTACTTATTTTGGAAATTAAAGTTTTAATGAAGTGAGAGTCCCTAGAGAAAACAATAGAAAAGCACATTTTTTCTTCTTGATTAACCAAAAGCACAATCCCCCCCCCAAAAAAAATTTTGTTAAATCTATAATCTATAGATTTTCTGAGTTTATGCTGGTTAGTGGAAAGTAGTCCTGACAGAAGAACCAGCTTCTTATGTCACTGAGTAAGAAAAATCAGCAATTCATTGTGTAGCTATGAGGAGGTCACTTAACCTCTTAGAGCTTCACCATTGTAATTAGAAAAATGCAAGGTTTGGGCTAGGTGATTTCAAACAATCTTTCAGCACAAACATTTTTAAGAATCTTATATGTATACTTGATTTTCACCTTCAAAACATTCATTATGAGTTATTAAATTTGAAAGACCATCTAGGTCCATGAACATTATCTAATTTTTATAAAAACTGTCTCTCATTTCTTAAGTAGCATTGTTGTAAAAATTGTTAAAATGCCATTGTTAATTTTTCCAGCTCAAATACTTTTCAGATATTTTGATTCTCTCTCTCGCTCTGGTTCCCTCTCTCTTTTCTTTTTTGAAGCGGGTAGGGCGACTGCTAGTAAAATAATTTGGAGCCAGCCTCCTCTCATTTTGGGGATAATCCTAGGAATCTGGAAAGAGGCCACTTTGCTTATTTTCAAATCTGTCTCTTTTTATGACTATGTTCTGACAATTTTCCTGAGTTTGGAGATTTAGAGGCATAAGAGGGCTTCCTAGAAGTGTTCACATTAACCGAAATGAGAAAACATGAAATCTAAGGTGTTGGAGAAGAAAATTTATTTCTGAGAATTTTATCAAAACAGCTTATCATCAGTTATTGACATTATGTAGTAAGTGGTGATTTCAGATAAGACAGTGCCCCAAATATTTCTTCCACATTGTCCAAAATCACAGCCAGTACTAATTTTTCAGGTCTAGCAACATCCTCTTTTAAAAAGTAAACATTATATAGCCTGTGTGTAGGTGTGTGTGGGTGTTTATGCGTGTGTGTGTGTGTGTGTGTGTGGTTGTGTTTCGAAATTTTACTGGTGTGAATTGGTTAAACACTTTATTTTCATTCCAACACCTAAATAAGTTTATTCTGTAACCCTTGTAGTAGCCGTCGGTAGATTCTTGTTACTTTCCAGGGAAAGTGAAGTTCAGGAAGAGGTCCATGTATCTCTAGCTGGAAAAGTCTGGTGGGTGATAATCCTCACTGCCTCCAACATGAGTGTGCTAGTCACTGTTCACTAGATACCCATTTCCTACTTCCCATTTTAGGTGTGCTCCATTAGTTTTGTAAGACACACTGAATTACAGTAGAAATTTAGGCAGTTTGTTTCTGAAAGTTTCCTTATGCCTCTCAATCCTTACTTGGGGGAGAGATGGCAATGTGCTGTCATATTTCTTTTCCTTTCTGAAGACTATTTGTACCCTTTACAATCCAGTGCCCCTAATTTGGAGGGACTGTTTCCTATGAAAATCAAGTCCAAGTCACCAGTTTCTTCCTGTGACTTGTGAATTCCTCCTCTTCCGATCTTTGAAGGCAAATTGAGATCAGGGACCCTATATTATACTTTGTATCTCCAACAGCATGATATCTATGACATATATAATACCTAATATCTAGGTTCCTTTCATTTACTATTATAATTGTGATAGTTCCTATTCAGAGTTATCATTTTTTGTGTCATGTTCTCTGTTAAGCGTTTCACATGCATCAAGTAATTTAGTCCTTCCATTAAATCTGTAATGTCCTTCTTACAAATAATCCCCATTTGATAGATGTAACAACCAAGGCTCATAGATGTTAAATAACTCACTTGAGTTAACACATGTGCATCTGTGTGCATGCATACGTACACTAGTGTCACATATCAAAGCCACCCTTCTTTTAGTTTCTGCTGACTCCACAATTAGGAGGAAGAAAAGCTGTTCTGTTACTATCTTCACGAAAGGACTGGAGTGAGTGTCTTCAGAAAAGGTAACTACTTCCAATCTGATTTGCATCAATTTTTCCCTCATGTACAAAATCAACCTACTACAGTCCTGTGTCTTCCTGACTACTAAAAGTGAGGTGTGGCACAGAGAGGTGGTGGGAGGTGAGGGTGTTCAGTTTATCCAGCCTGAATCTTAACTGAGATGTTTGAGATAGTGGGGAGAAGGGTAAGGAGGGGAGGGTGCATGCCTCCTAGAAAAATGGAAGTAAGCAGGCTAAGAAAAAGCTGTTTTTGGACAACCATCTTGTAGTGTGACAACTTGGCTGAAGCAAGTCAGAGGGGTGGAGTGGTAAGCACAACTTCCCCCTACCTGCCAACTTTACCTAAGTCCTATGGAACCTGGCTGAATTTGAAAGCTGAGTCATCACACTTTTAGTTATTGTTGCCATGGATTCAGTTCACCCTGTTCTAATTGAAAAGTTTTAATTGGAACACACTATGGAAATCCATGTTCTGCAAGATTGGAAACCTTACCCATTTTACATTACCTGATTATATAGACTTTTCCACAATTATCATAGTTAAGCTAGTTGCTCTTACAGAAGCCACTCACTTAATTAAGTGAAAAGTGCATAGTAGGTAAAAATTAAAGCAGTTATTTGCAACTGTACAGTTAAATTTCAGTGAGGGGAAGAGAAATGGTCTCATTGAGTTAAATTGTATTTGCAAATTGGTGTCAAACTATGTTAATTGAGAGAAAAAAAAATAAGAAATTGCCACCTAATTCTACAAGAAAAAAATAGACTACATGAAGTACACTTAAAAGCAAAGTGGAAAATGTTTAAAATTAACTTACAGTAGAATTTTATTTTTTCATATTAAGCATCTAGATTTAAGACTTCTGGATTCCAATTATAATAAATATAATTTAATTCCACTAATGTTCTTTCATTGGTCTCATACTTTATTAAAATCAATAAATTATGTATTTTTGAAGATTCAATAGATGCATGTTACTAACTTGTAATTTACATGTACGAGAAGAGACAGCTATCCAGTGCCTCTCTCCCGAGGCAGTGACTTACAGTTGCTTTGATATCTTCCTCAAATTAGTCAGAACTTTATTTTTTCTTATGAAAATTATACTAAAAATTTACATTGTATGCATTATTCAATTTGAGATTCGTAAATATATATTTAAAAAGTAGATTCTCTTTTGTCATTACCCAGCCCTTTTGGGGGCTGCCTCTATTAGTTGTTGACATGTACTTAGAGAATGCAAAATGATTTATTATTGTATTTGCCTAAGCAAAACATAATTCAGAAGGCAAACATACTGCTGTCAAAACAAAAGAAAACACATGCCGTATTATAATGTCAAACTAAAGTAGAATTTGCCTCACGCTTTGGATTATTTTGGTCACAGCTCTTCATAACTATGCTTGAATAGAGGTTCCTATCTTATCTGCTCTATCTCAGTCTAGGACTCACTTAGAGAAATCCTTATGTGGCTGTTAATTATCTTTACTGAGATTGAAGAAATTTCGGGGGTGTAGGGGCACTGGTAACATTTGGATCAGTACTGCCTCCACAGCTCTGATAAAGAGGCCTGTGGATTCCTTTCCCCATCCTCCACCTCTCAGATGGTTTTGGACAATGCATGAAAAAAATATCAGCATTGCAGTATTCTGACTCTGAGCCCTTTGTTGCTGGTGGTAAGAGTAATGCCATGAGTTTAGAAATGGAGATTTTTGCCATATTGTCTACAGTTTAAGGACAGCACTTTTCTGCAAATGTTTTCAAAGGTCTGGAATTAAAAGTGAAAAACAATAACTCTAGAAACACTAGGGTCGGACCTTTTCTAAGATGAGTTTGCCCTCACTAGTAAGCTTGTAAAGTCAGCAATAACCATATTGCTAGGATGAAAAAGTTTAATTTTGAAAAGCAGCTAAAAAGGATTTTTTTTTCCCTGGTACAGCTGAATATAGTCTGGCATAAAAAGAATGTTTTCCATGTAATATTAACAATAGGCTAGTGATGATTCAAGACTTGTAATTCCTCCTTCCGCCCTCTGGCCATCACCCTTGCTCATTCCTGTCACTCATCCCAGAACCCTATGTGAAGTATCATCTTGCTGCTTGCTAATAAGACTTCTGTTCTTGTAGGTGAATGAGAGCAAGTGTTATCAACTTCTGTACCTCCCCTGCTAGTCAATGTCTGTATACCTACAGGCTCTTTGGACCAAATGCGTATTACAAGGACCATGATAACTTTTCCAAGTGCACTGGCTCATGGAGGGCATTGCTGTTCATATTGTCTGTCAACAGTGACAGAAATGGGGAATGCTACTCTTCAGTTTTCAAACCTTACCTCTCTCTGGATATTTGTCCCTTAGTATTTTCTTCAGCTTCACAGGATCACAACTGTGCTAGCTTAATATTTTGCAAACAACGTTTTTTTTCCCCACCATCTTCTCCACTTTGCCTTATGAGTCATTCTCAATCATTTATCATTCAACCATCCAAGATTTAGCATCCTATAAACTCTTGCTAAAGAATCAGATGCATGTATTTAAAAGAGATTTTATTGTCTGCAATGGAAAGTGTTCAGTGATATCGCAGAATAATTAAGATCGTGGTATTATGCCTCAGAAAATTTTTTTTCAGGCAAATCCTATTCTTAAGGATTTTGTAAATGTTTTGGAGATATATGGAAAACATGGTGGCTGCCTTTTTTTTTTTTTGGTACAATTAGGTCATTTCCTGTGAACTGTATATAGAATTTACTTATCCATTAGATATGTTTATTGTTCTCTTCCAAACCTCTCTATATTCTGCACACTTGTCAAGTTAGGGGATCTTAAAGTGGAGATGGATTCAAAAATTTCTAAATAACATTTACTAACATGGAGAGATTGTCTATTGGATCTTAAATTTCAGCATTTACATTTTAAATTTTTTTGAGGACACTTGCTAAAGAAGACATTAGTCTTTCTTTTTAATATGCAGTCTTCTCAATACTGTTGTTTATATCTACCCACACTTCAAGTTGTCAGTGTTGTTTGAAATGAAGTGACACCATCCAAATGTAGTTGACACTCCACCCACTTGGTGCTGTACCACAAACAGTGAGTATATCTGAATGTCATTAGTAAAAATGAAGTCGGATTCATCAAAGAAAAGGTTGATAGAACAGCCTTGTTGAAAGAAAATCTCAAACGAGAATTAGGATATCTGCGTTTGCTACAGACTAGTTGGCTGGCCACTGATGTGTTTCTCTATCGTTTACATTTTTATTTTCTAATGTATAGTATAGGAATAATGTTTTCACCAGAGGTCTTGGAAAAATTCTTATTTAAGTATTTGCTGAGTATTCTTTATGGTGTCTAGCACTATGCTAAAACCTGAGAAGGAAATCAATAAAAAGGTTGCTAATCTCTAGGGATCCAAGATCTAGCTGAAGAACTATATTACCAGTTAAGACACAGGAATGCTTTTTTACCTCTTCAGAGCATTTTATATTTATCAAAGGCATTATATGTATGTGTATAAAATTATATGTATATGTATCCATATATAAATGTAGTATGCATATTAAATAAAATATACATATATGAAATTATTTATACACATATGTATGTATACATATATATACACATATATGTGTTTTTATAATTTCATTTAATCCTTATAGCAACCCTGTGAGACAGAGTAATGACTCCACAGAGTATTTTCCTCCATAGAGGAAAACCCTGAGGCTACATGATATTAAGTAAAATTGCAAGGAAAACTAAGATTTCAGCACAG
Source organism: Pteropus medius (assembly GCF_902729225.1). Lineage (NCBI taxonomy): Eukaryota > Metazoa > Chordata > Mammalia > Chiroptera > Pteropodidae > Pteropus > Pteropus medius. The sequence continues at coordinate 3,221,740 of NW_024352787.1, read as the reverse complement.
GTCTCTGGATTCTAAGCCCTGTGGTCTTTCTTTTGAACCATAAATTCTCTTCTTAAACCAGGGTAAAAATGAGTCCCCAAAGCATAATATAAGTGATAAATGCTGTGGAAGTGTTGCTTGGAGGAAGTGGGGTTAAAGAGAACCTTGGACAGGGCAGAAGGAAAGGGGGTGTCAGACAGAGGAGCATGCAATACAGTTTGGAAGGTGACGTATTGTGAAAGAACTTTACTCAATGTTTTAAATGGAAATAGTAAGATCTATTGTTTCTGCACATGGGGTCTGAGTGTGAAGGGTGTATGAGTTTGAATTTTTTTCTGAAGGATTGGATTACATGATGAAATCAATACTTTAGGAAGATTAGGGGACTTTCTGTGGACATGGAGTCAGGGAGATGAGCTATAGGACTTTTGCAGCAATGAGAAAAGGTGAAAAAAAATAAGGCTGAATAATAAGGACCCTTTTGAAGAAGTTGATAATTTATCAGGTCGTCTGGTGTTAAGGATTAGGCTTCTAGCTCCACCACTATCTAGCTTTGTGACCTGGACAAGTTGTTTATCTTCACCAAGTCATAATTATTCCTGCCTTATTTGTTTGTTTAGAAGATGACTGAAATAGTGCACATAAAGTTCAACTTTACCCAGTTTCTTGCATTTAGTAAACACTCATTAACTATTAGATATGTATTTATGACTATTGTTAAGAAGTAAAGTTGTATGAGGTGAGATTTTAAAAGATCACATATTGTATGAGAATGTTTTAATTCCTTGAAAGAATAATGCTCTATTAAACCAACGTACTATACTGCTTTCACTAATAAGCAACCAATACCTGCCTTCTCTATGGACAAGATTTATTTTAATTTGTGTTGACAGTTTCTACCATGATGCAATATTAGTGACTCATGACAAAGAACCACATGCATATCTTTACAAATCTTAAGAGATACCTCACAGTAGAATAATAGTGTTTCATGTTCTTAAGCTGGTTTCTTCCAGTTGGGATAACAGGATGTTTGTCACTGCTGCAACAGTAGACATAGGAGGATAATTTGGGCCTTCATGGAGGTGACTTTAGATTTAGAGCTTGACAAAGAGTGAAGAGTAAGTGCCTTCCATTTGCTCAATGAGCATAACCGTTTAAGCCCTCAGGAAAGGTTGAGGGTGTCTATTAGCTGTATCGCAGTCTGAATGAAAAAGGCATCAAATAAGAGTAGGGAGGCTTCTCAAATCCCATAAGGTTAGTATTTTAATAATTCTTTAAAGCGTTCGCATAATCAAATCACTTTGGCAAATTTTCCTCTCAATATTTAAATGATAGTCAATTCTAGGAGCAATATGTAAAAGTCCAAAGGGACATAGAATTTGTCAGGCGGAGCAGAAATTTTCTCTGGTCTTCAGACGGAGGAACTAAAATTACCACACACACCCCATTTCCCCACTAAGAAGTATACTCTGTTCAATTTCAGCATGAATAGCCTGGCTACATTTTACAGTTGAATCTGCTATAGCTTCCTAAAGGCAATTTGAGGAATAGGCAGCTGCCAATAGAATATAATGTCAGTGAAAGCAGAAAATGTCCACATTACTGAAATATGCGCTCTTCAAATTTAACAGTGGTTGGGCCACTCTCTCTAGAAGAAATTCATGTGTTATATTTTGGATTGCTGTAGATTGCTTTGTCCTAGAATTACATAGTTGGAAGATGCCCTCACATACCATTGTTGTTTCACTTACTCTTCCAATTGGTTTAACAACCTGGAAGACTGTGTTCATTCCTTTGATTCCTGTCTGGCTCTGAGCCTTGGCTCTTGTGGGTGCCTAAAGAAAGCACACTTTTTTTTGCTGCTGCTACTGTTGCCACAGTCTACCTTGAATGGGTGAAGTAAAGAGAAACCTCATTCGGAGGGAGTATAATTGAGAATCAGAAGCAAATGACAACTCTAGGTCAGGGTGTGTGGGTAGAAGGGAAAGCTGGAAAAGGGGGAAAGAGTTAGTGACCAATAAAAAGAGGGCTGTGCTAGAGAATGGGAGGTGAAAACGTCATTGACTCTACCATGATGTCTGAGGCTACCAAGACAGCATGTTTCAAAACAGTGATTCCTTTCCATTCAGAGGTTTCTCACTGACTCGAGTGGGCTATTGTGTGCCATCATGCTTTCCTGTCTTTTGATTCTGAGAAATCTAAAATAATTTTGTACTGACCTAAAACTGCTTGGATGGGCTATTTGGAGACTATTGGAAAATATTATATGGTAATATATTTTGTTTATGTAAATGTGTATATCTTTGTGTGTGTTATGCTATATGTGTATGTAAAATTACATATAAATTGATTATTTGTTATATTTATAGATAAATATATACAATTTATATCATATCAAATGTTTATAGATATACAAATATATATAGATATAAATATAGTTATATATCATTTATCTATATATTTTAAAGGAATAGAAGGATTTATTTCATAAAGGAGGGGCATCTAAAATTACAGAATTTTGAAGGCACAAGTTTACTTTTCTCTTTTTACAGATAAAGAAACTGAGAGCCAAAGAGTAGAGTGACTTGGCCACAGTCTTAGGAAAGGCAGAACCCCAACTAAAACTCATGTTGCTCTCTCCAAGTCAGTACGCTCTCCCATGTACCCCTGAGTCTAGTATAGTGGCTCCAGGTGTTGGTGGAGGGGTGAGGATGTGGGCCTTGATAGTGAACCCTAAGGGTGATTCTGAAATGTACTGTCTCTAATTCTGACTTTATATCCACAGTGGAAGGACCACATACAGAAATGTTAAGAAGTAATAGGCTTATAGAATGTAATAAAACTTCAATAGAAGAACAACACTAGTTTAATTTGCCATCAAGTGCAAATAAAAAATGGTTTTACAGTTGTATACCTATAACCGTGATCCTGAGGAAGCATCCTACTGGATCCCACTCACGTAAATGGGTCTTTCCCTTCTATTTTCTCTCCTATTCATTGAGACACTAGCCCCTGCCTGAGCAACCTGAGAATTCTGCTGGTTGGATAACATTGCTAGGCAGGGAGGATCTTTTTTCTTCCCTCAGTCTTTTTGCTTGAAACCATATTTCTTCACAATTTGACTCATTTCTTTTTTCTGCCCCTGCCCACTCATGTTAGCTCTTCTGGGAAAAACAGCAAATGAGTTTAACAGCAAATGCTTTTAACATTTGCAGCCAGTGGCTGGAGGCCACAAGACCAGGATACTTAATATCATACGCTTAGCTTTGTTTCAAATTAAAATTGGAACCAGTAATGTCTTAATTCTCTTGTCTAGACAGTTGTCACGGCTGTAAATTACCATCATCATGGCCATCGAATGGTTATAATGACCTTACCAAAACATTATTTGCCAATCCTATAAACTTTCTGAACATGCTGTTTAGTTTATCATAATTAATCTATTAAGAGATGACATACACATCCTGCTTCTTCTCTCCAAAGTGACATTTGTGGATTTAATTCCTTTCTCATTGCTAATGCTACTCTATAAACTGGCTACTGATCTAATTGTCTTCTGTCTGTCTGCAACAAATTTAATCAGAAAAAATCATTATTGAAATGTGATGTTCTTTTCGTGTTTGAGACAGTGGCCATTGCCTCTGAAGATATTTAGTGCTATTCCTCTTATGTGATTAAAAGCTATTTACACACATTTTATTCAGAGTAGAGATAGTAATATAATTCATAGGCAACTAATGTGAATTTAAATGAACTCTTCAAACAAGAACTTGAAGAGTTCAATGTTCAAGAGATAGACTTTTGTACCTAAATGTTTAATGCAAAGTATATAAGCACAATCTTTAAACCAGTCTGAGTAACAAACCAAATCACCTTAGAAGTGTAGTGTATCTAATTATATAGTTATAAGCTCAGCTTATATCTAAACTGCCCATGCTATGTTTGTGTATGTGTACATATGTGTGTGTGTTTCTGTGTGTCTGTGTCTGTGTATGTGCACACGCAACAGATTAATGTAGTAGGGAGAAAGAGCAGATGCCAAAAGGCATCAAGAAAATGTTTGAAATCCTGGTCACAGGACTTAAGTTCCTCTAGTTATCTGTAAGGAATGTTATTGTCATTTCTCCCTGGGGAACTTGGAATTATCCTTTGTGTAGACCCCTCTTTCTTAACAAAAGCACTTTACATACAGCTCTCTTCATTAAGACTTCTTTTATTTGATGACTGCCATTTGTCTACTTGTCTGTTTCTACCAGTAAAATGTGATCTGAAGAGTAGGGGCATTATCACTGCTAGTGACTAAGGAATCAAAGAGCTTGGGATTGAATCCTATTTTCATTACTTTTTTTTTCTTTAGAGGTAACCTCTAGCAGTTTTCCTTGCCTCCCTAAGGTTGATTTTCTTCATCTGAAAATCAGGGATAAAAATAATATCTGCTTCATAGGATTTTTGTAAAGGTTATCTAATCTTAGCTATCATTATCACTATCATCATCATATTCATGTCTCTGTTGTCACTATCAAACACAGTTTTTTCAACAGAACAAATTATTTTCCTCATCAACCAATCTTTCAGTTCCTTCAAATTTTTTTACTAAGATATAATTTACTTGCCATAAAATTCACCCTTTCAAAAGTATACAATTCAGTGGCATTTACTATATTCACAAAGTTATGCAAACATCGTAATTCCAGAAAATTTTTATCATTCCAAAAAGAAACCCTTTCTTCATTAGCAGTCACTCTTTATTCCTTTGTTGGTTCCCCCAGCCCATGGAAATACTTTTTTTCTTTTTTTTGCATTTGCCTACAGTGGACATTACATGTTAATGTAATCATGCAATATGTAGTCTTTTCTGTCTGATTTCTTTCATTCAGCATAATTTTTCAAGGTCCATCCATGTTCTGGTATGTATAAATATTCCATCCTTTTTTATGGCTGTATAGTATTCCATCGTACAATATGCTTCATTTTGTTTACCCATTCATCAATTGATGGACATTTGAGTTTTTTCTACACTTTGCCTTTTATGAATAATGCAACTATGGACATTTATATACAAGTTTTTGTGTGGATATACATTTTTGATTATCTTGGGTGTAACCTTGGAGTGGCATTGCTGAGTCATATGGTGTCTCTATTTTAAACTTTTAGAGGATTTGCCAAACTGTTTTCCAAAGTAGCTTCCTCATTTTTCCATTCCCACCAGCAGTGTCTGATGAGTTCTAGTTCTGCACGCTCTCCCCAGCAGTTGTTACTCTCTGACTTTTTGATTATAGGAATCCTAGTGGTGTAAAGTGGTATATCTCACTGTGCTTTGGTTTGCACTTCCCTAACACCTAATGATGTTGAACATCTTTTCATGTGTTTATCGATCATTTCTGTGTCTTCCTTAGAGAAAAGTCTGTTTAAGTAATTTGCCTGTATTTTTCTTAAGTCATTTGTCTTTTGAGATGTAAGAGTTTTTCATATCGTCTTGATTACAAGACCATTACAGATATATAACTTGGAAATATTTTCTTCCAAGGAGACATGTTTTTCCACTTTCAAGACTGTGTCCTTTGAAGCACAAAGGTTTTTAATTTGGTAGAGTTCAACTTATCTATCTTTTTTTTTCCTCAAAAGCTAGTGCTTTTGATGTCATATCTAAGAAACCATTGGCCAATCCAAGGTCATGAAGAATTACCTTTATGTTTTCTTTTAAGAGAACTATAGTTTTAGCTCTTACATTTAGGCCTTTCATGAATTTTGAGTTAATTTTTGTGTATGATGTGAGGTAGAGGTTCAACTTCATACTTTTGCATATGGATATCAGTTGTCCAAGAACCTTATGTTGTAAAGACTATTCATTCATCATTGAATTGTCTTGGGACACTTGTAAAAATCAATTGACAATAAATGTTAAGGTTCGTTTCTGGACTCTCCATTATATTCCATTGAAATATGTCTATTCTTATGCCAGTACTACACTGTCATGATTATTTGAGCATTGTAGTCAATTTTGAAATTGAGAAAGTTGAGTCTTCCAACTATGTTCATCTTTTTCAAAAGTGGCTATTTTGGATCCTTTGCATTTTCATATGACTTTTAGGATTAGCTTGTCAATTTATGAAATGTAATCAAGAGGGATTTTGATAAGGATTGTGTTGAATCTGTAGATAAGTTTGAGGAGTATTTCAAGCTTCATAACATTAAGTCTAGTTCTTGAGCATGAAATGCCTTTCCATTTATTTATATCTTCTTTAATTTCTTTCAGTAATGTTTTACAGATTTTGGTGTGCTAGTCTTACATTCTTTTGTTAACTATATTCCTAAGTATTTTCTTCCTTTCGATGCTATTATAAATTGAATCGTATTATTAATTTTAATTTTTTGTAGTGTTTGTTGATAGTGTATTGAAACATCATTGATTTTTAATGTGAATCTTGTATCCTTCAACCTTGCTGAACTTCATGAGTTTTAACAGAATTTTAGTAGAGTCCTTCTGATTTTCTGTATATGAGATCATTTAATCTGTGAATAGAAGTAGTTTTCTTCTTTCTTTTCAATCTGATGCCTTTTATTTATTTTTCTTGACTAATTGCATGCACTATCTAGAACTTCCAGTAAATGTTGAATAGAAGTGGTGAGAACTGATATTCTTGTCTTGTTCCTTATCTTAGGGAGAAAGCTTCCAGTCTTTTGCCATTAACTGCGGTGTTGATTTTGGGGTTTTCATAGATGCTCTTTATCAGGTTGAGGAAGTTTCTTTCTATTCCTAATTCATAAGGTATATTGGCCTGTACGTTCATTTCTTGGCTGCCTTTTTTGTTTGTTTATTTGTTTGTTTGTTGTTATCAGAATAACACTAACCTCACAGAATAAATTGGGAAGTGTTTCATTTGCTTCTAATTTTTGGGAAGTATTTGTAAAAGATTTATATTAATTCTGCTTGAAATGTTTGGTAGAATTCACCAAGGAAGATATTTGGGCCTAGGATTCTTTGTGGAAAGTTTTTCGATTACTAATTAAATCAATTACTTGTTATAGGTCCATTCAGATTATCTTTCTTTTTTAGTCAGTTTTAATAGTTCGTATCTTTCTAGGATTTGCCTATTTTATCTAGGTTAGCTAAATAGTTAGCATACAACTGTTCATAGTATTCTCTTATAATCCTTTTTATTTCGGTAAGACCAGTAGTATTACCCTTTCTTTCATTAATGATTATAGTAATTAAGTCTCCTCTCTCTCTCTCCCCCACACACACCCTCTCTCCCTTTTTGGTTAGCCTAATGGTTTTTCAAAGAACCAACTTTTGGTTTTGTCAGTTTTCTCTATTTTTTCTATTCCTTATTTCATTTATTTCAGATTTGAACTTTACTATTTTTTGCATGTTTGATTAAGTTTTCTCTTTATAATTTCTTAAAGTAGAAGATTAGATTTCTGATCTGAGACCTTTCTTCATTTTAATATGGTCAAAATTTCAATCTAAGCATTCATTTAATTAAATATCATATGTTTTGGTATGTTTTGTTTTCATTTTCAATTATCTAAAATTATTTTCTTATGTCTCTTCTTTTGAAGCTAGTTCATCAGATAAATCAATTCATCTGAAGCCGATCCCACCCTCAGATCCAGAGGTAGCCCCTGGTTCTATTTCAGCATTCTTGACCTCTACACTATTGTCATTTTGGGTCCAATGATAGTGTTGTGGGAGTCTGTCATGTGCTTTGTAGAGTCTTTCACGACATCCTTGTAATTTCTTCTTTGATTATTTAGGAATGTGTTTTTAAATTTCCACATATTTGTGAGTTTCTTAAATTCCTTCTGTAATTAATTTCTAACTTCACTCCATTGTGAAGATAACATACTTCATATTATTTTAGTTCTTTTTAATTTATCGAGATTTGTTTTATGGCCTAATATATGGTCTATCCTTGGGAATATTCCATGTGCACTTGAGAAAAGTTTGTATTCTGGTGTCGTTAGAAACACTGTTCTATGTATGCTTGTTGGATCTAGCTGTTTTATAGTGCTATTCTTTTATTTTCATATTGATTTTTTGCCAAGTTGTTCGATTATGGAAATCTCCAACTATTATTGATGAATGGCCTATTTCCCTTTAATTCTGTACATCTTTTCTTTGTGTATTTTCAGGCTCTGTTGTTAGGTGCATATCTACCTATAATTGTTGTATCTTCTTGATGGATTAACATTTTTATACTTATAAAATAACCTTCTTTGTCTCTAGTAACAATTTTAGTCTTAAAGTCTTTGTCTGATGGTAATACAGCACTTTTGGTTACAATTTGCATGGTATATCTTTATCTATCCTTTTATTTTTAATCTATACGTGACTTGAAGCTAAAATGTATCTCTAGTAGACAGTGTATAATTGAGTCATGTTTTTCTGTTCATTCTGCCAGTATCTGCCTTTTGATTGGAATGGTTATTCTATTTACATTTTATGTAATTATTGATAAAGTAGATTTACACCTGTTTTTTTTCTCCTTGTGTTCCAAATATCTTATTTTTTTCTCTACTTCTCCTATGTTCTTCTTTTGTGCTAAATAGATCTTTCCAGTATAGCATTATAAGTCTTTTATTATTCCTTTTACTGTATTTTTAAGTTATTTTCTTAATGGTCACTCTGAGTATTACAATTAACATCTTACTTTAAAAATCTAGTTTGGCTGAATACCAACTTAATGTCAGTAGTATACAAAATTTTGCTGCTGTATAGCTCCATTCCCTCCCCCTTCTTTGTGCTCTTATGCAATATAAGTATAAATATTTATACATTATAAGTCAATCAGCACAGTATTATAATTATTATTTTATTCAGTTACCTTTCAAATGTAATTAGAAGAAACAGTTATAAACCAAGTATTTATATTGTCTATTATATTTATCTATATTTACCTTTATTGGTATTCTTAATATTTCTACACATGGATTCTATTTATTAATTAGTGTCCTTTTATTTCAGCCTGGAGATTTCCCTTTAGTATTTCTTATAGGGTAGGTCTATGAGCAAGTAATTTTCTCAGTTTATCTGGTAATGACTTAATTTCTTCTCCATTTTTGAAGAGTAGTTTTGCTCTATATAGAATTCTTGATTGACATTATTTTTTATTTAGAACTTAACCATAATGACACCTTGACCACAGACTTCTGGTCTCCTGAAGTGTGAGAATATAAATTTATGTTGTTTATGCCATTCAGCTATGATATTTTGTTATTGAAGTCTGAACAGACTAAGGTCTCTATGGAAAGCTCATTCACTAGATTTTCCCAGTAAGTTTATTGTTTGCTCCAACCCTCAGAGATTTTTGTGTTAAACAAATACTATTGGTTGCTTTTTGACAAATACCCTTGAAAAAAGATTGTTTATAGAAGGTGATCTCTGAGTCGGGTGAAATAAAGAAAAGCCCTGCTAGTGAAGGTATCTAAGAAACTGCTAGACAGGTCAAAAATAACAATAGCTGGTAATGGTGCTTTAGGGAAGCTTCACACTTGTTCTGCCTTATCCATTGGCTTCTAGACTGCTGATTTTCATGATGATCATGTTTGCAAAGCTACTGTTTTTCATTGCTACCACGGAGCCGGTGAGAGAGGAGGGGAATAGGGCAAGTTAAAACACCACAAAGCTCACTGTTCTTACTGAGATCCAGCTGTCTTTCTTCAATAGACATTGAATTGGATTCCTCTGTTGACCAATTTGCAGAGTTCTTAAAAAGTTGATTTTGATAATATTGCTAGTTTTCTTATTGTCTTCATGGAGAAACAGATTTTTAGAGTTCTTTACTCCCATGTTCCTGTAGTCTCTCCCACCCAATTAATTTTTGATGAATATATACTTTGAATAGACTTTGCAGTTGTCTTTCTACCATTGATTTTACACTTTTCTATGAATGTGAAGTTTGTTTTGGAGCTAAACCTACCCTCAGATCCAGAGGTAACCCCTGGTTGTTCTAATTCAGCATTCTTGACCTCAATGCTATTAACATTTTGGGTCCAATAATTGTGTTGTGTGGGGCTGTCATGTGCTTTGTAAGATCTTTCACAATATCCATGTACTCTACCCACTAGATGCCAGTAACATTCTCTCAGTTGTGATAACTGCAACATTGTCCAAACATTGCCCAATGTCTCCTTCAGGACAAAATTGCCCCCAATTGGCAACCACTGTTCTAACCACATTAATTAAAAGTCTCATTGTTTTAGATACAATGATTTATTCACATAAAGAAGGCTTATGTATTAAAACATATGATAATCTATTAATCACAGTCATTGTTTCAAGAATGGAGGTGTAACCAATTCAAGCCAAGGAAATATGGGAAGTTCCTGGAAACAGCAAGAGGGAAGGTTCTTTTTTTCTTTCTTTTCTTTTTTTTTTTTCCTTCTAGGTTGGGCTTTGTGAGGATGTAAAATCCCCTGGAAATCCAACCTTAGCATGAAGCTAATATGTCACATAACATGTGCCTGGCACACAGTAGATATTTAAAGTTATTATTACAACACAAATGAGGCCTATGCTATGGCCTTTGCTTTTCATGAGATGGGTTTGGGAACCCCAAGAGTTCTATTCAAATCAGAAATTCTAGGATTCTATTTCAAAAAAAAACTTCAAAATATTTAGACTTAAGTCATGATATAAATACTAGTGTTTCTCAAACAGAAGTATATGAACATTTTCCAAGTGTGTGTGTGTTCCCCCAAAATGATCAATTTTATAATTTCATTTTGATTATAGTCTAAGAAAAAATAATATACGCATCTTCTGAATTACCCGGGGCTCTAACGTATAGTCATGCAATTTCAGTACTCACATTTTTTATTATACTGATCATGTAATTAGCATGAGGGAGTGCTGTTTATCCTAGGTTAATGGGAAAAGACTAGAGTTGTGCTCCATATGTAACTCAAGTATATGTCTGCACATGCTCCATATGTGCATTGCATGCATGAGTCAAATGTGTGTCTGTATGTGCACTACATGTATAACTCAGCCATGTACTATACCAGTGAGGATTTCACAGAAATTTGAATAGAGAAGATGTTGAGAAGATTGTATCTATAGATATGTCAAACTTTGTGCATGTGTACTATCATATTCATAACCTAACATTTTGTTCTTAACTTCCTAGAAGTTAAGAGCAAAAGATTTATAGTCTAATGCAATGAAACTCTTCAGGCTTATGCAGAGAGAAAGTTTTTCTTTCCCTAACGTCTAAGAAATTAATTGGAGGCAAAATGTTCCTAAGAATATAGAATAGAAGAGAATATAGCATAGATATTTTTTAAAGCTTTTACATAACTATTCAATTAAAATAAATCTGAAAAATGAAAAAGAAAAATGTCACATTATGCGGCATATAGTTTGAGGGGAGGTTTAGAAGTTTCTTATCCTAGAAATAGTCTTCTTGAATAATTTATTCTGTCACCTCTTAATTTCTCTTCCCATTGTCTGATGGTCTTTCTGAAATCAATAAATAAAATTATTTTCCACTGACATATTCTTATCTTCTCATAGACATAAGGCCTCAGAAGTATGAAAGAAAACAGATGACAATAGTTCCCTTTTATCTTTTTTTGTTTTTCTTATTATGGTAATTAGTTTAGCTTTATATCCTTTCTGAGCTTGAAGGTAATGTATGTAATTTTAGAAAATTTGGAAAAACATGAAGAATCAGAAAATGTATGTTTATAATTCCAGCAATAGTAATTTCTTGGTGTATTTATCTCAATACATTTTTAGCTAATGTGAGAACATATGCTTTCTTTACTTGGCATTTTTAATATTATGTTATTGAAAAGCTTATGTTATTGAAAAGCTTATGTTATTGAAAAGCCTTCATTTTTAATGGCTATAGATACACTCTGGCTTTTTCAACCATCCTGTTAATATTGAACACTTTGGAGATTTTCAGTTTCTCATTCGTTGTGCCACTCTTCTTCTGTACATAACTTTCTGTGGGCACTTTTGCTTGTCTTCTTATAACTACCTTATGGTAGTTTCTAAGAAGAAGTAATAGGTCAAAAGACATAAACATTTTAAATTATTTTGATAAGTATCACAGTTGCTTTTTTAATTTCATACCAGTTTATACTCTTTCGGCAATGTCTGAATGCATCTAATTCACTGGGCCCTCATCTACATTACTGTTCTTTTTAATTCTTTGTTCATTTGATAAGCAAACGTTGTATCATGCTGATTTAATTTGAGTTATTAAAGAAAGATAGACCATTTGTTTTGCTCATGTGTACTAGCCATTTATCTTCTTCTTTTGAAAACTCTCTAAATCCTCTTCTTACTTTCTCTATCATTATTTATCACCACTCTACCTCAGAAAAATAGAATCATTTCAGTCATACAGTGTGAGAGTCTAAACGAGCATGGTCCAATCCCTCACTATACATGAGGGTCTAGATGGGTGTATAACTGCTCACTATACGTGTGAGTCTAGGGACTGGACAACGAGCTCTTGGGTACTTAGTGACATGTGCCTATATGCCTCCTGCCTGTCTTTATTGCTGTTCTTACCCTTCCTTTCATTTGTTCCCTCTCTTTCTTCCATACATCTTTCCTCACTATTTTGTTCTCTCCTCAATAAAAAATTTTTGACATCCTTGAATAATGGGGTTAGTAGGCTTCCATGCATCTTTGGAAATAGAAATCTATACTTTGCCTTTATTCCAGATTGTCAACTGCGCCATTCTGCCCTTCCCTTACATGTTTTCACCGCCCCACAACAGTTCCACTATGTATACATGTAAGGGACTATGTGTATAGCAGGGGCTCCTTTACTGAGAATCCTTTGAGACAGAATCCTAGTTAGTGAATAAGAGTCCTTCAGAACTGTGCAAAGAAGCCTAAGTGTTGTTTTCATTACATTTCTTTACATTTACTTTAGCTCTTTTAAAGACGTTCAGGTGGTTAAATTTTACTGAACACTTTCTATGGCAAGCCACCTGGGCTTCTGTGTGCTTTCTCAATCAGTTCTCAAAGCAACACCATGGAGATGCTGTGCTCCGTATTTTACCTCTGAGCTCTAGGAAATTGTGGCCCACGTGTGTTAGACTATTTTCTCACCGTCACATACCTAATGAAGAAAGTGGATTTGAATCTAAGTCCGACTGATTCTGAAGTCCATGCAAGGCCTCTCTGCTATATTTCTTGAGCTATCTGGCAGTGAGTGGGTGGGGATATCTCAGTTTGTGCATGTTCTTTGCTAAAGTGGCACGCAGACAGACTCATGTGGGGTGGGATTGGGTTGGGTGAAGTGGGGTGAGGAAGGTGGGAAGCAAATGTCAAATGCACCTTCTGTTCCACAAGCAAATGGCAAAGTTCCTGGAGGAGCAGAGGCAAGTCTGGGTTTCCTGTTCCCAGGCCATGATAGGTGCTTAACAAGTATTTGTTAGTGTTTGTAATGAACGATGCTTTCCTTTAAGCTACCATCTTCTCTCTAGTAAAAGGAGGGTTAAGTAGTCTCTAGGTCAGGGACAATCTGGCAGGTTTATCGATCTCTTCTTAATGATTCAGCCTGTCTTCAGCAATTCATTTACACCTTCTTAACTTCTAGTTCTTCAAAATGAGGCTAGCAAGCTGCAAATAATGTGATTAAGATGAATAAGTTTTGAACTCTTTGAACAGATGATTAATAAGTAAAAGCAGTGTTACTCATTATCTAATTCAGAATTTCTGAATTCTTACACAACCTTAAGGGAATAAATTCTGAACACACTATAGGTGAGCTTCATTTTCCAAATAGGAAAATATTATTTTTCCTGTCTTGCCCATTCCTATAAAACATATGGTTTTTATATAGTGCTTCGTGGGGCCAGTGCTACAGAGCTACCTGTGGGAAGGAATGGTGTGTTATCCATCTATCTAAGACTAATGGGCTCGAATTTGTCTCTGGAAATAGAGGTGAATATTCTGACCCTTGACTCATATGGCATATCACAAGCTACGCAAATGAATTTGTAAAATGAATGATTATAGTCATAGTAAAATTATGTTTATTTTAATTAGTTTTGATATCTATGATTATATAACTCTATACAATAAATCAGCTTCTCTAATCTGAACTTCAGTAAACTATTTAGCAAGAAATATTGAGAAATGAAAGATCTATATTTTAAGTATTTACCTTTTAACAAACTTGAAACTTGCTAACACTGAAAACTAGAGGTCAGCAAACTTTGTACAGAGCCCAATAGAGAATATTTTAGGCTTTGTGAGCCAAGATGATAAATCAAAGACGTGATGTAGGTACTTATATAACAAGCGAGAAAACAAAGTTTCACAAAACTTTATGAAATTCAAATAATAATGATAATTGAGTTCAGTTTTTTTATAACACAAAATTATTATATTAGTTTTCTATTGCAGCCATAACAAATTATCAAAATCTTGGTGGCTTAAGCAATACCAATTTATTATCCTACTATTCTAGATGTCAGAGGTCCAACACAGGTCTAACTGAGCTAAAACCAAAGTGTTTTCAAGGCTGCATTCCTCCTGGAGGCTCTAGCGTAGAATCCGTTTCCTGGCCTTTTTCATATTCTAGAGGTTGCCTGCATTCCTTAGTTCATGACCCCCTTCCTCCATCTCCAACGTCAGCAACATAGCCATGTCTCTGCTTCCACCGTCACATTTTGTCTTCTTACCACAGTTTTCTACTCCTAAAGATCCATGCGATTATGTTAGGTACATTTGGATAATCCAGGATAATCTTCCCAGCTCTAGTCCGCGAATTAGTTTCCTAGGGCTGCTGTACCAAGTGTCACAGTGGGGCAATGAGTGGCTTAAAACAACAGAAATTTATTCTCTGATGGTTCTAGAGGCTAAAATTCTAAAACCAAGCTGTTAGCAGGGCCATGCTCTCTTTGAGACTCTACATAGAATCCCTCCTTGCCCCTTCCTAGCTTTTGGTGGTGGCCATCATCCTTGGTGCTACTTGGTTTGAAGCTGCAACACTCCAATATCTGCTTCTGCCACCACAAGATGTTTTCCCTGTGTGCCTCTGTCTCTTCTGTCTTCCTTTCAGGGCACCAGTTATATTGCATCAGGGCTCACTTTAATGACTGCATCTTAATTTGATTACATCTGTGAAGACTATTTCCAAATAAGGTTGCATTCACAGGTACTGGAGATTAAGACTCAACATATCTTTCTGGGGACAGGATCGAACCCATAACACTCTGTAACCTTAATCACATCTGCCAAATCTCTTTTACTGTGTAAAGAAAATATTCACAGGTTTTTGGGATTAGTGGGGGAGGTCATTATTCTTCCTACCACACCTTCTTGGGAGATAACGTTTGGTTTAATTGAGGTTCTTAATTAGTGTTTCCTATTATCAAATTGATTGCAAACATGGAAAAATCATTCTAAACTATGAGTCATACAAAAAACAGGTACAGCTTGGATTTGGTGTGTGGGCTCTAGTTTGCTGCCTCTTTCTTTAAAAAATATTTAGGCCAAAACCTATAAGAGTGTTACTAAAAATATCACTTAGTATAATGATAAACATGATTTGAAAACTATATTAGAAATTATAGTCCCAGTCTGGCTGGAATACATATGTGGGAGAGACCCAAATAGTAAAATGGACCCATTAGAGTAACTTGAACAAACTTCTCATATTTAAGCTGCTTAATATTTATCATTGATTTATTTCAAAGGAATGCTAATATCGTACTACCTGTGTATATTTCTCCAGGCTAATATCTGTAATTCAGCAAAAAATTTCATGTATTAAATATATGTTTCCCAGGCAGTTATTAGTAAGATGGATAATATGATCAGGCCACCCACTTAGGAAAAATTCTACTTAATTAGTAAAAGTATATTTATCTTCTATAAAATAGCTCATCTTAATTGGTATTGACAAACTTCACTATTTGGGCAGAATTACAGCATGGAAATGATGATAAACAATCCTAATTAATGTGCATACTATCAAAAGAAAAGCATTATCAATTTCAAATAGTGTTTTTCAAATAAGGAAATTATGTCTTTTACATTTAATTGGCTAGCCCGTGGTCTTGCCTTAAAAGTCAATGTTAAATAACCTCTCTCAATATATTTCCATGGAAACTCTATAACCTTTTGCCAGAAACACATTTGGGTTTCCATTGCATTAGTAATAAAATGTGAAGTCAGGGTGGTCTAATTGGAATTTAAAATGTTAGGTAAGGATGAGGAGGAATCATATTTATAAATCTGATCATGTTTCACTGGCAAGTATATATTAGAATTCACATAACATAAAGAAATAAAACAATCATAAAGGTATTTTGAAAAGGAGTATTTGAGCTATGATCTGCTTGATTCCATTCATAAGGCTTTCTTGAGGGAGGAATTACTGTCTTCAAAATTTAGTTTTATATTTGGCTCTTTTAAATTTATTATTTAGTTTCACTCTTGAGAGTTATCACAGAAGAGGGATAAACAACATGATCTTCGGAGCCAGACTGCATGTGTTTAAATAGGAGATCTGCTATTTCCATGCAGGTCGCTTAACCTCTTTCATTTTTTTAATTAAAAATTTTTTTTTCATTTAGAGTTGACATATAATATTACATTAATTTCAGGTATACAATATAGTGATTAGACATTTATATAATCAACCCAATAAGCCTAGTATCCATCTGACACCATACATAGTTATTACAATATTATTAACTATATTTCCTATGCTGTACTTTACATCCCCGTGACTGTTTTTATAACTGGCTATTTTGTACATCTTAATGCCTTCCTCTTTTTCATCCTCCACCCCGCCCCGCCCCCTCCACCTAGCAGCCATCAAAATGTTCTCTGTATTTATGAGTTTGTTTTTGTTTTGTTTGTTCATTTAGTTTTTTAGATTACACTCAAAAAATTAAAAATAGAACTATCATATGACCCAGCAATTCCACTTATGGGTATTTATCTGAAGAAATCCAAAACACTAATTTGAAAAGACATATGTACCCTTATGTTTATTGTAGCATTATTTACAATAGCCAAGATATGGAAGTAGCCTGAGTATCCATTGATAAATGAATGGATAAAGATGTGGTATATATACACACACACACACCTTTACACACACATATATATATATATATATATATATATATATGTGTATATATATACATACCACATGTATATATATACATATATACCATCGTGTGTGTATATATATATATGTATGTATATATATATACATATATATATATATACACACAATGGAATATTACTCAGCCATATAAATAGAATGAAAATTTGCCATTTGCAACAACATGGATGGACCTAGAGGGTATTATGCTAAGTGAAATAAGTCAGACAGAAAGAGACAAACAAACTCTTCAAGTCTTGATATACTTCTCTGTGAAATGGGTATAAATATAGTACCTAAGTATAAAGTGTTTAGGAGAGTTCCTGGCATGTAATAAACATTATATATGTGCTATTTGCTTGATGATGATGATTATTATTAATAGTAGTAACAGTAGTAGTGGGTTGTTGTTGATGGTTGTTGTAGTAAGATTCACTTTGTTAATGAACATATCAGTTATGAAACACGGAAGCCCAGGGCTGGCATAAGATCATGTAGTGCCCAACCATTGAACATAACATCAGGTAGCTCAGGAGACCCCTGCTTATCATGGAAACGCTTGAACCACGACTGAAGGAAACCTGTTGGAGAGAGAAGGCAGGCTGTCATTGGCACCATTATGGGGACTATAAGCATACTGGGGGACAGAGAAGGCAGAGTTGGAGCCATCCTCTGCAGTCATGTGGGCAGCACTGATTCTTAAGGCAAACTGGATATTTCCCCATGGTATCTTTATTTCTTTACCAGTTGCTATAGTCCCAGAGAGTGGGGATTTCTTTTTGCAAACCCTCTTCTGTGCTATTTGATACGTGGTTGCACTATTGCCCTAGGTTGCATTACTGAATTCCATTCCTCAGGCTACATTTGGGATTTCTTTTAGCTTTCATTCCTTCTTTTTTTCTTTTTTATGTTCTTCCTTAACATAGTTTCCTTGGTATTTCTTTCTCATCAAATTTACTCTTTGCACCATATCTGGTTCCCAAGAGATATATAGATACGTGATTACAAAAAGTGAATTAGATAAAAATCTCTGTATTTGAGTTTAAACTATTATGGCCAATGCAAGTTAAAGTTAAAATAACTAATAGTTGAGTACTCAGTAGTTAATTTGCAGAGCTAGGGGTTTTAGTGAAATTGGTGACTTAAAGCAACAAAGTCAGTTTTTAGTAGCCATGGGAGCAATGTTTTACATAATGGGAGGATTATGATTTGGTTTGCAGAGGTTTGGTTTTCCAACCTTCTGAGCCATAATAGTGTTTCTGTAATCCCCATTGGCAGTTGTTTACCTTTCCACAATCTTCACTTTGCTTTCTTGTCAACCTAGGTAGAGCAAGGGTACTGGGTTTCAGGCATTCTTAAAGTCAAGATTGGACTAGGGAAAGGAATGAGTCAATCAAAATGCCAGTGAAGCCAGAGAAGCTGTTCGAGGAGGCTTTGACCCTATATCTGTGCTGGAGATGAAGTTGTGATGTTGGGGGATTGCTGACTTAGGATGTCCATGTGTGGTGCGATGTGTGCTCTCAGGGGAGGCACGGGGCTTGAGCTGAGAGACACTTGCTATGTGTTGGAAGTAATGGACCAATATCATGGCTTGTCTTATTTTCATGTGTGTTCATTGAGGATATGATTAATTATTTGTCTATTTCCTTTAATAACAGATTAAACGGAGTATAGTGATATCAGCTCTAATGAATACATTATAAAATGAAGGACACCTTTTTTCAGAGATGAGAGTTTTTCTTCTTTATAATTTCTTCTGTGTCATACTTACCTTAAATAGCTCTTGGTGATAGACAACCCCTTGCACAAATGTGGGATTTCAATGAGCCATAAGATTCCTGAGAAATCACTCAAGCAGGCGTTGAGAATTCTGCATTTTTTCCCTGCAAATAACTTGCTGACAGAACGGGATAGGACATCAGCAGATGCAAAACTAGAAAGAAGAGGCAATGCAGAAAAGGAATGATGTTTTGAAAAATTAATAGTCCCTGTGGCACATATTAATTGAAAAAGCTAACGATGTTCCTTGAGGAAAAGAAAGGAGCACTGAACATTCTACTTTTAGTAAAATGAGGGGTTGCAATCAAGAGAACGACAGACATGTCAAGAACCAGTGGCAAGGACGCTGCACCCGAAACCATTTGACATCATTTGAATGTCCTATTGGACATTACACGGCTTCCCAAGGGATCCGGATACCTAGAGTCAAGGTTTGGCTATCTTCTCTACACTATGAATGAATAGAAAATATATCCATTGTATAGAAAACTTGAATCTTTAAAATTGATTTGTTTTATTATTGAACTGTAAGCTCCAAAAAGACATTTCCCATTGACCCAATATCCTTAGTAAGAGTCAATGGGTGAGCTTTGGATTTGAGCTGAGTAGATCCAGGTACTTGTGCACGATTCACCCTGCATTCCTTCATTCATCAACTCAGTTATAGTTCCGTTGCTGTCCCTGTGAAGTAGTAAAGGCTCTTCTCACAGTTGACTCTTCCTTTCTTAAGACTGACGGACAAAGTGCGTGGTGAGCACTGAATTAAAAATGAGGGAATAGTTAAAAAATCCTTGCCTACATAGCCTCAAATATATGTTTTTATTCCTTGTTTATGCTTGGAGCTATAGGATACTTTGGATTAAGTAGATCTGCGTAGATATTGTCTGGAGTTTGTGTGCAACTGATCTGCCCAGTTTTTCTATCTTGGTACTTCTCAGCTAGCAGAAGATTGGACTGTTTAGTTTCTGTGTCTGCCTGTTGGTAAACATTAAATATCATCCCTGCTTGGTAACTGGCCTAACTAAGCCAAGAAATTTGCCTGATAGTGTTTCCAGAGTTCTTGCTAATTTTGCTCTGTATTAGCAAGATAATCTCTAGTCACAGGCAAAAAGTGCAAGTGTTTTGATGGAGAAAATATCCGTCATATATGAACAAACAAGGGCCTGTCAGACTGATGCCCTTCAGTATGAGTTAAACACATCGGAGAGAGGTGTGAAGAGAAGGCCGAGCTGGCAGGGCAGCAGCCATAGGGCGTCCTTAAGACATGAGGTGATTCAAGGGCAGTGTAGAAGACTAAGTGAAGTCATATCAGGAGGCTTCGGAACATTTTTCTGGAATGGCTGACCAAAGTTCTCTAGCTGATTCAGATTCATGTACCAGAGAAGTGTAGATGTTCATCATTATGTTACCAGACTAGACACTAGGCTAACCTCAACTCACTTGTTTTTCTTTATCAAAACTTCCCAATTTTATCTGTTAAATCTGGCCTTACTGTTCTTATGCCCCCCTTAACCTTTAAGGGTCTATAATCATGGGCACCCTAATAAAACAGTATTGATGGAAGATCATTCCAAGCCAGACTGGGGAGAGGCTGGGTTATTTGAGTAGAATAGATTTGTTATAAATCACTGGTAAGAATTGATTTAATATTTATGTTTTTCTTTCTGAAATTTGATATAATTATTTTATGATAATGTCTTAGAAACATATAGGTTTAAGTTGAAAAGGTTATACTTCTTGGCAAAATTTATTTTGAAATTTCTTTTAAAATATATAATGTAGCAAGAAAAAAAACAAAAAACTGAGACAAAGTTTGTATTTTTATTTACTGAAGAATAATTGGAGGGTGGGCAATGTCCAGTCATCAACATATGGGGGTGTCTTGTGTTTCTTAATAGGATAACCACTTTATCCAAGACTCCAAGACTGACATTAAAAATGTTTTACTGAGTGGCAACATAAATCTTTTCCACTATTGATAGTTTTTTTATTCAGCAACACATATAATCATTTTCAGAATGAAATAAAGAACTTTCTTTTGTAAAACTACTCATTGCTTGCAATGATTTTATTCATTTTATTTGTTAAATGTTTATTCATGTTTATTTGTTAAAATATATTTAACAAATAGTTAAATGTATTCTCAGCAAGATTAAAATGAGAAATGAGACATTAAGACTTGCTGTTTTTATTTTCTTCCGTGTATTCATGTGCTAAAAATGAAGGTTAGACTTTTAGTCTTTTCTTGGAAAGATTTTCCAAATATGGAAAAATTAATTTGAAGCAAGAGTCTTCCTTTTACACCTAGATGAAGAGTCTGATGTTAAAAATTACATTATTATTTGTCATTTCTGATCAATTTGAGTGCTTAAGTATCTGATTTCTTGAAGACACTATTAGCTGATCTCTTGAATGCTTTACCATGCAACCATTCATTCATCAGCTAAGTCATTGTTCTGTTGCTATCCTTGGGAAGTAGTGAGTGTCTTGCTTACAGCTGATTTTTCCTCTCTTACTGACATGGCAACAGTACATGGAAAACACTGGTCTGAAAATGAAGGGTGTATTAGTAAATCACATCTTTATGCAAGTATTTTTTTAAATGCACATGTCCACATTGCCTCAAATATTATGCATTTATATCCCAAGTTTATGCTTGTTTTTGGGCTATAGGATGCTATAAATTGATAGTATCATATAGTTTCATTTTCATTAAAATAACTTTAACAAAACCACTTTAAAAAATGCCTGTTCGCATTTTTAAAAAATTTTCATTGTTAATGACTTTTATACATTTTCTTTTAATTCACTATGCTCTGTAAGTTATTTATATGAAGCCCTTTGTAAGAGAAGTGATTGAAAATGTAGATGCAGATAAACCAGAAGTTATAGCAAAACAAGTTTTATAAGATACAGTTGTAGATTAGCTGTGAGGAGCATAAGAGAAACAACCCTTATTTTCAGCCATTACACAGGCTTACAATGGGTTTGTATGGTCTGAAAAAATATAATGCTGGGTAGCTGAATTTCACTGAAAGCTTTTTTTTTTAAACAAACAAACAAACAAACAAATAATTACTGAGGGACTTCTTGACTTACCTATAGTTTAATGATAACAAAAGCTGCCTTAAATCATACTGTGCTTCTTCTGTATTTGTCTGTAAATGGCTTTCTCTATAAATTAGACCATGACAGCCATCTGCTTGGGTGGAGGGTAGAAGTGGTAGCATTGCCATGAAAGAGAAGGATGATGACAACGATGGCGACAACAGCAGCAACAAGGAGAAGAAGTAAAAAAAAAGTAAAAAGAGTCATATTTCTTATAATAGGATTTTTATGTCTTCATCAAGATAGTGTATATGAAAGCCAGAGTTTATCAAAAAAGAAAACTATGATCTAAATATCCTCACCTCCTCCTTTAACACACCAAGAGCCAATTATATACATTGAGCTTTACGGAATGCTCAGTGATGGAGAAGAATGTGCCAAAGAAGAGCAGGCAAGCCCTCGGTTCTTGCTTCTGGCCCAGCCCATCGTTATAGGATGAATGGGGACAAGGATTTTGCCCCTCCACACCTTCATGACATCGTGTCAGTCATACACCTACAGGAACATTAATGTTCTATAACTGTGCTGTTCAGTTTAGCAGCCAATAGCCACATAAGGCAATATAAATTTAAATTTAAACTAAAAGAATTCAGCTCCTCAGTTTCACTAGCCACACTTTAAGTGCTCAATAGTTACCTGTGGCTGGAGTTTACTGTGTTGGACGACACAGCTCTAGAACATTTCCATCATTGCAGAGAGTTCTACTGGACAGTGCTGGTCTATAGCTTCCATTGGGAAGCTGAATTCCTGACAGAACTTCCTCCTATTAGCTAGGACAGAGTTTACTTGATTAAATTACTTTTGCTTGGGGCTTTAAAAGCAGTGTTAGATCAGTTACTAGGAAATAAGAAAACTATCTATATGTAATATATATATATACTTTTATATATGTAATATAATATATGTATTCACACTTATGCTCAAAGATTTCAAATCAATATGTATTTTACATATGTATTGATATATATTTATAGATAAATAGATGATAGATTTGAACATCTTTGAGCAGCAGTGTGAATTCACAAATTTTCTCATATAACCTTAAAGAATTGAATTATTTCTTTTTCCTGCAGAGGGCCTCTTGTTACTTTTGCTTTCTGGAATGTTTTTTGCAATGATGGTTTCCTCTCCTTTTATAACTTCCCATATGGAGTTTATTATTTCATTTGCACTTAGTTCAGTTAAGAAACACATGTAAAACTTTGTCTAATGATCTGATCCAAGTATTGTCCTCAGGGGCCTGAGTGAAACTGGCTCCCGAACCAAGGACACATGTCTCAGGGAGGTTGGGATGACGATCAGGTGTTGGGTAGAAGGGGTGATGGAGAGACCAGAAACAATAAAAATGGTGAGCTCTTGGACTGAGTATATTAGGAAAATGTCGTGAAGCAAGAATAAGGGCAATGTAGCTCCACAAATGAGGTTGTGAAAGAGCCAAGCCTATGAATGAGAGCAGGCTTCGTTGCTTAAATGTGTAGCCCCTTTAGCTACCTAAAGATTACACATCTTTCTTAAATCCAAAGATGGGACCTGGAATTAATGACAGAGGAGTAGTCTCAATCTCAGAGAAGTGAAAGAGTAAACTGTGATTGTGTATTTTTCTTCCCTCTCTCTACATTGTTCCTGATACACTGAGCATCTAACTCTCTAATTCTTCGTGTTATTTTCTCAACTATATTGTAGTGTCTTAAGCTTATGGATCAGTAGCTTACTGCTCTGGATCTTCCTTGGCACAGGGTACATATTCAGTGTGTGTTTGTTGACTGAAACAGTTCAGGAAGGGAGCAGACAGGGGTTATTCTCTCCTGGGAGCCCCCTCCTTTCTTTCCTGAAGCTTTCTGAAATGTATTCACTGGATTTGTTTGGCTTCCCTTTGTAGAACCCCCGTACCTTGGCACAGCCGTGGACAGCAAGAGTCTGTCTTAAGCAAATATATGATCTTGTTGATGCCCTTAGCCATCATCAGAAGTCAAAAGAGGGTATCTTGAGATCCTCGGATAAGTAGCTCAAGATCCCCATCGCCTCCTCTCTGGGTTCTTCTTTTAAAAATTGCCTATCTTACTCCCCTTCTCAAGAACATTGTCATGGTTGGAGAAAAATAAACAAGGGATGATAAAATCCTGCCTAAATCAATTTTAAGGCAGATTTCCCCAGCGATAAAATATTAATGTATTTTAAAGAAATGACATTTGTGTCCATGGCTTATAAAGAGGTTAAAAAAACACAAACTCCAACTATTATTGTGCTATGTACATTGGATTCATACAAGGCTTTCTTAAAGTATTTTTCAGTTCCTTTAGACAGTTTTGCTGCATTAATCAAAGGGTAGCTGTGCTTTAAAACCCACCATTTAGGCTCTGTAGGCTGTATTGATGTAGCCCCAAGAAAAGAAATAATTGCATTGGTGCCATATTTCCCCCCACACTTTGGAGGTCTTATCAAATATATGCTCATTGCTTCTAAAAATAAGAATACGAAAGGAGTTTCTGGCTCCCTTTTACACAGCTTTCCTTTTTTTTATCTTTCTGTTTTTCTTTTTTTTTTCTTTCTTTCTTTTCTTTTCTTTTTCTTTTTTTTTATGTGATAAAGAGGGCAGAATGTGTTTTCCCATAACAACAAATATATCTCATTTTATTCCCTGTCACTCATCTGGGCTATCTTAATGCAGCGGTAATGTGATAACTGTTTATTATTCAGGTTGATTTTAAGTTATGAATATTTCTGCTGTCAGATTAAACATCAGATTTTCAGAATATGTTTTGCACAAGTTCATTTAGGTGCAAAGTCCTTCTTTGGTGGCATAATTCTCATAGGAGAGAAAGACATTGACTATTAGAGCTGAAGCGTCTAACTTAACATTTAAAGGAATGATTTTCACAAGAGGAAAAATAGCATTCTGTGAAAATTGGGTTACATTTAGAAATAGAAAAAATAATCTTATCTTTACACACAGCATGTCCAAGCTATGTCAGAATTAGCAGTAGTGTCAAAGGTAAGGATATATGAATGACAGCTCCCTGAAAATTGCAATTGAGTGTGATCAGGACCAGCTTAATCTTCATTGTATGTGCTAATAACTGAGTAAGAGGTCAATATTATTTATATCTTAAAGTATCAGGTCCTATGCACTTGAAAATGTGACATATATCATTAAAATCTTATTGTAGAAAAGGGGCAGATAATTTCTTTGTAAGTACAATATATAGAAGAGTCTTAGCATTTAGGGAATTAAATTTGTAACTACTGTGCATTTTGAGTGTGACTTCAAAGTTCCATGATATATGATAACTTGTATCTTTTTGAGATCCAAATTTGAATCTTGAGTACTTCTATCCTGGTACATAGGAACAAATCTCTTAGCTCTAAGTGATTACCACTTATTATCTTCTCAAACATGCTTTGACTCTTTGCTACACTGCTTAGCATAAGCCTCCCCAGTAATTAAAAACCATATTTTCTTTTTTGGGGGAAAAAGGCAAGCTTCAACTAGAAAGCCTGCTCTTGGGTGAGAGGGATGGAAGTCATTAGCTCATCAGGTTAGGGTATTTTTTTATTATTAAAAATTTTCAGGTCTACGGCCATGCCACCCTGAACAGGCCTGATCCCATCTGATCTCAGAAGCTAAGTAGGGTCAGACCTGGTTAGTATTTGGATGAGAGACCATCTAGGAAAACTAGGCGTAAAAAATAAAAAATAAGGGATTGTAAGCTGACAAGGTCCTTGCAATCTGTGAGGTCAACCAAAGGTTGCCTCGCCTAAAAAAATAAAAATTAAAAAAAAATTATTGGGGTGACATTGATCAACAAAATCCAACAAGTTTCAAGTGTACAATTCAACAGTAAGTCACATATATATTGCTTTATGTGTTCACCGCCCACAGTTAGGTTCACTTCTGTCTCCACAGATTTGGCTCCCTTTTACCCCTATCAACCTCCACTCCCCCTTCCCTTTGGTGACCACTAGTCCACTGTCCATGTCTGTGAGTCTGTGTTTGTTTGTCATGTTCGGGTATTTTTTAATGTGGGTGTTCAACAAAGTTCCAGGAGACAGCTATTATAAGTATAGATGTTGGTACAATTTACTGAGGGTGATCCCAGGGAGCTGTGAATGACATGCTGATGGTCCAATCAACACAGCATTGGAGTTAGACACAGATCTTGAAGAAGGAGTGCAATTTGATGAGACACTTGGGATTTGAAATCTTTGCCCCACTGCCACCATCTATTTTTTATTTCTTCATTCTCCAGGAATTGTTTGCATCATAGAAGAACGTATTTTCTATTGATGCTAAAATCAGCAACATTATGTAAACATAAACTTTTATGTTTAATAAAAAGCATTAGGGGTTTTTAAAGGATAGATTGTCAGTGATTTGCTTCACATCTTTACCCATGGTCTTTGTAAAATAACTGAAATTTTGGGTTCAGGGTTTTGAAGCTAATTTTATTGAATGGATTCAGTGGCTACATTCACTAAAAGGCAAGAAAGGTAAATTTCTTTTTTTTTTTTTTTGGTGCATAATAACCTGGCTCTTTTATTTATTTAATTTTATTGACCCATTTATTGAAGGATTAAAATTCATGATTTTTTTCTCCTACAAATTGATTTCTCCTTAAATATGTTTAGCATCTTCCAAACCATATTTTGAAAAAAAATCTGGTGTTTCAGTTTCTAATATTTTAATAAGGATTCTCTAATGGACTTTTTAGAATTTGAAGCTCTTTGCAACTGAAATCCCATGTATATATAGCTGTTAACTCAGCGGGTTCAATGTATCATCTACTTTTCACACTTAATTTTTGCTAAGGAGTCAGATAGCAAAGGAGTGAGAATCAATCCAGGTTGAATGAATCCAGGTTGAAGGTAGAAAATCAGAAATTAGAACTCCCTGACCCAATGATTTTTGTTTTGTTTTGTTTTGTTTTTAAGTTTAAAAGGTAAACTATTAAAAGTATTGCTTGGATTTTCAGTAGTAGTAGATTTAAAGAAAATAATCTATGTATGCACGACAAAAAGAACAGTCATGGGTGGCTTCTGTTTAAAGATAACTTATTTAATAAATATTGATAAACTACCACTGAACTCATGGCCAACAGTACTAAACTCATACCTGAACCAAGCTTATCCAAAACAGGTACTTCCTCTGTGAGGCACTTCACAGTTGTCTTGTGTTTAGGAACACTAGACAGCACTTCAACATTATACTTGGGGGCCGTTTTAAACAGTGAAATCACCAAAAAAAGAAGAAAAATTTGGAAAACATGACACTAATAGACCATGAAAGGAACACTTGTTTACAGTATAAGCTGAAACAAGAAGTCAAAGTTCAGTCTTCGGCTGGGAATACATATAGCCGTCGGGTGACTTTAATTTTTCTCTACTCTGCACATGTCTGCCAATGACCACACACGTGCAGCAAGTATTGATTTTGGGAGTTACAAATAAATTTTAGTGAGAAGGTAAATTTGCATATATAGAATCTGCAAATAATGAGAATCGACTGTATTCCTTTTTTTTTTTTTCTATTCTTACCATCACCTTGTGATCTAAATCCCGGTCATTCAGTTGTAGGTTGCTGCAAAATCCCCTCACTAGTCTTTCTCTTCAGCTTTGTTTCTTATGTATTCTCCCTTCTTGCTATCATCAGATTAATCTTTCAGTTGTTTGTATATTTTCACTGTCCTTTGCAAATTTTAAATTAAATAAAATATTATCCTGGCATTCAGAGACTTTCCGGTTCTATATTTTTCTCACATTGTATCTTACTTCTCTTAGGCCAGTACTATCTAGTAGAACTTTCAGTGATGATGATGGAAATGTTCTGTATCTGCACTGAACTAGTGACATGAGACTACTGAGTGCTCAAACCATGACCAGCATGACCAGGGAACTGTTAAAGTATTATGGCTAATTGGACTCTAGCACCAGCCACTGTATTGAACAGCATCAGCTTCAGTTATTGTCAGTTATTAGGAATGGTCTGCTTGGTCTGTCCCAAAGACGATTTACAAATTTCTCTCTCTTGCCTTTACCCATGTAACTTCACCCTCACCCTGTTCCCTGTCCTGGTCTTTATTGCCTGCTCTCTTCCTCTTTCCCTGTTTACGTTCTACCTGAAGGAAACCACCCATGACCCACTCCCTCCAGGTGGAAAGGAGTCCTAACCTTTCTGAATTCTCAAAGATATTATTTCGTTGAAAGTCCATTTTTCCTAACGTGATGGCGATGTCTTTAAGGGCAAAAACTTGAAATGTCTGCCTGTAAATAATAAGGGACATTTTATTGGCCAAAGCAAATCATCTGGCCACTGATGTATGATCCTCCTGCATGGGGGACATCAGAATAGTTGGTAATAAGTAATATAATTTGCAACAAGAATTAGCTGGTTGTGAGGCTTTCACCATTCCCCCCCACCTTTATTTTTGGAATACCTTCATTGACCCATCTCTGCATCTCTCCGTGCTCCAGACTGTCCTTTAAGTAGCCCCTGGAATGTTTTCCAGGGTTGCGAATCTGATCATTTCATTTCTCTGCACAAAAGCCTTTGAAGACTCCCCATTTTGTATATGGAATTCCTAAACTCCTAAGCTTGTACTTGTGAATCTTCACAGTCTGGCCTCATCTTGCTCATATTCCCACTGTATACTCTGTGCTTTTGCACCCTGAATTGCCTGTCTTTGGAACCAGCCAGATCACCTGCTAAATACTTATCCTTGATAACTATCCTGCAGAGACCTAGCCCCAAGTGACCTCTGAGAATTATTGGCAGCAACCCTGAGCAGAGAAGTGTACCTTCTCTGTTGTTTCGATAAGACACAGTACACACCTCTTGTGAGCATTTCTTAAACTGATAGTATTCATGGGTTTATATATCTGTTTTCCCATTTGCTCTGAAGTCTTTCAGTCACAGAGCCTTGACACTACTTTACTCATATTTATAAGCTTGGTTCCTAGTATGGTATCTATCACAGACGATGCTTAGTATATCCTTCCTCTATGGAAGATGAATAGCAAAATCCCTGATCTGGTAAGATAGGGCATATTATACAAGATTTTGCATCTGATGTGTAATATCTCTTTGTTAGAAGATAATTTATAAAATCAAAACAGAATGGGTATAATACCCATTAATACCCATAAACTACCCAGTATGCTCTTATTTATCATCACAGAGTTTATCTGAAAAAGGTTATTTGTGGAATTGGGCAGAAGAACGTTTAAAAGTATTTACATTTATTGGGAGTTTTGTCTGTGGGTCTGACACTTGATGAGCTTTTTTAAAAAGAAAAATGTTCCATATATGTGTTCCTTACATTCAGGGAAACTTTTATGAATCTTTCCATATGAAATATGTGGATGTATGTTAGTTAACAATATAGTTATTTATTTAGAGGCAAAAGCAGATATGTTTTGCCAAGAATTAGAAATATTTACCTTATTCTTATCGTCTTTAGCACTAACCTATATACAAATGAGAGGGACACCGCTAATCACTGCTATTGACCAGAGAAAATTACCTGGGCTTGTAACATCATCTCAGAAAAATCTTTACTGAACATATAATAGAAAGAAGCCAGGCAGCTTCTCATACACAAGGCTGGGGCACAAACATGGATCATGCGATGGCAGTTTTGATAGCTTTCTATCCACAAAAGAAACCCAGGGAACCATAGCTATCATTTCCCAGATAATTACTCTCTGTTATTTCCATTTTAAATAAAAATTTAGCCTCAATTAACACATAACAGCATCTCATGTTACATTAGGAGATGCCAGAAACTTTTTATCAGTTATATTTGAAGATCAGGACATCTGTCCAATAATGCATATTATATTACTAATATTTGATAAATTATTTTGGTTCAAGCCTTTATGATACCTTTAATGATGCAAAATGCTCATTTATAAGATTAGATATTAGTCTCTCTTCTTGCATTTTAGGTAAAACAATTGATTTTTTTAATGTAATCTTTATTTGTATTAATTGCTTTGGAAATTTGCTGTGTGGACTTCATAATGCCAAAGACCAGAATAAATCATGGCTGCTTTCGCCAAAAATCTGTTTTTCTAAAAGCTTTTTTTTCAGTTGCTTTCCAGTAAATGTATCTCTGTGATCCATTCTTATAATTTATCACAAAATACCTAAAATAGCAGGCTTTGTGCAGTCTCTGACCAAGAGATTCTGTGTTTGCTGAAATTTCAGTTGCTATTTTTCACTGTTTAAAAGCTGAAATGTGCCACTAACTAGCTTCCACATAGTTCCAAGTGAAGTAACCTCCATCTGATTCTAGTCCATTCTCTTAGCATCTCTTAAAAGCCAAGAGATACATACCTAAAAATCCCTGTGACTAAGATGTCTTACATGTGTCGTGTTGTCATTGTCTCATTTAGCTTTTACCTTTGGATTCTAAGTTATAGATGGTATTGTTAAATCAGAAATGCTCAGAGAGATATTTCTTGAATAAATACAACTTACTTTTAGAAAAAGAGGAATAATGTAAAATTATGATTTTTCTTGATATGGAGATTAAAATCAACGTCCAGATTGAGCAATATAATTCACCCATCCATTCATTTTCCAATTATTTTTTTAGTATCTTCTAGGTGAACTAAGCTGGGAATATAGTGATTAATTAAACAGTCTCTGCCATCATGGAGCTCACAGTCTTACTGAGAAATTCTTAAACACATTTCTATTATCTGTATTTTAGTGGGGGGGGGAGGCAGTAATATGACTAATGGAAAGTTGGTTGCATAAATATTGATGTTTATAACTAAAATATTATTAAATATAAAAGAATTTTTGAAGATTCCTTCCCTTTCCCCACCTCCCCATAGTTATTCTTTATTTGAAGAAGACGAGATAACATTGACTGTGTAACTGTCACTTGCATGAGTAAGCATTTGCTCCCTGGGAGGTTGGGTTTGCTGCTTTTCCATCTCTTTAGCCAGATGGACACCAGAGATACAGTAGTGACAAGACAGTCACAGTAACACAAGTGGAAATTTTACTTTGAGTATGGCAATGATTCTTTGTTTAAAGTGAAGAAAATCTCCCATAGAAAAATAGACATGGAATTCTAGCAGCTGCCTTTTCTTCCTTTCTTTCATCCTTCTTAATTTATTTCTTTTTACTCATTCATTTACTTCTTTAAAACATTTATTTAATGCCTAATAAGTTGTAACAGACATTTTTTGTGTTAATTATCCATTTAAATTTTATGAGGAACAGTTTTTCCTTTACACTCTGCCTTCATTTTTTTTCTTTCTCATACTATTAATACTCCCCTCTGTTTATTTTCTTCTCCTATTTTTCTCTGTGTTGATCTTAACCATCAATATTATTTTTATTATCTTCCAATCAGAATTGCATGCATGATTTGATATGGTTTTGACGATTGTTCAACCGAAGCACTAAAATTTGGTTTGAAGTTCCTGTGTTAAGTCATAATTCAACAAAAAACATTGAGCTAACACTGGATGTAAAGGTTGGAAGATCTTTACCAGCTGTTTTACCACCTTACATCTACTTTTTTTGCCACCAAAAACAGATAATGCACTGTGGAGTTCACACACTCCAAATCACATCCTTGCCATGCCCAACAATGAGCATTCAGGCTTCCTCCCTGCCATTCAGCATCCAGGCTTCTTCTTCCAGTCCTGCTGTCTCTAGTATTCTTCTTTCTCCTATTCTAATGACTTTGAGGTTGTTGACTTTGAGGGAATTGCAGCATTCCTAATGAAAGAGAATTCCCTCCTTTCCCTTGGGGCCCATGTTTTTATCCCCCAAACCAGATGAGAGGGGTTCCCAGAGAAGCCCTTGTCAAGTACAGGATATCTGCCAATAGGAGGAATGATATTTCATTCTCTAGTTGGATGTCAGCTAAAGCAGAGATCAGCTCATGTATCCTAAATATCTCTGAGATGGAGAGTGGAAGGAGAGAGCTTGATGTAGAGAAGACAGTGCTTAGGACAGGTGGAGTAGTGGGGAAGCCAGCTCTCTCCAGCTTCATGTGGCATGGCGACGATGCCGACTTTCCTGGGAGTAAACTGGGTGACGTGGAATGTAGTCAGGCTTGAGCATCTTGCTATGACAATATCTAGGGGGCTGTCCCAGGGAGAAGAAACCGTAGTATCAAGACAGCATGGGTGAACCATGTGTGGCAGGATCTGAAGAGTGGAGGGTACTTGGAGGCACCGGGACACCCACATCAGGACACTGTGTGGAGAGACTCAGAACAACTCGCACATGTGCTACCTTCAGTTGAGGAAAGGACCAAATATGTGCCTATTCCTCTTTCCCTTCTTGGAGCAGAGTATTGGAGCCTAGAAGAGTGAGGAGGGAGAGGGCATGCCGACAGTGGAGCATCCCGTGCAGGAAGAGGGAAAGCTTTGATTGGAGATAAGACTGACATTTTAAGTTGGACTCGACTAAGTTTTAATGACCAAATATTTTATCAGCAGGAAAGGAAGATTTGACATAGCACTTTTTAGAAGTATTGATTAAGAAAATATAAGAGTATAATTCACTGAGATAAGACACTTCGAACTGGTGATAAATGCTAATTTTCTTAGTGTCTGACAGAGAAAACTTTTAATTGTAGCATTTCTTACAGTACAAATTTGCAATTGGCATTTTATTAATTAAATATATATTAAATTCTACTGTGGGTAAGATATTATTCAGGGGGCTTGGCTTCAAAGATAAATAAGATAAGATCTCATAAAGCAGTAGCACATAAGTATGCTGTAGTTTGATGGATGCTATAATAGAGAAGTGAAAAATGAGCTATATCTGTTTTTTTGCTGATATGTCTTCTGAAAATGTAAAATTCCATTGTAAGCATGGTTTTCTGCAAACCTATTTAAGAATAATGAAGAAGAATTGTAATTCTCTTTTGGAAACTATTTAAGCTATGATTAATAAGGAATTATATCACCTACCTCTCAGTTCTGTAGTCTGTACTGATGTTATGCTCTTCCTGCTACCCTTCTTCCCATTTGGAGAAAACCTATTTCTTCTTTGAGGCCTAGCTAAAATGCCAGTACCGTCAAGTTTTCCTTGACGGTGTTAGATTCAATTAATGTCTTCTTTCTGCCTTTATAATACTATGTTCATTTCATATCAATGATTATTACGTTTGCCATATTCTATTTCATATATGGCTAGTTTTTTTTATGTTCATATGAAAATCTATGTGTGAATGCCATGATTTTGTTAATAATGGGAAATAATATAATTTTGATTGATAATAAATAATTTATAGTAGTTTCCCACTCTGCTTACTCTGATTCACAATATAAAAGTAATAAATCAATTCATAGATTCTCAAATCCAACTTTGGAATCCTTAAAATGGAGTCATTGTTTGATCTGAAAGATTAAAGTATTAATAATAAAGGATAACATTTTTGTTATTCTTCATGGACTTCGTACAGCGCAGGAGCTAAAAGCAGGGATGGGATGCTGAGGTCAGGCAAATCCCACCTTTCACCATTGTTACCTTATTAAACATTTGTTTCCTCAGAGCTAGAAAAGAAAGAACAATGCCTCACTCTAAGGAATTTTGTGAGAATTAGATAAGGCAGTGCTTATAAATTGCTGAGCACAGTGCCCAGACATGGTAAGAAATTATGTATTAGTTATTATGGTTTCTTTTAAGATTATTTATGGTCATTTCTCTCTCATTCTCTGAGATTAGATGACTTCCAACTAAAAGAAAGAGAACAAGTTCTTTTGTGTGCTTTGGTGTGCTCACTTGTGTTCATGCCCTTTTTTTCCCCACCCTCCCAGTGCCCTCAATGGAGAAGAAAAATGGAAGACATTATAAGATTGAATAAACTAATCTACAATACTGGGAAACTTAAAAGAGTTTTTTAAAAGAGTAGCAAATATTCCTACCGTCTTATTTTGAAAACACAAACAATTTAAACTTTAGCCTATAGTTGGGATTGGACTAATTGTTGAAATCTTCTGGTATATGTTTAACTTCTTAAAATAGAATTTATCTTCAAGAAAATGAGTAGAAAGCTGTAGAACATGAACTCTTTCCAGTCACATATTGCTAACTAGAATTCTTCTCAAAATGCTGATAGTTTACATTAGCAAGTCGAATAGTATACCTCATTTGATCCAAACAAAACCTGTAAGTTAGGCAATACTAAGATTCTTAACCATTTGATTATATATGAAAATGAAAAAGTAAATCTCAAAGAGGTTAGCGGTTTGCCGAAGGCAGATTTATAGATATAATTCAAGTTTTATGACCCAAGAACTAAGTTCCTTCTATTTCTATAAGGTGTTGTTATATTTTAGATCAATTGACGTCATCTTTCCCCCCGCCCCCAGAGAAAAACAGATATATATATGAAGGGGAGTCTACATATAAATTTCTGGTTATTTTTTATTGTCCATTCTCAGAGCAGCAATACCTTGGCAGTTCTCTTTTCTATGTTCTTTCTCCTCCAGCCTCTCAAAATGTGAGAAAATGTCAAGATTGTTTTGAAAAGCTTTGTCTTATTTGAGATAATTCTGAATTCAGTTAATGACTTCATTATATAGGGGAACCTCAGGTTAATGTAGCCAGAAGAAAGGAGAGTGAGGACCTCTGTGCTCACTGCAGCTCCCACTGAAGCCTGACGTCAGCAGGGACCTGGGGCTGCCATGGTGGCAGTGTAGGAGGGAGCGAAGTCACATAAAAAGTCAAAAAGTGATTTCCCAAGCAGCCAAAAACAGAGCTCGTGAACAACCCCCTCACATCTTTTAAAATTAAATGTTCAGCAGAACTTGAAACATTAGTAGATTAGCATGTCAATACATTTTCCACATCACTGCACAAAGCTAGCTCTAAGAATAAGATGCACCGTTTAGGTATTTTTTAACTTATTAAAACAATTATAGGTGAAAGCAGAACATGACATAACTCCAAAAAGGTCTTTCTCTTTTGGAATTGAGGTTTTAGCTATTCATGGGACCCAGATCTGAGCTCTGAAAATTCCCTGACACTGATGTTATAGGCTGAATTGTGTTTCCCTAAAATTCATATATTGGATTTCTAAATCCCAGTGCCTCAGAATGTGACTTTATTTGTAGGAAATTTCCTTAAAGAGGAAATTCAGTTAAAATAAGGCTATTAGGGCAGGCCCTAATTCAGTACGACTGGTGGATGTCCTTATAAGATGAGATTAGGACAGGGGAGAGTGTGTAACGACACGGGGAGAAGATGGCCCTCTACAAGCCAAAGAGAGAGTTCTCGGAAGAAACCAACCTTGCCAACGCCTCAGACTTTTAACAACTTGATTGTAAGAAAATAAACTTCTATCTTTTAAGTTTTTGGTTCTTCGTTACGGCAAGCCTCTCAAACTAAAAAAACTAGTGAAAAGAAGCGTTAGTCATGGTGTTTAGGAGCTTTGCCTGGTCTTAAATTTCCAATGAAATAATGATGAAAAGTCAGCAGTAACATTAACCTAGCTTTGGTTAAGAAATTTTCATTTTCAAGGGTAGAAAACCGGCATTTGTGTCTCTGAGTATGAAGTATGAGAGAATATTATAAATATTATCATCGTTTTCATGATTTATGTTGGACAGTGTGAAAAAGTGTCCACTGGAAATCAGTATTTGTTCAGAGACCTTGTGAGCCGTGCGAACTTAAACTTCCTGGACGTTTTCTTACTAGTAAATGGGCTGATAATGTTAAGATTGTGAGAACTAAATGAGCTAATGGCTGTGAAAAACCACCATGTAAGTGAAAGAGTTATATAATAAATTTTATATGTGTTATATAATAATGTGAGTCATTATTTCACGTGGACCCTTCATTTAAAGGTAACAGTAGAACTGGAGACATTTTAAGCTCAGTTCATCTTCGGCATGTAATGTAACATTAGTATGGGTGCTAAATTCCTTCATCTCTTCTTTGACATTTTAAATGAGGCTTAACATGGAGGAAGGGTGCTAGCAAAGGTGAGAGAAAATGGGGTTCACAGCATTGCTCTGGATGAGTGGACCTCTCAGAATCACATATATAATCAACATGGTCCACAGCTTCCACTTCCATTAGCATTTAGAGATTAGTCCATGAATTATAGCTCAATACAGTGGAAAAGAATCAAAGAACTTGGAAATCAGCCTCATGGTGACCTGACTCTTAGTTCTCTATAATAACAATTAAAAAAACCCCTCAAAATCAATAATGGAGTTTTTCAATAGCATATTTTTCTCTGCTTTATCACATAGTAGGGAAAAGAGTAAAAATCATGTAAGTTTATTGAAAAATATTTTAAGATGAGCTCAAATAATAAAAACGTATAATCCCCACTATTCTGTTAGCTACTGCTAATGTACCCTTTTCCCTTACATTCTCAACAAAAATTCTTTGCTTTGATAAACTGCAAACTTCAACTAGTCCATTTCTCAGCCTTGACACTACTGACATTTAGAGCTAGATAATTATTTGTTGTGGGGGCTGTTATGTGCATTCCTGGTTTCAACCTACAGGATGCCAAGTAGTACCCCTTGTCCCTACTTGTGACAATTAAAAGGTATCCAGACATTGCCAAATATCCCGAGGCAGGAAAAATCAGCCACAATTGAAAACCATTAGATCAAGGGAAAGATGCTTTCAGGAGTCTTAAAGAAGATTATGAGAATGAGATGAGTAGGCTGATGCCAAGATGAGGGTAAAAAAACCAAAAACCAATAAACGAAAACCCTCTGTATTTGGCCTTCAGTCCCCTCTGCACTCTTTCTTATGCCTTGACTTGTCATGTTCAGTGGATGCAAGAAGAATTGGGAATGCTGGGGCAAATATGACCATAAACATGGAGGGAGAGTGTGACTTGAAAGAATATAAGTGAGGATGTCGGGCGCTTGAAGAAGCCAGTGCAGAAGTTGCTGTGCCTAAGGGAAATAATGGAACGGTTTGCATTACGTTGTTATTATATTTTTTTTTATGTTAAATCCTTATAGCACTTCTTCCACGTGTGCGTTATCTTCCCCATTTCATTTTGCAATATCTACTGCTGTGTTTTTGAAAAACAAAGAAACAAAATAAGCTCTAGAAAACAGACTGTTAGGATGCCATAAGACAGCAGACCATCCAGCCACATTTCTACCTTCACTGATGAGCTCTGTGAAGTTCAATGATGCTAAGGGACTTGCCTGCAGTCACCTAGAGGGTTGAACCAGGACTAGAACGAATGTCTCCATTCCTTGGTCAGTGCTCTTTTCACCACATTATGCTGCTTACACAAGGACAAATTTTCCCTTTAATTTACATTCTAAGACATGCCAGTACTGGTTCTTTACAAATGTAAAAGATGATGATTTTTGTCTCTGAGTTGGTATGTGAATTTCTTTTTAATGAATAGGCCCATGCTTTTTATCATGATTAGGTAAAAGCTATAAAACAGGATTCTGTGATTTTCTATTATCCCCAGTAAAAGAAAGAAGAGCAAACATATCAGCGTAGTGCTTCCTTTATGACTTCATTCTTAGCTTGATTTTTAAGGCCTTTTCAGGTCTGACCTGATCTGCTTTTGCCTTCTTATCTCCATCTATCTATCTGTCCTGCCTGGCAACTTGGCATTCCACCCAACCCTGTTATTCCCCTCTCTTTCCATCAGTTAATCAAATCGAAAGTCTCCTTTCAAACATTTTCGAATCTAATGCCCTTCTGGAGCATGCCCCTCCCCTCCCACCTGACATTGACATGATGTTGTACTTTGAGTTTCTATATTACCGTTTCCCAAAACGTGTTCTGTAGAACACCAGGTTGGAGAGATGCTCTGCATTTCAGGGCATACCTTGGCCATCACTGTTTGCAATCTCGCTCCTGCAGAGTTCCATATGTAGCTGTATAATAAAGGCTTTAAGAAGTGCTGTAGTACAGAAGTATGTTTGACTAGCTTTACTTTATCATTTCTTAAACTTATTTGCCATCTTTATTAGTCCTGATACTAATTAGTTCTCCTGAGGAACAGAACATTTATGGTAGATAGGTAGATAGATTATAGATATAGATGATACAGATATAGATATATATGTAGATGATAGAGATAGAAATATATAAGAGAAAATTTATCATGAGACTTGGCTCACATGATTGAAGACTGAAAAATCTCACCATATGCTGTCTGCAAGAGAACCAGGAAAGAGGTGGTATAAATCAGTTTGAGACTAAAGGTCTGAGAACCAGGAAAGCCAATGGTATAGGGTTAAAGAAGGGTAGAGGAGGATATGTGGGGTTCTGTTGTAAGTCCTGGAGTCCAAATGCCCAAGAACCAGGAACTCCGATGTCCAAATGCAAGAGAAGAAGGATGGCCCAACTCAAGAAGACAGAGAGAATTCTCCCTTCCTCTGCGCTTTTGCTCTGTTTAGGACCTCCAGTGGATTCAATGATGCCTGTCCATATTGGTAAGGGAAGAATGCTTTACTCAGTTTACTGACTCAAACGCTAATCTCTTATGGAAACACTCTCATACACACACAGAAATAATGTTTTATTAGTTATCTGGACATCTCTTAGCCCAGTCTAGTTGACACATAAAGTCCACCATCATAATGTCTATTTTTTAAAGTAACACCTATTAGTAGTCAAAGAAACTAGTGTTTCTTAAAATCGACAATAGTAGACATCATTTTATGTCAATAAATCTTTGCAACATTTATTTGGAAATCATTTAAATTAATGACATGATTCCTTAAACATTTCTATTTTGACCAAATTACAGTTTTTTTAAGCATGAGATAATCCAGGTAAAGCACTGAGCACATAGCCTGTCACATAATAGGTACTCACTAACTTTGAACAATTGTTAATAATAAGCTGCACTTTCCTGTATCTCTGTGATCAATTTATCCACATTCTAATATATATAAAATTTTGTGTGTGTACGTGTGTGTGGCACTACTATGTATTCAGATGTATGCTGGTCAGTGCACACAAAGAGTCTCACTGTCTAGATTCTAATTTAGAATCTATTCCAAATAACTATAGTAAATGTTTATTAGTTCAAAATATTATCATAAAAATGGAATGTATGACATATAGAACCATTGTGCCTTATGAAACTTTTCTTTAAAACTCTATTCCTAATACAAACTTGAGTACCTACTCTATATGTTATTATGATTCTTTCATTTTTTTAAAAAGAACAATATTAATCCAAATTACAAGATTTAAAAGACATATAGTGTATATAATGTAAAAAATCAAATTAAAAAATCTTGTTTATAATTAGTACCAGAATTAAAGTGTTTTATAATTTTTTTTTGCAAAAATAATTCTGATTTCTCAACCAAATTCTCACTTTGAAGTTTTAAAATGATTCGTTTTTCCCTTAAAATTATGTTGCTTTATGTATAAGATTTTAGAAAGTAACTGGACAGAAGATAAATGAGGATTTTATGTATGGTAAAACTTTCATTTTCAATTCAGAGACTGTTGACACATTATTCATTATAGCCTCAGAGGCTCTAGGCTTGCAAAACCATTTCAGTTCAGATTTATTAAATAAAAGTTTTTCTAAAAATCACATACCTTCCAGGTATGGGAGAATTGCTGCATTTTGGACACTTGCCAAATTTTGAAGAGTAATTATTACTTATATTGTGTATGTGCACAGCAATTCTCTACAAGCATGGCTTAACATATAGAATAGACTAAAACCTTTATATTTTTTTACAGTAAAATTCAACAAGAGAACCAGTTTTGGCATGCAAAACCTTCCTAGGGGACAAGCACTAGACCATTGACAGAAAGGTAAACTAAGTGAAGTTTGACTTCTTTAGTCTTTTCAGCCTCTTTCCAATCTTTTCCCATTCAGGGAACCAGGCAGACAGCCACCCTTAGCACCAAGACTCTGGGCTCTTATGCAGGAATATTTGTATTTTAAAAGTTTAAATAGATATAGCAATGATTATTTCCAAAGTGACATTTTTGATGATATTTTTGACATGTACAGGAAAGGTTGTTTTTAAAAGTTGTTCTTTTAGTCATCTTTCAAATCACTCCACTGTCTAGTATTTACCACATGATAATGAAATGTCTGTTTATGTGTCTTCATTTGTGTCATGTAAGCTCCTTGAAAGTAGGCTCTGTTTTATTCATCTTTATATCACACATCGTAACCAGTGTCTGGCACATGGAAATGCTGAATAAATGACCTGCATATTCATAATGCCTGGCCTGCCTTCATAACAAGGTCGTGAATCTTACCTGGCCAAACAAAGGACAGAAGAAAATGTGACCTTGAGTTCAAAAAACTCAAATTAAAAACTTCTCAGTTACTTCCTGGCTCACTTTGGGTCAGTTACTTCACTCTGATTCTATTTTCTCCATCTGCTAGTAAGAAGTCTTGACTAGACTTGAGCAAGAGTTTTTTCAATAAATATTTATCTAAATATTTTCAATAAATATTTGCTAAGCAAGATATAAAATAATTTAATGAACTACTTTAAAGCCACTAAATTGCACCATAATTCATTCTAGAGGGCTGCTATTGATACTATTTATTTGCCAATTCAACTTTGGTCAATGTGTCACTGGTAACTCTTTCGGTGTCAGAGTTGAAGCCACAACCCACTGACAGAGACTAAAATGGAACCAAGGATTGGTAATGAAGTTTTCATCAGTACTTTGGACTTTGTTCTTTCCTCTCATGGCTGTTGTTACTTTATGTGATGGTCTTCTCCACATTTTGTTCAATCCATTTTCATTAATAGACTTCATTAATAAGTCAGAGATCATTAGTACTGTTTTGAAAAAATATTTTTTTCCTTTTGAAGTGCATGCTTTTCCTTGGTGTAGTTGAACTTAGGCAGTCATTTGGAAGACTGTCATTATCATTTAAGCAACAGGGTGTGGTTGAAAGAGCATTGGCCTAAAAGATAAGAGATTTAGAATTGAGTTCTGATACTGTCAATAAATATTGTACTGATATAGATTACTCTACCTCATTGGCCTCCATTTTCTCACTTATAAAGAGCTTGTTAAAGAGTATTTTCTAGCTACAGTATTTATTCTTCTATAATCCTGTCATGGAGGCAATCTTTAAAGTATTTGTTGAATGAATTAGAGAATTGATGAAATATTGCTGTCTTTGGGTTCTCTAGCACATGGAAAGCATAGAAGAAAAGGCTACCTTTCTTAGTGAGTTAATAGGCATGTTAATTAGTGAGTTAATAAGCATATTTATGCTTATCTTAGAATTAATATAACTTGGTTGCTCATCAAAATGTCATGGCAACCACTAAAATCAACACTCACCTTCATTAGCTATTTAATTCTTCAAAGCCCTACCAAGAGCTACTAAATCAATCTAAACTACCATGTACTGCATATAATTTATATATTACTGTACAGGATAAAATAAAATAGAACAAAGCTCTTTTTTCCCCATTGATGTTGATAGTCAATGTGAAGTGACTTTGGACAAGCAACCAGGAAGTGTTTTATAACTCATAAGAATGAGACTTGCAGAATATAAAAGTTCTTGAGTAGTTGAATTCAGTAATATGCTTTGCTTATCAGTGCTAGGTTCACTTGCTCTTTTATGACATACTAGTTTTTCGTGATGTACAATCTTTGGAGTCTAAATAGAACATTACTGAAAAATAAATAGTAATGATTTTGCAAGGATGTTTTTGGTTTGTCTTTATTACTGTAAATGGATTTCATATCTCTTGCAGTCAAGTTTACATATTTTATATATAAAATAATGTTTATATATTTCTCCAAATTTTCTCTCTTCCCTTTGGTAGAATTTCCTATCAAAATGCATTAAGGTAACCAAATATAATGGTTAATTTTATTAATGTACCAAATTCCTGAGATGATTTTTGGGTCTTATGTAGCTCTTGGGAGAACATACATCACTTCTGCTATTCATGAGTACCATAAAAATGATAGTGACTATAGCATAAAGACTGTTATTAATAGTTATAACTGATCTACTGAAAAAAGTCCATATTTGGAATAGACATAGATTATATGATTTAACATATTTTCAAAATGAAAAATCAGAAAACCCAACTAAAATTGGCTTAAATATAAAAAAGAAGTCTGGAGGTAGGCAAGTTCTAGACTTTGTTAATTCAGCAGCTCAGTGACATTCAATTAAGATATATGTTTTTCATCTTTCCACTCTGCCACCATGGATGCCACCATCATTTTCTACCATTTTGCCCTCATGATTGCAAGATGGCTACAGCAAGTCTAGATGTCATCTAATAATGTGCATAGCATCTCTATTCCCTAGTAGAACCTCTCATATAATGCATTAGCCAGAATTGGGTTTCCTGCACATTCCTAAATCAGTCATTGCCAAAGAAAAGCTAATATCAGGATTGTCTTAATCAGGATTCACATAGTAGCACTAAGCAGGGCTCATTTTTCTCTGGTGGCATAATTCATCTTCTACACACAATACCTTGAACTAAATTTAGATTCTGTTAGAATTGAAGAAAGTTAGATAATGGCTGTTGGCAACCAAGATCATCTGTCACACTAGTCAAAACAAAATCCTGGAATTTTTATTTTGGAATTTTTGTCTCACATATCAGTGGAGAGTTATTTGGTACTAATATATTTATTTTACTTAAAAATAGTCGATAGATCAATGTTCATCATTAAAATGATTTAACTTTCTGATTTAGATCATATTTTTAGAATCCTTATTTCTTTTGTTAATGTATGATGTTCATTCAGATGAAAATGGTTTGAAGCACATTTATCTTTGATGTTGGTTACTTAAGCTTTGAATTGCATAATATCAAAAGTGATCGATTGAGAACTGAGCTCAAGTTAGAAAGTGTTATTGGTACTTACTGATGAATTCCGCATTTATGAATACATGTGGCTTAGTTAGGATGCTTAGGTGGGCAGAGAATAGCGGAAATGGAAATTATTGTCATTCATGTTGTTCATCCAGAGACCATAAAAGGCAACATTTGTAATTTCACTTAGGAATATCCAAATTGTGCTTCAAGAAATAATACAATTCTGAAGAAATGCTTAGGTCTGCTGACACTGTATTTGAACTAATTTTGAA
This sequence comes from Pteropus medius, assembly GCF_902729225.1. NCBI lineage: Eukaryota > Metazoa > Chordata > Mammalia > Chiroptera > Pteropodidae > Pteropus > Pteropus medius. Next base: position 3,178,725 of record NW_024352787.1, on the reverse strand, counting down.
GCATATCTTAAAAATCTATTGAAAACTATAATAAATATTATATACTATTGTGTAATAGTCTCCAATTTTAACATATTGGAGACTAGCAACTTATGCTGCCACTTAAATTATTTTGGAGGGCAAATTCTTAATAAGTGACTCTAGACATAACTGCATATAATTGATTTTCTTATAAACTGTGATGATAAAAGCTGTGATTCTACACTGACCTTACTTTTTTATAAGTTATGCTTGCACATGTTATATGTGTAAAATGGCAATGTTGTTATTACAGTATATGTGTACCTTGCTTAATCAAATGTCAGGCAAGGTTTAGGTACTTGGGTCATAGCTCATGCACACATCATGAGGTTATTGTAATTTAGATGGCTGTTTGTATATTTAAGATTCTGGCTACTTGTCTTTTGCGTTTATGATGATGTATTAGTCTATTAGGAAATCTATAACACAATACCATAGGCTTAAACGACAGAAATTTATTTTTTCACAGTTCTGGAGGCTAAAAGTCTGAGATTGGGGTGCAACATGATTGGGTTCTGGTGAGGGCCCTCTTCCTTGCTTGCAGATGACTGACTACTCCCTGTGTGTTTGCATGATGGAGACAGAGAGGGAGAGAGAGAGAAATGTGCTGGTTCTTACTGGTGTTTTTTTATAAAGACACAAATTCCATAATGATAGCCTCACCCCCATGACTCTATCTAACCCTAATTGCCTCCCAAAGGCCTTGAAATACCATAATGTTGGAGATTAGGGCTTCAACACAAGGAATTTGGGTCAACATATTTAATCCATAGCAGATGATAAAGAATTATACCAAATAATAGATACTGTAATTTTTCAATTTTTAGGCTAAAATTTTCTTATCGGTCTTCTCAGAGGCTCCTGGATCAGTATAATTGAAGAGTATTCTGTTTACAAGGCAAACTGTTTAAAAAACTATTATGATTTATAACTACTTACTTGAATAATTTAGGGTTTGTCTAATTCTCTACAGCTAAGATACAATATAGTAATAAACTGGAGGAAGAGAGAGAAGGAAGACTATAGTTATTTCAAGTATTCTTGTAAATATGGACTGGGTTCTCATTTACTTACTTTATAAGTAGCTATCATAAGCATGTATAGACACAATAAATTTATATTAATAAAATACCACTTTAATAATTTTTTATACCAGATTTCTATTTATGATTTCTTTTGGAAAAATAGTTCAATGTAGAAAAATATATATCCTGATCTAATCAAACATTTTATAAAGAAAATCATGGAGAATGATGGATGCTATAGAACTCATGAGAGATTAGGTTGTAACATGTGATTGGTTCATATTATTCTGTGCCTAATCAAAGATGCATGATGTTTTGGTTTTAAGACTCGAGGGCATTTCTTATGATAATCTGGACCACTTTCACTTTGTAGGAAACTTTAATAAAAACAGCGCTGTATTAGAGGACCTAGGTAATCCTACAGAATCCATAAAATCAGATGCTCCAGGTGTTAGAGCAAAGACAGAGTTTGTACAGACATCTTCCAGGCTAGATACTCAAGGCTCTGGAAGTAATTGTGCTGTCCTGCCATTGGCTGGTCTCTCCCTGGTCATCTCTACTGTCTATCAGAAGTCCTTGGGTCTCATTCTTCTCCTTGCTATGAGACTAGTAAGGGAAATTAAATACTAAGTCCTGTTTTTCTAGAACCCATCCTAATATTTACCAGTGCATGTATCTTTAGACTCTAACTCCAAATGAGTTCTGTTCTACCCAAAAGAGAAATAATTTTTGTCTTTCATTTTGAGGGGAGGCAGAGATCTTAAAGATAATGTCTTTGGGGTTCAAAAATAATTTTTAAGTCGATACGACTATATCAATTTAGGAGAAGTGTGGGTTAAAGCTTCACGATTTAAAGCTGATTCTCAAATTCAGAAACTACTGGGCATATATAAACTGCTTCAATGGGTCAGTTTATTATAATATTAATGTGTAAAATGAAAAATGAAATTTTTTTTCTTTTCTGAGCAAGGGTGAATAGGTAATATTTTAGTAAGTGGTCATGATTCTTTTCAAAATGTATGTCATACCCTTCACTATTTATCTTGAAGGTTTACTGATGTTAAATACATGTAGATATAAATATATAGTAGAATAATAGACATATATTCTTATACATAACTTACTAATATACATGAACATATTTATATTATGTTTTATATGTACATATAAAACATTATTAATATTACATATGTGTGTATATAGCCTCTAGCAGTGTATATGTGTGTGTGTGCATGTGTGTATATAAAATAGAAAATGTAAAAGGCTGTGTAGGAGGAGTAATAGTTCTTTTGTCACATGGAAGCAGGTTGTGTGTCTCTTTTCCCATACCTCTGAAAATCATTAATACAAAAGAAATTCTGTAAGACAGCACTTGAAAACAATTGGTGGAGGAATCTCTACCCTGGGGCTTAGATTTAGAGAAAAGTTCTTTTCTGGAAAAGGATACTTACGCAACGTCCCATCAATGAGAGGCTAAATAGGTGTCTGTGTCATAATCACCATTTCCTGTGGACCTGTCCATGTCACGGAAACGAACCATGGTAGAATCTCAAGTTGGCACCAGGAGGAAAGTGACAAAATCTGGAGCAGAAAAAGAAACTGAGTAGAGGAAAACATTTACAGAAGGTATCAGATTTGTTGCTTGCAGAATAGAACATTAGAAAAAAAAGGAATAAAAGCATACATTTTAAAAGGCGACACTAGGAGGGACTAAGCTGAAAAAATCTATGAAAATCTGTACGTCTCTGTTCATAACCTTTAAAGTTTGTATTGTAGAGGAATTCCAATAAAATGAAGGCATCTTATATTTTGATACAACCTTGATGCTATCTGAGAATTAGCGATATGAAACATTAGAGAAAAATCCAGATGTAAAAGGCATAAAAATCACCAACCTGTCATTTTTATCCCATTCACTATGGCATTTTTTTTTTTACTTTCATCACCGAAGTCAAATCATTATGCCATTTACCTTGCTTTCATTTTTCTGCTCTACAGGCACCTCAGTAAACTTTGTGCTCAATTTGTTTTGTTTTTATTTCTAGTAAAAGCCCTCTTCCTTGTAGAATACCCAGAAACAAACCAAGGGAGACATCAGACCTAACCGTAGTTATTAGTACTTGCCAAGCATCCAGGGTGACAAGATTTGGGAGTGTTTGCTTTTTCTGGAGAATTTTTTTTTAATGGAGTAAACAGCTGGTGAAGATGGAAGTATTCTGCAAGCATGACTCAAACACGTTATTGTGTGAAGATAGCAACTAAATCATATCCTATTTTTTACCACAGTGCCACATTTGCTAAGAAAAGATGCAATGTATACCTGATATTTACAATATTTAGAATCAGTTTTGTGAACTGTGTTGTTCTTGATGGTTTTAGGGGGGAATTACTCCAAAGATTCTTAGTGTGGTTTGAACCAATATGTATAGTTTTGCTAATTTGTGACATTTTTGCCATGTTGCTGCAACAGTATTTTTTATGTTAGGCTATTCTTTGATAATCATTTAACTGCAGTAATTTCATGTATGTATGAAATTTCTTATTCTCCTCACATATGAATACTTTTTTTTTTGAGAGAGGGAGAGAACAAACAAAATGGTCCATCGTTAAATGAGTATGTTTTAATTTTTCTTCTCAGATTTAAAGAAAACATGCAATATCTACATATCTTAATTCAGTCACTGTTCCAAATATGGAATTTTGTCATTTTTAAAACTGCTTTCCCAGAAAGCAGCCTTATTTGTGCCCTCTAGTGGTAGATGCATAAATTTTTGCAGTAAGTTAGAGAGAGCTGACTTTTTTTTTCTTTCGGTGCATAATGATTCAGCATCCAGATACTTAAATAATAATGCTACCTCATGCATATACTTTGAGAAAAATCTTATGGAGTTGAGGTTGATATATTTTCAAAATGCATCAAAATTCTGTATTGACAAAATAAACCCACCATTTAGCTAGAGAAATTTTTTAGATCACAAAGGTATATTTCTTCATGATTTTTATGATTCATCTGACCAATAAAAAAATTTATTATTAAATTTATTATTAAATTTATTTGGATGATGTTGGTTAATAAAATTATAGAGGTTTCAAGAGTAGAATTCAATAATGTGTATTTCATTGTGTGTTCACCACCCAAAGTTAAATTTCCTTCTGCCACCTTATATTTGACCCCTTTACCCTTACCTCCCTCCCTCCCCACCTTCCCTCTGGTAGCCACTAAACTGTTGTCTGGGTCGATGAGCTTCTGTTTATTTGTCTTGTTTGTTTGTTGCTTTCACTTTTATATCCCAGATGAGTGAAATTATATGGTTCTCAACTTTTTCTGACTTACTTTGCTTAGCACGATAATCTCAAGATCCATCCATGTTGTCACAAATGGAAGTCTTTTTTTTATGTCTGAGTAATATTCCATTATATATATGTACCACATCTTCTTTATCCAGCCATCTGGATAAAGGACACTTGGTTTGTTTCCATGTCTTGGCCACCGTGAATAACGCTGCTATGAACATCGAGATGCAAAAATCTTTACCGATAAATGTTTTCAAATGTTTTGGGTAAACAGAAGAAGGATTGCTGGGTCATTTTCAACAAACACATTTTCTCTTAGAATCCACTGTATGAAAAATCTTTTAAATTGCTGCATTAATTAATCTATAACCTATTTCTTTTTTTTGTATTGATGAGTATCTTTAAAGAACTGCATGAAAAAGGAAACTGTCTTGTTTAACAGCAAGAATCCACTCTGGTAGAAAATACCCACTAAGAAGTAGGTCCTGGCCTCATGGCTCTGCTAGCCTTCTACTGGATCGATGCTCAGTTCTTTTTCTTCTTTCTGAAACTGCCACTGCCTTCATTTGAAACATCTATTTTCTTACATGACCAAAGTAGATTGGTCCAGGAGTGGACTCTTTATTGAAACCAAGCCGACTAGAATTCTCTCCAGGGATTTTTGAAACTAGAACTGAGGAAGAGAGTTTGTTTCTAATATAGAAGGCCTTACATTAGAGGGAAAATATTGATGGCCATGTTTACTGCTAGATTCTATGTGAGTCAAAGATGGGAAAGAAAATTTTGGTGACATTTACATACTGAGATCCAGCTGTCTGCCCTTCTCATATCCCTATATCTTTTTTTTCTGTTGTTTAATCCATCCTTGGATTTTGTAATCCAATAAATTCTTAGTTTTGCTTAGGTAAATTTGAGTTAAAGTTTGGTTTCTATGACTTTTCATCAAACTAATATACTACTACAGGGTATACTGTCAGTTTTTCCTATTGAATTTTCTTATAACCCATTTTATAGATTGATCATTGAGAAGAATTGGAGGCAGAATTTCTGCTAAATGGCTGGCGGTAACTGTCACGAAATTGTGACCTGTTACATGTTCAGTATAGGGGTTTATTCAGTCCAGTTTCTTCTCTTTCACCCCTAATTAGAAATACCCCATCTCTTCTTTAAATACCTAGGATATTTTTACTTTCTCACTCTCCCTTATTAAGAATACGTGGCACTAAATTATAAGCAAACGAGTTCATTCACAGCAATGTATTCCCTCTTCTGGGTAATTTTTCAGCCTTTTATCTTTAAAATTATGGAACGATAAGCCTTGTCTTTTCAAGTAATTATTGATAGTAGAGGATGGAAGTATAAAAATCTTTGGGTTGATTGAGGGCATACTTTTTTTGCCTTTGCAATGGTCCAACATCTAATATTGTGTCTAGTATATAGAGCATCATTGATAAGTTTTAGTGAAACATAGTAGCAATGTTATTGAGTAATATATGCAGATGCTGTGTAATCATTTTATTTATAATACATTTTAGCTTTTACATCTTTTAAAAGCTTCTGTTATTGTCTCCATTATAAATGAGCAAAGTTGGAGAGTTTGCCAAAGATCATACAGCTAATAAGAAGCTGCGCTATTTCCAAATATTTCTTCTGTGTCACAGTTTTCCACCAAAGCACCAAATGTGGATAAGTGATCAGTTTAAATGGGGTCTTCGGGATTTTGACCTAAAACTGCCACCATAATATTGATGGTGCTTTAAGATGTATATATAATAAAACTTATGTAAAAATTGCATTCCATTAAGTGTAATACAAGACAGTTACAATAGAATGAGACTATTATGCATATTAGACACTCTTGGAAGGTATGCCAGGGGTAGCATGGTGTTTTTTAGCAGGCTGTCAGGCTGAGAGATTGAATGGATAAATTAGTTCCAATAACTGGCCAACCTTGCCATGGAAAGCTTTGTGGGATGGAAACATCTCGGTTTTTCCTTATTTCCTCCTGTAACTAACTACTCTTTGATTGTCTCACTCCTTTACCCAAGTATCCTCTGACTCTATAAATCTAGAGCCTATTCTAGGTTCCTTTCCTTCCATTCTTAACTAGGATTCTTTTGCTCTCCCTTAACAGTAATCAAGCTGTCATCTATGGGGCATAGCTCCTGGGACATACCACAGATGATGGGGACAGCTTCTCCAGATTAATAATATAGTTTTATCATTTGTTAATCACTTTACTAAGCATTTTACATATGTTATCTCTAATATTCACACCAGTTAGAAGGTAGGTGTTTTTGTTTGTTTGTTTTTGTTGTTGTTGTTTGTTTGTTTCCATTTTATAGATGAGGGAAATGAGACTCAGACAAGTTATGAGCTTTTAAACTACTCCAAATTCCAATGTGGAAGAAGCAAGATTCACACTCAGGTCTGTTCACCACAGAGACTGTGCTATCTTGACAATGGTAACTGCCTATGCCTTCAAAACAGGCCACAGGGGACATTTGAATGAGTCGTATAGATGAAGCTCACAGCTAGGCTGTCAAAGGGAATACTACATTTTGGGGGAATAAGAGCCATGATTTATGCAGTGTGTATAGTGATGAATAACTAAAAAGCACGTGGAATTCAGGAAGATTGTAAGTTTTAAATTTGATCATGGATCCTGGAATGATGACAGAGTTAGAATTGAAAAACTAGAAAGTAGGTTAGCTGTATTAAAACAATACCAATTATAGTCATTTATGTAAGCTGCTACCATTTGTGAACCATTCTCATGTTGCACAATGACTATGCTTCTATAATGGCACAACCATTCTTGGACTTACTGCTAGAAATTAATTTCCTTTGAAGCGTGCCCCACTACGCTGTTCAGGAACACATGTCTGATATTCTTTTCCTCTGTCTTGCTCAGACCACTGGAGGGCTGCCTTAATGAGACACTGGAGGGTTTGATACCTCCGGATGCACCCAGCCTTGCACTGCTGACCACTCCTGATGTTGCCACTCTGGCCTTGGATGGCAGGCATTCAGCTCTCCACTGTTTCTTCCATGTAAACATGTAGGCTCTTTTCTTTTAATTCCCACATCACAACTAACAATGAGAAATTATGGAAGTGGCATGTGATAATGTAGACAGAAGGACAAGATAAAGAGTACCGTATAGGTTTTGCTTTTCCAGGCTCCCTTTCTCACCTTCGGATGTGCTAAGGGGCAGTTTACTTTTCACCATACTTAGCGTCTGAGTCAACCTGAAACCTTAATCTTAGGGTCAAGTACTTTTCTCCCTCATCACCCTACTCTAAAACCCACCTCTCGTACCAGCATTTCTTATCCCAGGACTTACACACTTTTCATTAATTAACAATGAGGCCATCCATTCATTTCACACAAAGCCTCACCCTGCCTGATAGATAGTACCCAACTTATGGTCCTAATGAGACAATAACATCATGGTAAAATATATGTACAGTTTTCAAGGTTTGTTAAACTTGAACGGTACTGATGTATGATAACTGTACAATTTATTCTCCAAATCAAGATTTTTGGAAGTGAATAAGAAGCTATTAATAACTGACAGGACAGTAAACAAAAACTGGGATATGTACTTCCCCTATTAGGTTGTTGACAATCCAGAACAAGTGGAGTTACACCCAATTTAAGTCCATTCCTTTCCAAGAACTTACCCAGTTTTATCCAGGGCACATCAAGCCTATGAACAAATAACTTCATTGTATATTATTTTATTATGATGCAATAATTCATAGTCTAGACACCTATGTGTAGTCTCCAGGTTTTCTTGCTCAAATAATTTGTTTATCCAGAGTATGTCTCTAGAGGATACAACTGTAATTAATTTGCAAAGACAGAAAACACTATTTGGTTATAAATTTTGACTTTTAACCTTTGTCGATTATCTTGATTTGGTTTCTAAGCAAGACAGATGTCTGAAATGAGGTTGCTTCAACACAATTATAATGAGGCCATCGGAAAAAGAATTTAAAAATCAAGTTTATTCAAGATGTCATGTAGGTAGTGTGTGCTGGAGGAATGATTGTATGGCTGCATAACAGCTCAGTGAAGCAGTGCACACCACATTAGCATCCAAAACTTAGCAGAGTTTAAAAGTGACCTCATTGCTGTTTCTAAAATATAATGGGCATAGTGACCTAGTTTCAGATTCTTATCATCGTCAAATTTTGTTAATTTTGTTTGCCTAAGTAATCTAATATTTCAGCATTTATCCTTGCCTTGATAAAGACACCATAGCTGGTCCACTAACCAAGTATAGGAGACTGATCATTATTTTGTTTTTATCTGGAATAAACCAAATTCTCTATATATACACACACATATATGTAATACATAATATGTAACATATAACTATATTATAATATACTTTGCTTTTTTTTTAAATTAGATACAATAGTTTTTCATATTATTAGTCATCCTCACTTGAATTATTTAATTCGTTCAACCTAAGCTTTTTTTTTCCTTAAAATTTATTTATTTAAACTGTAGGCTGCTTTATAGTTAGGCTTGCTGCCTGTGTTGATCCTAGGAGAGCTACTTCTTCCAGCAGAACCATTCTGGTTGCTATAGTACTTTTTGCAATTAAAGCTTTTTGAATAAGAGGGCCCATTTTCAAAGCAGTACTATGAGTGTTTTGGAGCTAGTTATTTTCTGTGGACTCTTTTTTTTTTTTTTTTGGTTACTATGGGAGGTAGATTAGTTTAACAGTCATAAGCTCAAACTTGTGATGAGACTACCTGAGTTCAGCCTTCAGCTCTGCCACTTAATGTGACCTTGGACATGCTTCTTGAACTTTCTGTAACTCAGTTTCCACATCTATCAAACAGGGATAATGATGATTATATTAGTACCTCCTTCATAGAGATTACATGATCTAAAACACATGTAATGGTTAAATCAGTACTTGGAATCTGATAAATATCAGTTATCAGTGTTTGCATTTCAGATATGAGTAACATTTTTATTGTTAAGAGATAAAATGATATAGAACAGAGTGTTGAATTTAAAAAACTATTATTGACTAAAGAGTCTGGGTCATAATATGATATATTTCACTTTTGGAGATCTTACTTCTTCCAGGGAACACAGCTCTGCAAAACAAATGCATTGAGATATGTAAAATAAGAGAAAAAGAATTATAGCCAAAATCTTATTTAAAATTCTACTGGAATTGAGCTTAAAATCCCATATTCGAGAAATGCTGTTTAAAGGCAATTTTCTAAATATCGTAAACTCCATTATAGAACTGTCATCTAAAGTCCTAGCATTTTACCTATTTTTAAGTTTCTTCATGATAATTGTAATAAAAATTACTCCTTAAAGGAATTTTTGTTGAAAATTAAGACCATACCTCAGAAAAAGTTTTCCTGTAATTGCTTTTCTACAAATGTGCTATTTGTCCATACATGTAGAAACTAAATGCTGTTGAGCTTTTTCATGGTGGAAGTTGACAGTGCAAGATGAGTGGCTTGATATCAGATCTCACTTGAGTCCAATGGAAGCAAACAGGGATAATGATGATTATATTAGTACCTCCTAAGAGGAAACAATTGTCACATTTTTCTGGTGTTTGTAGGAACAGTTTCTAGGAATTTTCTTCTGTGATTTGTTAGTTCAGAAAAACTTGGCCTGAGGATTCATTGAAGTGGTTTGCATTATAGAATTTAGATATGTACAGGAAACATTTGTATCCACAGAGATGTTTTTCATTTTATTTAAAAATCCTTAATTTAAATGACTTTGTAAAAAGATAACGACAAATTATAATTTTTGAGTTTCTCCATTTCAGATGCAATTTCTATCATATTAAGGGACATTTATGATTTTATATTGTTGAGTTTCAGTTTGGTACCTCTAACAGCCACTATTAATTAGCCCATTGCCACTTAAGAGGAAACTTCTTTGCCAGGTTATGCTGTGAGTTTGTTCTAGCAATTTCTACACCAAGGTGATTAAGATGATTAACTCTATGATGTGCAAAGGCATAAATCCTAAAATAGGTTAAATATATTTGATGCCCATAATTACTTTAATTATTGAGTTTAATTATTGAGTTCAATTACTTTAATTATTGACTCCACACAGGCACACATACATAACAGGAGTTATGTATGTGTGCCTGTGTGGAGATGCCAGTCATAGGCTCTGCTTTTATATCCACTTTACTTTATTATCTTGAGGTGGCAGATATGTCTGTGTCATTCTCTTGAGCACTCAGGAAAAGCTCACAGATCTGGTCAGTTGATGCTGGTTAGGGATCTTCTTTCCTAACCACTGGAAAGAATAAGGAAGCATGGAAGATAAGACTGAAATAATACAGAGCTTGATTAATCCGTTGCTTTTTTTTTTTGATGCTTCTCCTGTTTGCTTAATTTTTGCTTTTTTTCAGAATGAAATAAGGAAAGCATAGTGCATCTGTTTTCCCGTAATAGATAATAAGGAAACATGTAAACAGTCCACTCCCTGTGCACGTGAGCCAGGCTGTCCCGTGTTCATGACATGGGTTTTAACTTCTACATGCAGAAACCAGGGGATTCTAAACAAGGCAGTCATGCCTAATGCTTTCGCATAAGAAACAAGCTAAAAATGTGCTTTAAATGAGCCCAAATAAAACTGTTAACTAATTAAGTCTATCTCCTTTAAGGCAAGTGTCAGTTAACAGTTAATTGATCAAGAAATGATGGGACCGTTTTAACTAAATTTTTAACTCAGTGAATCATGATTTATAGACGAGAATGATTTTTTTTCCTCTTTTCCTTGGGAAAGGCGTCTTTCTCAATTTCCATTTCCATGTAAGTCTGTTACTTTATATATTATTCCCTACAGAATAATAATATATACCATATCTTTAGTCTTCTATAGTATATGTGGATATATATATATTTCTGTAATATATACTTAAATATATGAAAACTGATTTGTCAAGGTCTAAATTATAGTCCATTTTAATAAGATCTGTGAGTCTGATTCCATACATAACTGTTCTTTTTTATTCCTTAAAGTATAAACAAAATTTTCTATACACGCTCGACTAATTAGGAGAAGCAATTCCAAATTGGTCATGTTATTCTAAATTTTATATAAAAACTATGAATAAAAAGCTATTTGGAATAGTTTGTTAGATGAAAATAGTATAGATATAGAATTGCAAATAAAATAATTATTTTAAAATAACACTTCCATTAAAATATTACAGTGCAATACTTGTGAGAAATCGTTGGTGAAAAATAAATGTGTTGAGGGTAGAAGATAATAGCCTGCAATTCATTTCAATGTAATTGTAGGAGATAGAATAGAAAGGCCTTCTGTTTTGATGGTTTTGTTAGCAGATGTTTCAAAGCTCCCTGCTGGCTGCATTTTCAGGGGTAAATGCAACTGGTCAAAGGGAAATGTATTTAGGTCATCAAAACACCTGAAAGTCTTTTTCAATGGTTCTACAAAATGTTTCATTGGTCACTTTTAGATTTAAATAAAGGATAAGTAATGTTATCTTTAGACAAAAATAAATGCTCTTGGGAGACAGAAAACTGCTTTAACTTTTAAATAAGAAAATCCTAAAGTCTGCATTATCTACATGTCTATCTGTCACCAGCTTCTTTATTTTGGACCTCAGATTTGAGTTAATCATGTTTCAAGTTTAATTGCTCTGTATTAAACTTTATCTTTGCCAGGTCCCTTTTTCTATCATCTATCTATTTATCTATCTTTCTATCTTTCTACCTATGTATGTATGTATGTATGTATATATGTATGTATGTATATATGTATGTATGTATATATGTATCTATCTATCTATCTATCATCTATTATCTATTATCTATATCTATTATTTATCTAGTGTATCTAATCTATCATCTATCTAATATATCTTATCTATTTATCATCTATGTATTTATTACTTATTTTCCTTGACTATACCAATATGTAACATTTTGTGTGTATATGTTTTAAACTTATAAAAGTAGTATTGTGCTATAAATTTTTGTCATTTTTTTCAGTGTTCTGTGTTTAATATTTTGATATTTTGCATACTAATGTGGGCTTCCAGTATATTCTACCATTCTACCTCCAGCTCTACATAAAAGGCCATGGTAAACATTTTCATCCATGGCTCTGAGGAAATTTGTGAGAATATCTTTGGGATATATACCCAGGAATAAGATTGCTGTACCTTAAGGCAAATAAATTCTTAGTTTTTCATAAATCTTCACAATTTGATTTCCTGAATGGCTGTACCACTCTGTAGACACACATACATAAGAGTTCTTGATGCCTGATATCTTTACTAGCAGTTGATAATATTGACTTTTCTAAATTCTACCGTTTTGATGGATGTAACGTGTTACTTTATCAATTATTATTATGATTTGTGTTTCTGTGATTGCTAGTGAGCACATTTAATTCTGTCTTAAGTGCTGTGAGAAATACAAAACAAGATGTGGGGCCTAATCTAATTGAGCCTACAATATCTTCTAAGATCAGAAAAATATACATAAAAACAAATTAGCAATCTGTGGCTTAAATAATATAGGATTTTGGAGTATGAGATTAATCTCTGCCACAGTATTTGATCAAGGCTTCAAATACAAAATAGGATCTATATATTGTGAGGTTTTTGAGAAAAGGAGGTAATTACAGGACAGATAATGTAAGCAAAATTAAGAAGATGAGAATGAGTTTATCGTATGTCTGAAGTGAGCAGACCAGGGTGGGGTAAGCAATGATTATCCATTTCTTACATTCCACTAAAATGTATCCTTTTGAATAATTAGGAATTGTGATCCTGATTAATAATGAAAGTTATATTGGATAGAAATGCAATAGTTTTAATTAATTTATTATTTATATTTATTAAGTTTCTGTGATAAGCACAACACAGTACTGCGTGAAAGGATCCAGTAGACCAAAATCTCAATCTATGTCCTCAAGGAGCCTCAGTCCTGGGAGGAGATAGTCAGGTAAACAGTACTAGGGATAGAGACAGGGGCCACAAGCAAAGATCTACAGGCCAAGGGGGCAGAGCAGCTTTCCCAGGGAAATGATGTCTAACTACAGACCTTGAGGACGATATAGAATTAGCAAAGGAAAGTAGGACATGGTGAGAGGGCATGTGAGAAAGGAGAAAGTACTCAAGGCGGAAGGAACAGCATGAACAAGAGCCTGTATTCCAGGGACTGAAACTTGTTTAGTAAGGCTGGAGCATAAAGTGCAAGGTTAGAGGGTAGAAAGAATAAACAGTGGGAAATGAATGGAGAGCTCGTGAAAAAGGGCCTGTGGCACCTTGCTAAAGAGTTTGGAATTTATCTTGAAAGAGCAATAAATGAAGAGCCAATGTCGAGCATTAAAGCACAGTAACATGATCAGAGTGGGTACAGATCATGTTTCTGGATACTTTGTGGAGAATAAATGAAGTGAGGCCGACCAGTGGCAATGAGGACTCTTGGATGAGAGATGATTGTGACTCAGACACAGACCCCAAACACTGCAAGAAATAAGAGTGTATCTGATCTAAAGATATGAAGTAGGTACATGAGACAGATGGGATGAAGGAAAAGGGAAGTGTCAAGGCCTCCCTGGCCTGGGTAACCAAGTGAATGAGGGTCCTAAGCATGGAGACAGGGAATAGAGAGAGAAGTGCAGGGTTGGGTGAGAAGCAAATAACTTAATCCCCATGCAGCTTTCTCCAAAGATCTGAGAACTCACAAAATTGCATAGCTTCAGAGTTCTTGTTAATAAGATAAAGCTTTTATATTAATCCCTTTCATCTTTCATATCCATATCAGTTGCCAAAAGAAAAACTGGATAACAAATACCGGTGGAAATACTGTTATATATATTATACCATGCTGTACTATGCAAAATCTATTGTGAAAAGAAATAGTCTAAATCCATTGAATTCTGTAATAAGAAGTAAGACTAAATAATCAAAGTTTTTCAAGTGCTTATTGCTTTATTGGGCAAAAAGTCCAACTGCAAAATAGCTTTCTTGTCCTGCCATTCAGCCATCTTCCTGAGGGCAGATCCCCAGAGCCAGGATGGCTAGTATCCAGTGGTTCATGTATTAACAGGTATTATGAACCAACATTTTCTTTCTACCTAAATTAATTCGAGGACAGTGCATCATGGAATGTTAACAGTGGCTATCTGTATGTTGAGGAATTGTGAGTGATTTTCATATATTTTCTATCATTTTTACTGTAAGTATGTATTATTTTTATAATATGAATACGTATATAACAAGAAAAATTGATAAAGCCTTCCAATTGGGGGAAAAAAAATCAATTGACTAATGAATTGGAGAACTAGCTTGACAACCTTAGCAAAAGAAGTTATTAGAAATACAGTATCGGGAAGGTTTGATCAAGTTTACATATTAAACAATAACATCTGAAGGTTTAGTTCAGCAAAAGAAGAAAATAAGTCAATAGTTTAAAATTTTTTAAAAGAAATAAACAGAACAATAGCAACATCTTATAGAAAATATGGTTGTTTTTTACTACTTTGAATTATTGGGATTTCCTATAGTTTGCTGAACTTCAGAAACTCAACCTAGAGTAGTTGAGGCATGTTCTGAATACTAAAGTAGTAAAATAGTATTTCTAAGTGTAAAGCATAAAGGAATTATTATTTTTAAATGTAGAGAAAAAGAGGCTAAAGGTAACATTATTTACCATCATAAGCTTTTTATTCCTAAAATGGATGTCAAAGGATTTTTTCTATGAACACATATAAATACAGAAAGTAGAGCAAAAATAAATGGGTTCCAGAGAAATTACAAAAGAATAAAAGGTTAATATTGGAAACCTCAGATTGATAAAAGTAAGGAATGTGCAAGCCTTCCGACTCTTAGATGAAAAGAGACAATCTTTCCAACATATCAGAGGATTGAACAGATGACCACTACAAAGTGCTTCCAGATCTGATTTTATGCTTGTCTATCCTAAGTAAAAGAGGAGTTTGATTTCCCCTTCCCTTTAATCTTTTTAATTTCAGCAAGTCCCAAAAAAATTAGTATAGAAAATTGGCCTTTCCCCCTAATTTAATAGCTGAATGTTCCGTTATCTTCTACTTTTGCTATAACAGAACCTCGATATGGCTACACCTCAACATTTCTCTCTTCTTGTGAATATAATTATCTCCATCTTGGTGGTCAAAATTAATGTTCTTTTTAAAAACTCCATCTAATTTTCCACTCTATAAATTACATTTTCCTATACCATCTTTTGTCCCAGATCCACATTTCACAGTCTACAATAACTTTTCCAGGTTTCTTTTAGTAACCCAGTTAATACTTTCAAATGGGACAGCTTTTTAATTTTTAGTGATTGTTAATTAGTAGTACTCTCTATTCTTCCCTCCTTTTTATAACACATACCTTGTTTCCTAGAATTTACCCAAGAATGAGCAGTTCTCATTCTTACCTTTTACCCTTAAATCTTTTTCATGTCACCATTCTTTCTTATCCTTCTGCGACTCTTATTCCCTGGATTTTGAAGAATAAGGCTGGACGGTATCTTTTATCCACATGGTAAATTTGCCTAACTTTGAACGTACTTTGCATTCTGGATAAGTGTTGAGTGATCAGTATTTCTGTTAACTTACGTGTATGTTTCCAGGGCCCAAAACACTTCCGTTTTAAAATATTTAATTCATACCAAGGACTGTTGTTATCATTCTTGTTTCATGCCTCTTATGTGTATAGTCTTGCAGGAGGTCTTTAAAAATAAATCAAACACTAGGAATCTCTGCATGCAAAGAACTTAGAACCTGGTTGGGGGTGGGGGTGAGGGAATGAGACTTATCAAAAATATCTTACCTTTAAATCCTTTGGTGACATCAGCTACATGTAGTGCAAAAACTCCTTTAAAGATGTAGAGTGATTTGAAAGTAGAAAAGTACTGTGGATGGTGGGAAAATGGAAGGGCCCGATCAAGGAACTTTGAAAGTTCATATTGTTTGAATTTGGAAAATTGAGCAAAGCTTTAACCATGTGGGTTTAAAAAAAATTATTACCATTTATTTTTTGCCCACTCCTTGATATGCTGAATGTTGTTGGTATGTCAAGAAAAATCGATTTTTACTTAATCTTCCTCTCTGGGCTAAATTCCTATATTAGCAGCATTATATGCATTCTAATTAATTGCTCTAATGCTTTTCTCTAACATCTTATTCTTAAGCAAAAATTCATTTTCTAACTTTATTTAATTATTGATTAACCTTCCATTCTTCCTCCTACCATCTTTGTAATTTTACTTAGCAAAGTACTTAAAAGAGAAATGTAGCCTCTTCTCAATCTAGTAGCAGTCGTGGTTGGCTGCATATGACCTAGAAAATTCTGTTACAGACTTGATTTTATGACCTTCAAGTTCTTTAATCTTTTTGCTCTTTGGTTTCACTATACTTACTGGTAAGCTACTTGGCATGGAAGTGTTTTCTTAATTAGTTCATTTTTATCAGATTTGCCCTTCCTTCCTGCTTTCCTCCCTCTCTCCCTCCCTCCCTCCCTTACTTCTTTCCTCCCTCCCTCTTTCCTTCTTTCTTCTCCTCCTGCTCCTCCTTCTTCATCTTCATCATCTTCTCTCTCTCTCTCTCTCTCTCTCTCTATATATATATATATGTATTTTAATAAATGGTACACACTTTAGAAGCAAATTCCAATTAATCTAATTACTTGGGGGCCTGAAACATTCTGGTCCAATAAATTTTTTAATTAAATTTACTGGGATGACATTGGTTAATAAAATCTTATAGGTTTCAAGTGTACAATTCAATAATAATCGAATGAATTTTATGGGTGACTCGGCATCATTTGATGGGTAGGAGGGCAGGCTCTGGAGTCAGGCATCCTGAGTTTGAACACATACTACCTCTATTGACATGAGCAATTTAATTAATCTTTCTCTTTAGCTTCTGTAAAGTAGAAAAAATATGAATACCTATCTCATAGAGTTATTTGAGGGTCAAATAAATTAATAAATATGAAATATTTAAAAGAGACCTTGGAACATTTAAGTCATTTATCAATATTTGCTATTGTTAAAAATATTTACTTCAAAATTAATTTCAATAATCTTTCTAAAACCTAAGTAGTCACTTTCTTGCCAGAGTAAATGCAATCTAGAGGATGTAACTAAATTTTTCTATTATGATCAAAAGGCTTGTAAAAACTTATGTTTTGATTTTCAGCAGTGTAAAATGCTATCGAATAGTCAAGATTCATAAGAACTGACAAATATTGGATTTAACAATAAAATCAAGACTGGAGAACTCAGAAGGAGGTCAATTGAAAGGCAAAAAGGGTTTTTCCCAGCGAGCATATGGAAAGAATAACCATATAAGGTGAAATGCTCCTGCTATCACATATCTGTAAAAGTGGAAAAAATGTATGTGGACGAATGAGATCTAGGGGCTTATTGTCAGAAAGCTTTGACATAAAAGACCAAGGTGCCTGCCGAAAGTCTGAGGGTTGAGGTAGGGAAATGATGTGGTGAGGCTGTCAAGAGAATGAAGGACGTTCAAAGAGCCATAATGAATAACAGGAGAGAATGCCAGCTAGGGTCAAAAGTCCTGCTTCTCTTATGTGGGCTGAGTATAAAAATAGCACCCCGATAAACTACTGGGAAACTAGAAAATTTCAGAATATATAAGTTCTCAGTGTGTTGGATGACATTTTGCTTGGGTGAGTTTGTGAATAAAAGAAGTTGCATTTTAAAATTCTGTTGTTTTTAAATGCAAAACTATCTCAGGAGAACAAAACTCATGACTGTAATGTAGCCTGTAGATTTGCTGCAAATTCAAACAATATTTTAGTCATTAATGGCTTCTTTTTAGTCATTAATGGTCAATTTACATTAGATTTTATTCAATTGAAACATAACTTTTAAATGACAAAATAAGATTCCCTTGGCAGAAAACGGTTTTCTTAGACTCCCCAAATAAACTATACTGATAATTTTGCTTATGCTAGACATCTCGAATTTGATATTTGTTTGTTGACCTTTAAGCTAGAAGAGACAGACCTTTGATTAGAAGCTTGATAACATTTATACTCCATTAGTTGTGTTGGTGGTTCCCTTACATTCTCACTCTCAATTCAAAGACATATTCTTGAGTCCTATAGGAGTATATGGGTGTGTACAATTTATACACTTAGGAATATTTTCAGAGAAAAATAGAAGAGTATATATATTAACATAAGCAAACATTTCCACCCAAATACTCAACAGTCTATAGCAAATAGCTCTCAGCAACACAATACGATTACAAAAGAAAAACAAATTAAAATTCTTCAGCACTGAGTTCTCATTACAGTTATTAGTAGTAAACAATGAATTCAAATAGAATCCTTTTTTCAAATTTTTAATAATTATTGGTAAATAGAATTGTTTTGGTAAATAGAAAAACTAAATTTTTAGATATACATATCTTTCTGAGATGGATAGTTGGGAATGGTGAAGGTGTTTCCTTGATAAAGGAGACTTTGCCATCACCACTATTTAGAATTACCTCTTGACCAGATTTTGCACTGCTGGGCAATGCACAACAATAAGATTCTTGGTCAGTGAGAGTTATGCTTTTCCTCCATGAAGTGGGGGAAGCCCATTTGTGGGAGGGGGTAGTGGGCAAACAGGTTAAGTGTGGGAATGACACCTCCAAGGTAGGTGCTATCTCAGGCAGAAAAGAATTTTAGAAAAGAGTGCTTGTGGAGGCTAGGGATTTGGAATCTCCTTCCCTTAACCATCTATGCCTGAGTACCTCGGAAAGTGTATGTGTATGCCTGGGTACACATCTCCTAATTTAAAGATCACTTCGCTATGGTACATAAGCTTCAAGGCAACACCACAATGTACTGTCAAATCTCTTATAAATTTTGCACTAGTAACTAATTTTACAACAAGCCTTATTTCACCATGGTTCTGGAAAAAAATCTTCATGGAAAGTGGGCGAGGCAGATTATTTGGGAACTCACGCCCCTTCTACTTCCAAAATTATTTTCTCTTCTGGTGAGAGAACTGTTACTGGACCAAGAATATCTGCTTTTTCTTTCTGTTCCTGTGGATTGCAGCTTCTGAATTTTTCAGAGCTCTCTCTGCTTGATCTGCTCCCTGTAAAACTACACGTTATACTGACATGTTTAAATCATAATTATAATCATGACCTCACAGCTTAGCTACACATTTGGGACAGTCACTATACTAGATTTCTAGTTTCTTAGCTGTTTTTAAGGTGTTGTTTTTTTTTTTTTTTCAGTTATCTAGGTGGCTGCTTCTTGTATCTAGCCCATACCTCCTCCTGACTTTTGTACTTGTATACATTTGCAATTTTCCATTGAACCTCTCTTCTTAATAAACTTTTTCTTGGTGAGACTGTTTGGTTATACAAAAATATGCTTTATGGTGAGTCGAGGAAGGCAGTCTGAAGATTTGGCTCAAGCAAGACACCAGGAGGGCTCAGGAGGTGACTTTAAGGCTTGCAGGTGCCAAGTCAAGTGAGGTTTGGTGGCAGGAGAATTCAAGGGGAAAGTGCAAGCACAGCACTGGCAGTACAATATCACATAGAAGTTTATCAAAGACACTAATGCTCAAGCCTCATCCCAACTATTTTGAATCTCTGTGCGTGATGCCTGATGTCTGCACTTTTTTTCTAGCTTTTTATAATGAAAATTTCGAACACAGAAAAGTTTAAAAACTGGAACAATACACATCTTTATTCACTATTTTGCTTCAATATTTAACATTTTGTTATATTTGGGGTGTGTACACCCATGCATGCACACACATAAATATATAACATTTATATATATAAACATTGACTTTCATAAATATTTGAATATAGAAACATAAATATGCAAATAAATTATATGTAAGTTGATACATAAGACATACCTTTCTCTAACAAAGTCACATATAATTTTTCTTCCTAAATATTAAACATAATTTCTTAATATCATTCGGTATTCTGTCTATATTCACATCTTCTGTTTTGTCTTCCCTAGCTATATTTTAATCCAGGATCCAATCAAAGTTCATACATTGCATTTGATTATTATGTTCTTACTAGTCGCTTTCATTCTAAAACAATCTCTCCTTAAATCCTCCCTACCCCATGATATTGTCTGTTTAAAAGACCTAACCAGTTTTTTTGTAGAGTACACGTGTTCGAGATTGATCTGAGTATTTTTTTTCAGAGTATTAGCTAATTTGTTCCTCTATCCTTATATTTTCTATAATAGGGAAGTTAAATCTAAATGCTTGATTAGATTCGGATTAATAATTTTTTGTCAAAGATGCTTCATAGATGATACTGTGGACTTCCTTTTGCAACACATTGGAAGCCCATGAGATCACTATTATTAATGCTTAATCAGGCGATAATGGCCAGTCTCAGCATCCACTTATGATCCTTGCCTAAATCAACTATTTCATTGATTTCATTATGGGTTGTAGAATTTGAGTGCTAATTCTATGATTTTACTACCTCCATTAGCTGGGAATGAACTACACTTACTCCAAAAAAGCAGGGAACAGGTACAGTTATCGTCCTTTGACTACCAATGTTCCGAATAAGGGTATGTAACAGTTACATCCAGTAATCGTAAATGAGTTGATTTTTAATTTTTTTAGATATAACTGTGAGTTTATATATTTTATTTAGTCTATATTTTATAATCAAATATAGCATTATTTTAAAACTGTGTTTTGTTTTTGCTAATTTGCTCAGTGGGAGTCCCTTTAAGTCTACTCATGAGTCCTTCTAAAAAATTCCTATTAGTGTTTGAGCAATTATTTGTTTCTGGAACAATAAGATGCCCAGAAAAATATATCTTGAGTGTGGAACACAACTAATAGCCAACAGCTGGGTGATAAAGATTCTCATTGCTACTAGATCCCAGATTTGGCTTCTTGAACACAAGTTTCTTTTTAGCAAATATTCCATTCCAACCACTTCTGATCCTTTGCTTGTTTGGTCAATATCAATTATTACATAGTTCTGTGACTTCCAGATATAGTAAAGGAATACAAATATGTGTTAGATATAATTTTCTGGGGCAAACCACTGAGAAGTAAACAGATGACAAGTGAAATAAGAGACTAACCACATCTGTTGCAGTAAGTAGAAAAAAATTTGGTTGTTCATAAAGGAAGTTATATGTGTAACACAAGATTTATAGTGTGAAAAGAAAGAAAAAACTCTACCTATTTTTTCCCAAATTGATGCAATAAATAAAATTTAAAAATCTAGAGTGTAAAATTTTGATCAATTTTAAGAATGAAAAACATTACATAAACTTTGTAATTCATATTTAATGAACTCGTATTTAATGAATATTTAACAAATTGCTATTTAATATAATTAAATTTAATGTCACTAGTTTAAATAATTTATAAATGTCTTGAAAAATGCTGCAAAATATATTTATATAACCCATTAAATTTGTTGAGAATATTTTATATTTAGTGAATTCTCAAATGAGATTAAACATCTTTTTGATAACTATATAAGGTAGTTCTATTTAGTGCTAAAGAAGGCAAAAATTCCTCCTTTAAACAGAGAAAAAGGAACCCTCACATACTGCTGGTGAGACTGCAAATTGGTACAGCCACTATGGAAAACAGTATGGAGGGTCCTCAAAAAATTAAGAATTGATCTACCATATGATCCAGCAATCCCACTGCTGGGTATTTACCCCAAAGACTTGAAAACCCATATCCAAAAAGATATTTGCACACCGATGTTCATAGCAGCATTATTCACAGTGGCCAGGACATGGAAGCAACCGAAGTGTCCTACAATAGATGATTGGCTAAAGAAGCTGTGATACAATGGACTATTACTCAGCCATAAGAAGACATAAAATATTGCCATTTGTGACAACATGGATGGACCTCGAGATAATCATGCTAAGCGAAATAAGCCAGACAGAAAAGGTTGAAAATCACATGATATCACTTATATGTGGGATATAAACCTAAAAGCAACAAATGAACAGGACAAACAGAGACTCAAGGACATGGGCAATGGACCAGAGGGGGCAGGGGAGGAGGGGAGAGGTAGATGGGGAAAAGGGGGTCAAATATAGGGGGGTAGGGGGAGGGTGAAGTGGTAGCTGAAGGAAACTGGAGTTTGGGTGGTAATCATACAATAGAATATATAGATGTCAAATAATGTACACCTGAAAATTATATAATTGTATTAATCAATGTTACCCCAATAAACTTAAAAAAATTATTATAAAAAAATTTCTCCTTTGCCCCAGCATGCCTGTGGTACAGTTAAACCATAAGACTCTGTTTCCTGAGTATGTCCTATGATTTCTCCTGCATGTCAGCCTTACTCATGTGGTTCCATCCTCCTGGAATGCCATCCTTTTCTTCTACTTCTGAAGTTAAACCCATCTTTAAAGTAAATCTAAATGCTAGCTACTTAATTAGGACATTACTGCTTTCCCATCTTTTACCAACTACACACAAACACATATTAACAGTTTCATCTTATTTTATGTATTAAATCATAACAAATGTTTGGAAGTGTCTTGGTCATAGTGCTCAATAAATGTAGCATTTTCCTTATCTTCATTCTTTTATTCTCTTCCTCAGAGGCCAGTTGCCTTGCTTTCCTCATCTTTGAATACCATATAGTGCTCAAAATGTGTATTGAATTGAATATTACTCACTATTAAAAATGTAACTGTAAAGATGTAATTGGACCAATCAAACCAAAAGAGATTTGACAAGTTTCTGGCTGTCTTTCCTTAGAATTCAAGTCTGCTTCTTCGGTATGGTTTTATCAGTTTGACCTGAGCTTTAAATATTGTGCCATTCATTTAAATTCTATAACGATACCAGGGAACGAGAGAGAGAGAGAGAGAGAGAGAGAGAGAGAGAGCGCGAGAGAGAGATATCTGTAACTAGTACAATTTGCTGCAGTTCTAGACCCAACTCTATTTCAGGCTAATTTTCATGAGTTGTCCCTTAACTGTGTCTCATATAAAATATAACTAGTACTCATCAAACTGAAGTTCTAAAGTGGGTAAAACGTGCCAAAGTTCCAAAATGGTGTGTTAACAAGGTATGCTAGAACCTAATCAAGAAGAAAATCAATAGGACATGAATGTGTGTTGCTTAAATTCTGAAACAATCCATACGATAGGTGCCTTTCTTAAAATGGCTCTACGAACTATTCAGATTATCCTCAGTACAGACGTGGGCCACCTGATTCATTTTTCTCAATCGTGATTTAACAGAATATGATTTTAGTATAAATAAAAATGAAATGAATAAACAGTTAACTATTTTATTTATTAACTAAAGCCATAACATATTTTCTCAATGTTCTCAAGAAAGCATATAAGCATATTTTGTCTTAAACCAGCCCTATTGGAAATACGTTAAGCTACTATTTACAAACACAAATAGAAATGTTTGCAAACAACTATTTACCTTGTGTTCATATTCTTTAAGGGTAAAGCTTTTTCAGTTATTAAGAGCGATTTAATGTTAGTTCTTTTATGTTCTCAGCGGTACATGCAAATTGGTTTTTGTATCTTGGCACCAATCACCTACACTACGTTGGTTTACTGAACATAAAAATAATATTCAAGTTAAATGTTTTTTATAAAGGAAGTTGTATTTCTCTAGAAAATATATTTTTAAAGCTGAACCAGTTTTTGAGCTGTTTCTCATTAGTCATTTTGTGATCCAATGTAAAATCTGTTGATCTGTTTGTATAGGTAGAGACCCTGTAATTGATGTATTTACTATAGTCTGGGATCTATCACCATCTTCAATGAATGCTTATTGACTAAGCAAAATATTGATTGTAAAATGTGGCAATATATGTTGGCACTTACACTTATTAACAGATATTTATCATTTAAAATTAAATACATTCTGTGGTTAGTCCAGTATTTCATGATATTCTGACTACCTAATTCATCCAGTTGAGTGCACTGAAATGCTCTGAAAATTGAGTTTACAAAATGACAGGCAGTTCCCATTTAATTTTTCCACTGGTTCTGGATCACTGAATGTATTGCAAGAACGATGTGTCAGCCAAGCCCTGTTGGAAAAACAAAATAAATGAAACCGTCTTCATATCCCAGTTAGCCGTATTTAACATTGTAACATTTCATGCTTTTAGAAATCTCTCCAATACTGCAGAAATACTCTTCATCAAAGCTAGTGATTATCAGTGATAACGATGTCTGGAGGTGTCTTAGAATTTCTAGCAAGTAGGGATTCATAAACATTTATAATCAAACTAGATTTTTTTCCCTACTATCTTGTCAACTATTGGAAAGCATGAAAATAGAATAAAATAGGTCAGTGGTTCTTCATGAAAAAAAAATTTAATTGGCTCCCATAGAGGTCAACCATGGTCAATTAAATGATCAGGGGAAAATACCTAATTATTCCTCTAGACCTACTTAATCCTGGCAGCAATTTTCTTCTTTTCTCTCAGAAAAAATAAATAAATAAAGACTTGCCTGAAATAATGGAAAAATACTTCATTTTCAGTTAAAATATGGAATTCTAACTTCCAGTAGCAGATTATAAAAAACCACTTTTAAGATACAGTCTTTAGTTAACTGGCATTAAGAAATGAGCCAACTAGCCTCATTTTCCTCAGTTATTTAGCAAAAGTCCTCTTCTCAATCAAAACAGCATGGCAACAGTTTGGTGGAACAGAACCTCTTTACATTAGAAAATTGATATTTTCCTTGCATAAATGATATCTTGCTACATACCGTGGTCTTGAATTTTGGACACGACTCTTGTTGGAACCTAATTTGGATTCTGGAAATGTGTTTTACTCTTGATTTAATCCCTAAATAGCTCTTTATGTTTGTAAATAGAGCACTGTTGCAGAGCTTATGATTTCAGGGGCAAAAGAAGGCCCTCATGCTGGTGGCTGCTGAAATTTTATCCTTTTTATTAAGGTTTTTTAATGCAAGTAACTTTTACATTACCAGTCATTTCAAGCCACTACTAATCGTGTGACCCAGGGCAAGTTACTGCAGTTTTTACCTTCAGTTTTCCTGTCTGTAAAATGTAACAAGATGGAATTCACTACTGTTGTGAGTTATGACAATGGAGATATTGTGAGGATTAAAAAAGTGAAGTGCTTACTTAGCTCAGTGTTGGCAAGAACTGCTTGTTTAATAGATGCTTGGTTTCTAGTACTTTCATTCCTGTTGAAACTTCTTTGCAACTTCCGTATAAGTCCAGAGCTTTGCTCATCTTTAAATCTTATTGGTGAATATAATGATAGTGGTGCCGTTGACTCATTGAGGGGAAAGAATGTAACCAGAAGGATTATGAGTCTTTGCGTATACTGAAGATAAACGTACTATTTCAGTCGTGATTTTGGTCATCCCTATTTTGGGGGTTGGGGGGATTAATGTGAGGAGGTGCATTACAGGGATAACAAACAATAAAAATAAAGTGATAAATCCCTCAGTGGGTAGTTAGAGAAATGATGTTGAAACAGCCTCTGTCATTATCTTGCCGGATGGCCAGTATAAATGTCCCTGGATCCTGATAATGAAGAAGGACTTTGTCGAGCTAATAATCCTTGATTCTAAGATGAACAGTGACTTCTCCATTGTCTCATCACTGAGAATGGGTGTAAGAGTCTATGGCAGGGCAGGTAATAACCTAAAATTCTGCCTACTCAGCTAGAGGCCCTCTAACACAGTGCTTTTCCAACTTAAAGTGAATATATACCACCTGAGGAACTTGTTAAAATGCAGATTCTCCTTGAGCAGGTCTAGGTGGGGGCCTATGATTTGCGTTTCTAGTAAGTTCCCAGGTGGTGCCGTTGCTGCCTCTGTGAGGGCCACACTTTGAGTGACCATGCCTAAAAACACTGATTATTTGTTAACAGAAGCAAATTAGATCTGGAAGGAAATGGAAACATGATATACTAATAACCTGAGGGACTTTGAACCCTTAGGGAAAAGGAGCATGGATTGAGTTCATAACAAACAAAATCTTATTAATATCCTAACAGAGTATTAGAGTACCAAGAAAATAGTCAAAATATTTAACAGTCTAGCTAGCTTTTCTTTTCTATTGTATAAAGCTTATGATCTAAAACTACTTGATATTTGCATTACCCCACGAGAAAGCTGATGTTTCTTTGCTTCTAGAACTTTTATTTTTTTCCAGAGAAGAGATATTTTTAGCAATTTTTGAGCTCTGAACCCATGATTTATCACTGGTATTCACTCTCCTCCTTGGTAACTTTACAGAAAGTTTAAACAGGGATCTTCCTTTATCTTATTTTTGTGTAATCTCCTTCAGCAAATTTCATCAGATCTTTAAGAATGGCTAATAGACCTTCAACATCATCTCTGAAAAAAAAATAGAATTTTGAAGAAATAATATTTTGCCAGGCAGATTTCACAACTTTTTTGTGATTTAGATCTTTTACTGCATTTCTTTCCTCTTGGAAGTGCACTAGAATGTGGCCTTGCAGGCTCAGGAGCCAGCCTGTGCCCCTAATCCCTGAAGACACCATGAAGAGAAAGATTAGTCTCTTTGGGAGGAGACAGTATCCTGGGAAGGGCGGTAGATGAAGATGGGGAAGTGAGAGGAGACCTCTGCTATTGTGTGATGCTCTGAGCATCAGTTACCCCCTCTGTGAAGTGTGGTGATGGTACCTGTTTTACTAACACAGAGGGTTAGAAGGATAACGTGAAAAATGCAAATGGAAGTTTGTATAAAAGTTAATTACTAGGAGTATCTCAGTTGCATGGGAGATTCTGTCACTGGCTTGTCTGAATTATCTTGATATTCAGTGGCAGATCAAGGCTGGTCAAGTCATTGGCAAAACAGTGGCTTTCTGCCCCTCAAGGTTTTCTCTGATGAGGATGCTGGTCAATAGCCGCCCTCTCACCCCACTTTGCTGCTTAATAAGCACAAAGTTTTCCCATTTTCATTATCAAGCAGACAATAATTCTCATTCTATTTTTCTGACTTCTATTACCATTGGTTGTTAGAAGTCATTTGTCAGGCGTCAACTCAGCGGCCATCCATAATGATAAGGACCCAATTCTAACCTCATTCAATATCTTGGTGGCTTTTGACAAGAAAATGCCTTTCACTAGAATTTCTTCTTGTATTTTGTTCTTGTTACTACTGGTTTAGAGTTCTCTTAAAATGGTTTAACTAAGCATTAGGAGATAGCTGATATATATGTCATCTTTTGTACAAAATAGATTACCGATGCTCAGTTTATTAGATTAATTTTCAGTAGAGTTCTCCCTCCCTTAAAAGGATGTCCCATACATCTTTGACACTTTATTTCTATTGGAGGTTGTCTTCACAAAGGAAACATTGATAGAATTTTGACAGTTTCTAAACAGATGTATGTCGTACTCCTGATTTTTAGTCATCTACAAATTTTTATGCTCTCTGGAAATGTACTTTGCTTAAGAAAAAAACACTGTGTTCGAGATTAAGAATGGGCATGCTCTATTGACTTTATAAAACTATTTCAAAATTTGTATGTTTGGCAGACAATTTAAAGACTCAAATAGTGAATTTGGGCTACATTTCTTTTTGTCGGGTATATCCCTGATGTGCCTGTTTGCAGATTTTTACTTTTGGGTTTCTCTGTTTACCATATTATATTCTGCTTACTTAACATATAATTATAGGGAAAAAAATGTTTGCAAATAATCCTTCTCTATATGAAAGGTCATTGCTAGAAGGCCAGAGGCTAAGTGGATGGGAAATTAACAGTTAAGTTAAAGGGACATAAAAGGTCATATGAAGTAACAGAAATAAGAAGACTAAGCTGAGTGACTTTGGGCAAGTCACTTTACCTTTCTAAGCTTTTACTTTTCATCTTTAAGATAAGGATTATATATTGTTCTTAAAAAATCGTTGCAGAATTTAATGAGCTAATGTGCATAAGGGCATTCAGTGTAGCACCTCCTATGTGGTAAATATACAGAAGAGGCTTCTCTAAATTGGTAGCTGAATCATTCCAGCTCCAAGACCCAGCTGAGTTTCACCAAAGTAACAGATTCCCCAGTAGTGTGCTATTAGTGCTCAGACATTTGGTTCCGATCTTTAAAGATTGATGTCATTATTGGTACTGACAAGCCTTATCTCTTCACTGTCGTTTGCTGCATAGGTGGTCAGAACGCACCACCATCATCAGTTCTGCAACTCCAGGAATCTGCTGTTATTGCAGATCGGCCTGGAGCAATCAGTCTCCTTTTTTACATCACAAGGAAGGCTTGGCAGTTTGATGAAGGTTAGAAAATAAATGGCTCTCCTCCTGTGTTACATGGTTATATTAGGGTCCCACCCCATCATTGCTTTTGGCCCAATCTTCCGATTTGGAAAGACAGCTTTATTAGTTCACATATGTAATAATCTGTCTCCTGAGACACACAGTCTGCTAACATGGCTTGATGAGGAGGAGGGGCGGGGTTCATGCATTTACAATCTTCTACCTGACTCACCACATCCTTTGACTCTTAGGCCCTTGTGCTGAGTCTGGCTTATTGTGTTCCACTTTTATGATGAATTCTCTTTCAAGGGTAAATAAAATCTAGCTTTTATCTTCCCATCCTCACCTTACCCCAATTCATCAAGCATGTCTATATATATCTAAGCCTCGATTTAAGATATAAGTCTCAAAATTGTAATTTATAAGGAATATATATTTGGTCTTCTTCCACAATTCTTGGCTCATGCCTCTCCCTGAATTCTTAGAATTTCCTAAGTGTTAAGAGTAGAAAAAGGTGTCTTTTGTTACGTTAATGGGTTACTTTGGAAAACAGGAGGGGCTGGTTTCTAATGAAACCAATTCTTTCAGTCTTACTTCCCTGACTTCTGGGAGTGGGGAAGGGAGGTTGAATCAATCAACACTGGCCAATGATTTACTCAATCATGACTATGTAATGAAGCCTCAATAAAAACCAAGAGGATGGTAAACATCTGGAGATACAGAGAGAATGATTCACCTGGAGAGGGCCTGGAAGCTCTGGGCACACTTCCCACAGACCTTGCCTTATGAATCCCTTCCATTTGGCTGTTCCTGAGTTATATCCTTTTATAATAAACGGTGATCTAGTAAGTAACATGTTTCTCTGAGTTTTGTAAGCCATTCTAGCAAATTAATTTAACTCAAGGAGGGAATCGTGGGAACTTCTAATTTATAGCCAGTCGGTCAGAAGTACAAGTGAAAGCCTGGACTTGTGATTGGTATTCTGAGTTGGAAGGAATCTTTGGAACGTCTAATCTGTGGCCAGTCGGACAGAAGCACAGGTAACCTGGGCTTGCACGTGGAGTCTTAAGTATGTATGCGTCAGAGGGGGCAGTGTCATAGGAATAAATCTTTAACCTGTGAGATCTGAACTATCTCTAGGTAGTGTCGGAATTGAATTGAATTCTTGGACACTCTGCTGGTGTTGTGAGAACTCTTTGTTGGTGTGGGGGAACGCCCATGGTGGAATTGGGTCTGGGACCCCCGTTAAGCCATATTTTTGCTTTCTTCAGAAGGCTTCTCAGCCCCATATGAATTCATGTATGTAAATAAATATTCTAGGGAGAGGAATTTCCCTGGACATATCTGAATATCAAATCTTATACCAGTAGATCCTATTACAAATAATAACGTGTAGCATCAACATATTATTTTATTAATGATTTTAAAAAACAAATATTTATTGAAAAATTATCAGAAAATAAAATGCTAACAAACACATGTATTTATTAACAAATAATTTAATAACAAATGGTACATTTTATTAACAAAATTTTATTAACAAAAATTTTATTAATAAATACATTTTATTAACATCATTTAAGTGTGTGTAATGAACGGGAAAGAACTTTGGCTTTAGAAGCAGAGAAAGCTGGGTTTGAATCTCTATTGGCTACTTGCTAATTATGACTTCGAGTAAGCTGCTTACATTTTTTTAATTGACTATATTTGACTTATAACGATGTGTAAATTTAAGGTACACATTTTTGAACTTGAATAAATTTGAATATGTTGTACAATATTGTTCTAAGAATTAAGTTATGTAACTGAATAAAGTTGTTAACAGTGTCTGTTCCAAAGTAGGTTCTTAATAAATTAGGCCTGTTTTCATTATCATTTACAATCTAGTTTTAAGAAATCGTGTGGTTAAGAGGCAGGTGGCTGAGGACTTGAGAAAGTGAGATGTGGAGAGACCTGTAGAGGACAGTGGTTAATGGTGAAGCCTGATTTTTTTTCTCAGTACATAAGTACTCAGTTTTATAAGCATTCTGTTATTTTCGTCCTCTTTCCATTAATTTTGGTCCTTGTAATATTTAGTCCTTTTCTTTTCCACTTCATTCATCTTCCCTCTGTTACCATTTTTATTCTCCCTGCAAATATATGGCTCTTATGACCATGTAAATGTGGTGTATGGTTAACTGGAGAAGACCCTTAGCTGAGAACTGAGAGGGCGAGAGAGCAAGTTGCAATACCCCTTGGTAAAACTTTGAGGTTGCAACCTGCAGAGCTTTGCTCCTCCATGTTGTATTTCTGTCTTTTTCTATAGGTCTCCTTTCTAATATATTTATATTCAGTAGCCTATAATTCCCACTCCACTTCTATCAAAACTGAGAGAAAACGGTTTTCTGTCCTTTACATCTTAATGTAGATTCAAGTCAATCTGTTTCCTACCCTTGGGTATTTATATTTTGAGGCCTAAGCTTAATTTTGTATATATGGCTTTACCCCTTGTTAAATAATTTTAGGCATCTGGTCCATTGGAGGTTTCTTGGGCATCAAGATAGTCTTTCTCTTCTAAAAGTATTGTAATCGATGTCTACCAGTAGGTCAGCTCCAAAGTGAAGGGGTGAAGGACACTCCCCGAGCACGCAGAACTCATATTTAGTTCATACCCTTTGACCTCCTCTAGTCTTAGTCAATTTTAATAATATCGACGTTTTTAACATCTCCTGCTTTCTGAACAAATTCTTGCTTATTTCATGGTTCAGTATCTAAATCTAACCAAGCTCATAATCATGCACAGTGTATTTGTGTAAATATTTCAATAGAATGTAGCAAGAGTAAGTTATTAATTTCTGTGAATGGAATGCATTCCTAACCCGTTACAGACTACCTTAGCATAAAAACACAAAAGTTATATGTAAATTGCTGAACAAAACCACACATAATTCTGCAGAATTTGCTCAGAGAAGTAAAATGAAACAGAACAGAACAAAACAAAACAATAACTCCTTTGACAGGAAAAAAAAAGATCCTTAGGTGATTACAGGTATCCCCTGCTTTTCAAAAGTTCACTTTACACCACTTCGCTTCTACAAAATTCCTGTCTTACCACCTGTTCTTGCTAACTGAAAGAAACCTGGAGAAGATTTCTGCTTTTACTAAGAAAGGCTAAAAGTGAAAATAGGGTTCAGCGTTTGTTTGGTAGAGGGTCGTTATGGGGGCAGCCAGTGCCGCCACCAGGCTTCTTCCCTGGAATGACACTTAGCATCTCAGCAGAGCTTTGAACTGTGTCTGTGAGCATCTGGGCTCAATTTATTCTGTGCTTCCGTTAGCAAGATGTGTCCTAAGGTGATTGCTTCTTCACTTTATACCATTGTGGCTTAGGAAATATTTCATAGGAACACTCTACTTTTGAATAGCAGCAGAAGCCTGCATTTAGATGTTACGTCTGGGTACATGAGCCATATTATCGTTCTACGTGTGCATGTCCAGAGATATGCCTTTCTAGAAACGAGTTATTAAATTAAAAAGCAAATTGGTGACAGACTGCTTGTTTTCTGCGTAGAGACTCAGGGAGGGCGATGCAGAAAAGAAGCTCTTATTCATTACTGATAATGGTATATAGAGCTGGCTTGTGGGGTTTCAAGGAAGTTTCATTAAATGCGCAGAATTAGGGCAGGTCCATTTGCAGAAGCACAGGTAATGCTGGAGATGGGAGTCAGTCCTCACCCTGATGATGGAGAGGTCAACACATGACTCTAAAGATGTAATCTGGGCTGCGCTGGGAGTTGTGGTACATTCCAGTAAGTGGCTCATCTCCCTGTATTCTGCCGTTTTCTTTTGCTTGACTGCTCATTGTGGCTAGGGGAAGCAGGGCTCTTAGCTCAGGATTGGGATACAGACCTGAGTCAGTAGTGAGCTTTACACACGTGGCAGTTGTTATTCTCCCATTGCCTCTGCTCTGTTCACACAGAGTGACTTTAAATACTCTTTGGAGTATTGTTTGACAGATGTGCTCTAAGACAAAAACAGTTCTCCTGTGAAGGAGGCGAGGGTGGTAATTTGGGAAAGGGAAGGTGGCAAAGCCTTTCAATCATTTTACATACCACGGGGAGTATTTTTATGTCAACACTTTGGCACTCAGCTCCAAAGTTACTTTTGTGCATCTGAGTGCTATAGGGTTGGCCTAAGATATGGGGTTCTTAATAATTTGGATCCTAAAGAATATGACAAAGTGTCAGCCGTATCTGTTTTGCTGCTTCCTGAAAGGGGACATGATAAATGTATCTGATTTGGTATTATGATCATGTAGACAAAATAATTTTTAAACTCATAATAAATTTGTCTAGAAGCATATTGGAAAATTATTCATCCTAGACAGATTCACCAAGTGATAGTAGATTTCTAACACTGTCTCTGACCATCTATGGCAGTTTGGGAAAATGCTCAGTTCTGAATCTTTCTGCTCTAAAAGCCTTATCTATTTTAGAACAGGGAACACATGACCATATTTCGAAAGGAACATGCTGACTTCCTACAGGTTTAACATAGTCAAAATTGCAAAGCAACGGAAGTTTGTTGTAAGCATTTTGCAGCAACTACCCGGGATTTTGGAATTCCACCTGGGAGGGATCCTTTCAAGAAAATAGCTTTTTTGTTCTTATGTCCCAATCCTACAGTCAGTGAAAAAATTATGCCCTCTGGTTGTTTGCTTGAGGCAGACAGAAGCCATTCTACTACAGGCTTTATATGAGAACAGACTCTATGTACTCATATGTCATCACTTATATAAAAATAAGCAATTATAGGCACTGGCAGTGAACATAAGTTAATCTGGTTTAAAATATATCTTGTGGATAATTTCTTTAATTTTTAAATTTCTCGTTATTCAATCAAGGTCCTGGCTTTCACTTGGTCCAGTTTCTTCCCTTTCTGGCTGCCTTGGAAGTCTGTTTCTCTTGGTTAGTTGTCTTTTGCACCCACCCTCTGCTCAGCATAGTCGAGGCATGTTAAGTGTCTGCTTAAAGTCCAATCACTGAGGACGGGAATCCTGCCCCTGACAGCTGGAAATGTGTCATTCTTAGAAAAGTCAGGTACCCTCTCTGAGTAACCCAGAGCCCTGGGATGTAAAACAAGGTAAACACACCTGCTTGCCTGAATGTTTTGGTGAATAAATAAAATCACAGATAGAAATCTGTGAGTACAATCCTTGGCTCACATTAGGTTTTCGATGAATGTTACTCGTTCTTATCAAACTTAATTCTTCTGAGTTTTCCAGCAAGGTGATCATCAATTAAGTCAGGTTTTTTTTTTTTTAGAATGAAAATTAACAAACACCGAATGACAGGCATAAATCAGGAGTGTACTTTGCATAGTAGGACATTGATTACCATTCTTTAGGGAGTTTTAATCTTCAATTCTAATATCTAAATGAAGTTAGAACTTTACCATTAGTTATCTCTGCTGATCACCTAGACAGAAGTTTAACCTGACCATCAGCATTTACAATTTTGTTTCTTTTCACTTGAATATCCCTTGTCTATAACTTGTGATTCATTACTGGTTTTGCAGATATTTCTTGAGCTAACCTTTGCTAAAAATCCAAAGTTATTTCTACTTTATCCTAGTAACTCCTCTTTGATATGTTTGATATACTGGATATACAAAGTGATGGATCCCAACCCTAACACTTTTGAATACAATACGAAAAGACAGTATCCCATTTATGTCAAAGAAGATAAGTGTGCAATTTGTACTCAATATGTATTTATCTGTTTTCACACTAATACATTTCCAGAGGGAAAATACATGTGTGTACTGAACATACATTGGGTGCTCTCATCCAATTCCACCTACATTTTCAGGGCTCCCTTACCTAGCCTAATGCTTTCATGCTGTCCCATTATTCATAATACTTTTACTGTATAACATCTTTGCTAAGATTTTGAACTATTATTATCTTTCTTTTCCCTTTGTCTTCTCAAAGTGTGATTACCTTTCTGTGTGTCCTGTGTTAGGGCCCTCCAGAATGACTAGATTGATAATCATATTCGCTCTCAGGATACAATATAGTTGTGCCAAGACATTTGTATGTTACATTATTATGCATTAATATTAATGTTATATTTATATTATGTACCAGTTTTCTTTCCTACTAAAATTGGCATATTAATTTTAAAATATTTCTATAGGTAGTTAATAATTTATTGCAATGTATTATCTCTCGTAGAAAAAAATCTTCATTTCAACTTAGACTTTTGTCAAGTGAAAAGAAATATGAGGGGAGGTTCTGTCCGTGTGAAAGGTCAACTCACTTCATAAAGGAAATTAGAAATTGCCTCACTTGCCTATTATTGCATTTTTTGGATTTTCACAGGTGTGATATTACTCCAGAGGTGTTTTTAGAGGTTGTGGGAGCAGTTTTGGTTGCCCACAGTTGGGGGAAGTGCCCTGGCATTTAATATTCAGGATTCAGAATCTTTAGAAAAATAGCAATGGATGGCCGTCCTGGGTAGCAAATTTTTCTGCATCTCACATGACTATTTTACATATAAACATAAAGTTTTTTTTCATAATTTTAATAAATATGGTGACTTTCCCAGTAATAAAACTACACTGTAAATCAGAGGAGATCGTAGTTTGCTTTATTCGGTTGTTTACCATCTTTGAAAGTGGCATCATCAGTGGCAATGCTGCTGGCGGCTTTTTAATCACCAACGTGTCACCCTCATATCAGTATTGGCAGCAGTTGTATTTATGATCATTTTATGTGTGAATATAAACATTCTTCTTAGACTTTCTTTTAAATGTTCAAATAAAAAAAATCATCTTAATCTTCAGTCAACATAGCAGTCAGATTCTGGTCAGAAGAGAGAAATGACATCAGTTATTTGAACAGAAAAACTTTAAAGAATTCTTAAATAGTAATAAGCTTTCAGCTGGTAACTTAAAAGATGAAAAAGAAACCCTAAGGTATCATGTAAGAAGCAACTTCAGGAAGCAGTTACCACTGCTAGGGTTGAGGGAACAAAGAGAAAGACTTGGAGACTTTGGAGCAAGACTCTGTCAGACCTCTCAGACCTCTAGGAAGGAGAGTAGTTTGGCTGGTGCTGGTATGTCTGAACTCATAGGAAGGGCCATGAAGCTGGGATCCAGACCTCTGAAGAAGAAGCAATGGTTGGCTGGTGTCTGAGAGAAGTGCAGGCTGGTGAAGCTGCTTCTCCAGATTTGAAGAAAGGTGCAAACTGTGTTCGGGTGACGTCAGGAAAAGGATCCATTGCTGTCGGGATGAGGAAGCATTGCACGGTGAGGCTCACAGGAGCCCTAAGCAGCCAAGTGGATCCCTGGAGGTGAAGGGGAGGAGCAAGTTACTTCCTCCTGGAGTTTTGAAGTCTGCAGTGCCCCTAGTGGCAGATCCGAACAGGGAGAAACTTGGCAAGCAGAAATGGGTTTTGCAGAGTCCCAGGCCCAGGTGAACATGAAAGAGAATAAATTTGGAGATGAAAGACAATGAATAAATAACTGGCACATTTGGCTATTGTCTTACATTTCCTAAATCAAACTTACTCATTATAACCATGTATTTGCATATTATAATACATGTAAATATGTGTAAATATGAATGCATATATACATGTAATATATATCAATGTAAATACATATACTTTATGTATTAGTGTTCTATTATTTTTTATGTTACAGTTAACATGTTACATTGATTTCCAATTAGGTTTAGAGGGAGTTAATTTCATTTCCAGATAGCAAAGAAGCATTACAAAATATTTGTTATAAAAAGTAAATAATGAGTCTGATAGTACTGAGAGCCCTGGCTTTGGTTCAGATGCTGTATTATACATTTAGGCTTTTGACTGTTGGGCTCCTCGTCAGCTCAGAGCGGCAGTGCCATCTGATTTCAGCTACAAGGCTTGAATGTGAAAAGGACCTCATGTACTTTTAGAATTTGACTGCATTGAAGACACCATCTTCACAGTTAGCATACATTGATCTTTTTTTTTCCTTGAGTGAAGCATGCATTAATGAGAATGTGAAGCATGCATTAATGAGAATGTGAATCCCAGCTACCATTCTGGTTGTCCTCAGATTTTGAGTGCTACTTCTAAAAGCTATGAGAATACATGGGAGAAGTGACATACTCTCCTGCTGCCATCTATGCCATTTCAGTGTTGGAATTCTGAGTGTCTGTTGTAGTCAAGGACTGGACTTTCTTTGAAAATAATATTAAAAAACAGTAGTTATTACTTCTTGAGCTTCTATAGCAGTTAGACACTGTGTTAGGAGTTATAAACACAATGTACTTACCCACAACAGTTTCTAAGTAGTAGATATTATCCACATTTTAAAGATGTGGTAACTGACTACAGAGACCTGGGGACTTGTCTAAGACATAGCTAGTAAGTGAGAAAACCCAGCTCTACTCTGGCTCTTTCTTTAACTTATAATTACCCTTTCTGCTTTTCTTCCAAGTAGTAAGTCAGGACACAAACTCTTTATGTGTGAGGGGTTATTTTTGTGAGCAATGACTTGACAAACTAATGGAAAGTAATTAATTGAAAGATTCAATAAATCTATAATATGAATGCTTGATAACTATTAGAATCTCAGTAAATATATGTTGAATATATTGCTAAAAGTTTTTGTTGTAATGAGAATTTTTAAGTTGATCCATTTTGACCTTGAGTGCATTACCTAAATTTTTAAAAGGCCATATGTACATAGTACAACTAATCACGTGACACTAGAAGATTATTCTTTAACAGACACTACTGTCATTTGAGCATCCAGTGTGGCAAATGGAATTTCACAACACAAGAGAAAAAGAGACAAAGCCAAAAGGATGACAGTTATTCCCAGAGAGTTTCTAAGTATAAACCTTGGACACAAAATAAAGAGTACTTTCATATCTATACAGTGCAGAAAAGAAAAGAATTACTTAGAAGACAAAGCCAGTAATTAAAATGAACTGAAGCAATTATGTGATTGATAAGTCACTTCTCTCAGCCACTCAGGAAATCACATCACAACTACCATTGTTTTCTATTTCTATATCTTCTAAGTTTTGTTAAAGAAGAATCATTTTTGAAGACAATATCATCATGAACATTTTGTTCATAGCCACCTTACATAATACTGTGTCATTGTGAATAGAAAGGACTTTTGTAACTGAATGCTAAATGTACACTTCCTTAAAAGTAAAGCTTGGGAAAAATATGGAACCCTTAGGCTATAACACTGACCAGAATCACACTGTTCTGCTAGCTGTTAAATTAGCTAGCCTTGAATGATACCACTGTCAGTTTTTGAAACATCATTTTATCCAGACGTACCAATGTTCCTTATAGTCGCATTGGAGGGCATGAAAGGAAGCATATCATGTTGAAATATGCATTTATTACATTTGAGCTTTGCTTTCCTCTGTCCAAAATCTCAGATATTGGGTTGAATGTCTGCCAGTGCCCTCTTCTGGATAGAATATAATACATTTACAGACATTATCAGCCTTTTTAACATATGAGCTAAACAATTTCTCCTTCACCTCTGAGAATGGAAATAATTGATGATAGAGTACAAATATATATATATATATATATATATATATATATATATATATATATATATGCTTGAGATCCATTTTCATTAATATGAAATAAAAAATTCTCTTGTTATCAAATTTACCATTTTTTGTTTTACCCAGCTTGTCAGTAATTGGAGCCTCTAATAATATAGCATTTCTAAAACTTGCCAAAATATCAGCAGAAACTTAATCTCTGGCTCATTTGAGGTTGACAGTTGAGTACCTGAGTAGCTGTTTGTCATAAAGAATTGAACCCAAATAAGAAAGGAAAACTGACTAATGAATGACTTTAGGGATGTGACCCAGACTCTCTGTGTCTTAGTACCTCTTCTGCAAAATGGAAATAATCATTTCATATTGATAAGTTAGATATGAGTATTAATGAGACATCTAATACAAAGTGCCCAGTCTAAGTTAATTATCAGTATTATTTTTACACACATATGAAGAAGTGGAAAAGCCAGGGGCTTTGAAATCAGACAAACATCTATATAAATATCTTCTATACTCATTCTGAAATTTACATTTCCATCTGTAAGATGTTTGTTGTATTAAATGAATTGTGTGTAAAATGCTTAGTGTAGTGTTTGCTGCAGACCAGAAGACACAGAGCAGATGCAATGACAACTTCTAATACATTTTTGCATTCTGTTTTGTGTCAAGCCCTTGTTCAAAGTTATAATCTCTAATTCTCACTATGTCCAGACAAAGTAGACATGAGGCAACCTGCCTAGGTTATGCCACTTGTACACTGCTAGGTCACACTGCTCGGAAGCCCTTTTATACCATTAGTTCTTCTAGTTTCTTCCTTCTTTGATGCTTTTCTTGTTCATGGCTGCATGCCACCTCCAGCCACACAGATCTCTACCCTTCAGAGCACACCTCAGTATATCATGTCTAGAAATGCACACTGACCTTTTCCAGTTCCAATCCCATCAAACTGTACCAGTCCTATGTCCTCTTTCCTGGGCTGACTAATCCAATAAACTATACTAAGGCAGGACTATTTTTGGATCCCTGTGCTCTTCCTGACAAATGACACATTGGCCTCCTAAAGACTGGTTTCTTCTGCCAGAGATCCTATAGGTTAGGCTCATAGAGGAATTTCCAGGTAACTCAGAAGATCAGCAATTGAGGTTTTGAGGGGAGTATTGTGATTCTCAACTTACTTCTCGTCATCAGACCACCTCCTGTCCAAGCTGCCTTTATTTGCCCATCGTAGCTTGAAAGTTTAAAAAACAATGCATAGCTTCATGTATGTTAACCTATCTTCAAAGATAGTTACGATTGTACATGTTGTATTTCAATCAAACTGGGTAGATTATTTGGTCCTGAAATCAGAATAGGGGGAAAGAAAAGAACCAATTTGTTATTTAACATACAGCAATCCTAGCGTATGTGATCTTTAAAGTCTAAGATTTTAAAAAATATACATTTTCTTTTTTGTCGTTTAATATTCTTGAGAAAGTCATTTATATTCTTATCTCTAAAATAAAGAGATTTGATGGAATACTGTCTGAGGGACCTCTCAACTCTGAGTTTGTGTTTAACTGGAGTTGAAATTAACTAGCAAATTGAATTTAAAGTTGAGATTAACCACAACCCATGAAAATTAAATTTATGCAAAGCATTGTCTATATCTTTCAGTCAAGACTTGTCATTTAGGCCAACTTCATAGCCAGAGCCTTTCTAACTGCTTATTAAACTCTATATGAGTTTTCAAAACAGTAGCCTGTCCTGAATGATTTAGAGACCTTGCATAGTAAACACACACTAAACAGCCATTTCTTTTTAGCTACAATTTGATAGAGCTGTGAAAATATCAGAGTCCTGATTTTTAAGACGGCAATAAAAACAAAATTCTAGGAGTAAAAATTAAAGATATTTTCTTATCTCTGTTTTTACCTTTTCAGCTTTTCCTCTGTACATGAGGTAGAATGACTTTCCTTTCAAGATTTTCAACCTCCATCTACCTTAAGATTCAGTTGAGGAAATTCTGTTTTACCATCTCTGACTTTCCAATAGCCTAAGAAAACGTTAGGTGGTTGGTTTCATTGCACAGGTCTTTGGGTACCCAAGCTATTCATTCTACTTGACAACATTTATCTTCACCTTAATAAAAATAAGTTATTAAGTCCACGGGATTATGCATTGTCAGAGAAACTAGTGAACTCATTTTGTGTTCTGGATGTCAAAGTACAAAACTGCCTATGTTTTCCATTCTTAAATGTCATAGTCACTGTTCATTTCATCAGAGTTTCCCTCTTCATATTAATCAGAAAATGAACTGACATCACCCTCGTTTCTAACAGAAACTGTAAGGTGATTTGGAAAAATAACATAAAAATTGTAAGCTCTAAATCTTAGACCAAATCATTTCTCCAGCACTAATTGGTAGAAGGATTATAGGCAAAGGAACCTCTATTTTAAGATTATTTTCAGATTAAATGAACTTGGATTAAGCATAGTGCTTGGAACATACAGGGGGCTTGAAAAAATGGTAGCTCTGTTCTTCCTCACCAGAACACACTCTCTCTCTCTCTCTCTCTCTCTCTCTCTCTCTCTCTCTCTCTCATCTCTCTCTCTCTCTGTCTCTGTCACACACACACACACACACACACACACACACACATGAAAGTAGAGGGAGTGAAAAAGAGAAAGAGAAAGAAATGTAGCTTTAATTAAAATAAAATTGAATCTAACTGATCAAAAAAATGTATAGAGGGTGTATGATTCCGAGTGTGCAGAGTAAATATTGTAGGAGGCCAATTATATTATTTTTTAATTTCCTTTGTTGAATTTTGCATTGTTTCATATTTGGCCAATGGTAATTCTTATGAGAATTTCAAATATGGTCAAAGGATAATTATTAGAAGTGTGTGGGAACTTTCTACTTAAAGAATAAAGACCAGAAATTATGATAATAGGAGGCATTGAGAATCAATATGACTGTTTTGAGGAGCCATTTCTGACAGTTTAGCTCTTTGTACTAAGGCCTATCATAATCACTTTATTTAAAAAACAACCCATCTAGCATGCTAATGAGAGAATTCACACCTGGGCAAGGAGGCACTCCTTCAAAATGCATTTCTCCTATGCTGATTTTGATTGTAATTTATTTGGGGAATACATCTTCAAAGCCTTTCCCGTTGCCATTTTTTTTCCCCCTGTGATTGCCTCAAAAACTTCCTGCTTCCTTTGATTATATATAACTCATACCATTATTATGATGACATTTCCTTCTCAGAGTCAGAGCTGGCTTTAATTTTATGCCCTATCTTGAAATGATCAGCATGTAACACAAATGACCATGTGATTAAAACTGGTGATTTTAATTACCACTTTATAATTTTTCCCTCCCTGAATGTCTATTAGAAATAAAAGGAAAGTATGGAACTAAAAATGCCTCGTTAGTAGGAAAGTTAAATGGAAGAAAGAAAAAAGATGTTCTTTCATTTATGGATTTTGTTTCAACAAACATTTACTGAAAACTAATTCTTGGTGCCGGGGATATATCTGTGAACCAAAACAGATCAAAACATCCTACCAACATGGACTTTATATTTCAGTGGGGCAAGAATAATCACAAAAAATGAGAAATATAGAGAGTATATTAAAAGACAATAAGTTGTCTTTCCCCGCAAAGCGGGGAAAAAGAGCAAAGCAGAGTTGGGGAATGTGTGGGAAAATTGCAGTTTTCAACTGGGAAGATGATATTTAAGTAGACATTTGGAGGCTGTGAGGGAGTTCACCTTGTGGGCATGCGAAAAGACCATCCTAGGATAAGAGAATGTCCTAGGCCTTTGCTTCCCATGAGTTATATGAAAAATGAGGCCAGTTACTGAGTAGAGAGAGGTAGGGAAGTAGGAAATGAGCTCTGAAAGGTAAGAGAGACTAATCTTAAAGGCCATTATAAAAACTGACTTTTATGCTGAGTGAAATGGAAAACTGTTTCATCTATTTCATGGTTTTGAACAAAGGAATGACTGTCATCTTATTTGTTAAAAGGATGCAAGGTTGCGACTAGACTAATGGAGAAACAAAGTAGAAATAGGAAGTTTTTCAATAATACAGATAAAGGATGATGGAAGCTTGGTCCAGAGTGATAACAATGGGGATGATGAGAAATAGCCCTCATATAGTTGAAGGTAGAGCAGATAAAATTTGCTGATGAATTAGGTATACTGCTGAGAGACAGAAAATCATCAAGGATGAATGCAAGTATCTTGGCTTCAATAAATGGAAGGTTAATGAAACTGGATGAAGGAACCAAGTCAAGTAATTTTATAGGAAAATGGGTTCATTTAAATTATTACATAAGTTGCTGAGATATATTCCAAGAGGTTAGCCATTATCATTCATGGCACAAGAATTTATCTATTTTTATGTTTAATGTTGACCTCATTTTAATGTTTTCCCATCTCTTTGAGATTTGGATTAAACAAGATTGAGAGCTCATCATTTAAGTCACTATCTAATTTTGTTGCTGTTGTTGATTTTCTGATTATGACTCTAATTACTGAAATTAATGAGAACTAGTTTTTGGGAAGATGGCTTAGAGTCATTTCGCAAATACTAGTTCTATTTTGTTTCTTGTCACAGCTTTCTATTTTATGATGAACACAGGTTAACAAGGGAAGACAAATCTTCAGAATTTTTGTTTGTTTAATAATGCTAAGGAATAGCTTTGTAGGAGAGCTTACTGAATTCCAGCTGAATTAAAGTATACTTTATTAATATTTTCCATTTTAAGTCACTTCTATGAGATAATAGAATTTTACAATAATTTTTCACATTTATCTGTACCATGATCTCTTTTAGAGTTCTGTTAACAAAATGTTATGGTCTTAATTTTGCTTTTACTTTTTCCATTTTGGACTCATATATTAAGTTTCTTGGAGGTAGTTTAAATATAATCCCTAATAATAATAACAGAATGGGTAAATTCAAACATCCTGATGTGGAACTTTTGGTTTTTCTGTTCATTTTGGTTGCTTAAATAATTAGACCTAATTTAAAACAGTTATTGTAATTTTAGAGATTTTAGTTGAAATAAAATACTTCATTCAATTTATAGATACTAAATCTGAAACATTATAATTTTATACTTGGAAACTCATTCTAGTTTTGCTTTTATAATTTTTACCATTCATGTTCACAATTAATATGTAGGTCTGTGTAACACTACCTCAGACTTTTGGCACATCTAATAATCAGATATTATCCTCACATATAAAGAGGCTGAGGAAGGCCAGGCACACTTGTCTGAAAGACTTGTCTAAGATGATTGCAGCATCAAACCTGGGACTCATCCCTCACTTCTTTCTCTCACACCTCATCTTGATCCTGTCAGCAAAGTCTGTGGACACTTCCTCGGGACATATTCCGAATGTGACAGCTTCTCTCTACCTCCATTGGGAAAACTTGAGCCCAAGCCACCATTATCTTTGGTCTATCGCTAAAGCTTTCTAACTGGTCTTTCTGCTTCCAACTTTGTCCTCCCATGATCTACATTCTTTCTAGAACCAGATGGAGTCTGTTAAAACCCAAGTCAGATATCATTATACTTCTGCTTGAAACACTCCGATGGCTTCCCAAGTCATTAATAGTAAGAGACAAATTCCTTATGATTAACTCCTTCTCCACCCATCCACTGCTTTGCTAAATTCATCTTCTAGCTTTCTCCCTCTTGTTCATTCTGCTCCAGCTGTAATGATATTCTGGCCATTTTTGAGCATCAAGGTCCAGGGTAGTCCTTTCTGCATGGGGATTTTCCAACCTTAGGACTGGGCAGCCTCTAAACTACCACTATCAGAGGGTCTCCATTTTGATGCTTCTATGTCACACACACGCACACGCGCACACATGCACACACACATCTGAGGCTACCTGAGACTGGTGTGAGCACCTGTGGACAGGGCTGTACCAACTCTATGAAGCTTCCCCAGAGTGTCTTTATACTCCCCAGTGGATAATGAAAAAGATAGAAAACTCTTTTCAGGACTAAGATAGAGTTTAAGTAGATACCTAAAGATTTACATTCTACTCCAAGAATATGCACAGATTATGAATTATACTTTATAATATATCTATTTTGGTATGAGTCTAAAATATCTTAAATTATTTAT
This sequence comes from Pteropus medius, assembly GCF_902729225.1. NCBI lineage: Eukaryota > Metazoa > Chordata > Mammalia > Chiroptera > Pteropodidae > Pteropus > Pteropus medius. The sequence continues at coordinate 3,134,404 of NW_024352787.1, read as the reverse complement.
ATCGGTAAAATCACACTCTGGGAAGTAGCCCCATAGTTTATCCTCTGGCTTCCAATATGCCCACCACTGTCTGTTTTACTTTTAAACTCTGATCTGGGTCAAATAAACCTGGATAAAGATGCCTAAGAAGTTCCTAACCTGTCTCCTGAGAGTTCACCACGGCAAAGCCAGCAAAATTGCTTTTGGCAAGAATGTCCTTGCCTTCTTGTAGTATTTTATAAAAGTTTACTTTAATGGAGGAAAAGGCTGTCCAGACAAGCTGTATGATTCATCTATTTCCAGTTACCCTGAAAGTGTTTCTTGGTCATTTTTATATGCCCTGGATGTTCTATAAGTAAGCATCACCCATGGCCAAGGACAAATTTTTAAATTGGAAAAAATACTGAAAATTGGAATTCTTGCAATTTATTATTTTTTTAAATCAACTCATTTAAACATTGTTTTCTGTTTTTTTTTTTTGTGCTGTTGATGTTACCGTCAATAGAATAATTTGATTGAAGTAAATATTTAAAGGTCATATCTAGATTCATCATGTTGTATGTATCAATGGTTTGATCTTTCTTTTTCATTGTTGAGTGGTACTTGATTGTATGAATATATCATAATAACACTGGTTTGATTTTTTTTTAATTCGGACTAATTCTGTCATAATTAAGATGTTAATTTAGTGATATTTAATTTAGAGACACAGAATAATGAAATTTATAACCCAGAACTTGGTGTTAAATTCTACACATATTAGGCACTCAGTGAATATTTATGAAGTGAACAAATGAATGAAAAGATCTACTCATGAGAAATAACCTATGATTAAGGAAGTTGGGTACATTTATCATAGATTATTTAAGAATATAAAAATATGTAGAATAAAATTTTCTAGCAATCATCACCAGAAATAACCATGATGGTGATTTTGCTTATATAATTAAAATCATACTGTACATACACTTTTTTCTCTTAATGTTGAATGACTGGATTAGAATTTAGTTTATTTTATTATACTTTATACTAGATTATTATGAATAATTTAAATAGTTCCCATTTTAAAATCTATATTCATTGCCAAAATTTTAGAAAATTTAAGTTTAATTTGCTTTATACATTAAAAAAGTACATATGTAGAAAAATTTGAGTACAAAAATATTAATATAAGAACAATCCAGAAACTTATAAAATACTTTGCTGTTTCCTCACTCTTTCTTTTTTGATCAATTTTTATATAGTTCAAGTTGTTAATATGGATTTAAAACATGATTAATGCAGATATAATCAGACTTTTGATATAAAATATTACACAACCAGAGATCTTAAACTTGATAGTTATTTCTTTTTCCCGATTTGCATGACCTAGCCAGTTATCTTAAGGTTTAAGGAACCAGTACATTTTAAATGTATTGCAAAAATTTCTTGCAATAAAATTGGCAATAATGTTTCTCTATGCAGCTTAAAAAAGAGAAAATATGTTTTGTTGGGCGAATTTAAGTTTCTTGGCGGAGTGTTCTAATCGTGTATAAGTATTAGGCTTTGTTAACTAGTTAACTGGAATAGAACAAAATTGTGATTATTTTAACCATCATTGAAGGTGGTACTAAATTCCTAGTGAACTATATGGTAAAGAATGTGGTGTGATGCATACTGATGAGAGAAAGGTGTGGCTGGGGAACTTGGGAAACCCTGGAGGGTAGAGTGTTACTCATGAGTTCAAAATCCACCTGATAATCCAAGCAGACTGCTGAGTTTGGGATGTGAACCCATAAAGGGAAAACTCAAGGATGTTTTCATATCAGAGGTAAGAAGAATAGTGCCCCTTTGGCTAGAAACAGGTACTAGAAGTATTTTTATCATTTGCATTTCAATAACTTTAGGTGGGGCATGGAATTTCCAGTTTGCCACAAATATTATTACTTTGTATTGTCTTACATCAGCCAATTTGCACATTTACAATTAGCCCCCATCCTGTAAAATAATTTGTTTTGAAACCTCAATTTACAACTTTTTATTTCCCTATTTCCTAAATTCCTTGTTTCTATTTTTCTATCATCTGAATGACTTTTCAGGTAATTTTTTCAAGAAGTGTAAATGAATGATATGTTGTCCGGTCCCTGATTATCTAAAAATGTCTTTCTGTTTTCCTCACATTCAAATAACATAACTGTGTGTAAAACAAGTTGTAAAAGCTTTGCCTCAAAACTCTGTACAATGTTGATCCATTGTTTTATATTAGATTGACAATACTGGAAAGATTTTATCCATTTTGTTTAGAACTTGTAGAGCCCTGTATACAAATAACTAATATTATACAGATAACTTATATTAAGAAATATTAGTTAAGAAATATTTCTTTCATTGTATTTTTAATTATTGCTTCTGTTCTTGGTGATTATTTAGTAATCCTATAATTCTGAGAGTGATATTTTGTTCTTCATTCTTTATTTTTTATTCCTTTTCTACTTTATTGTTTACAAATCAATTTTTCTTTTTCTAATAACTTTTAGGAATGGTTCTGTGGGTTGTCCTCTATATCAGTGATTGAACTTGCCCGAAGAGTTAATGCTGTTCTTTGCTGTCTCCAATGAGGATGGCAGTACTATGTTCTGAAATTCAGCTTTCTCTCTCCACCATTTATCTCTGCATCTTTTTATGATGTCTTTATTCTCCACCTTTTCCTGTCTTACGGTTTTCTGTTCTTTCACAGTGACTATATTTACTTTCATCGTTACGAGAAGGCTGTAATACAACAGAGAGCTCTCAGTTTTCATGGTTTCCCCCCCTTATTTTTCAATACTTAACATGGAGACATGGATTTATATTTTCCATTTACTTAATCTGTGTTGTGGGGAGCGTTTCTAGCCTCATTTACATTTTCCCCAAGCATTTAATTTCTACAACCCCCCAGCAGGCTTTCATCTATTGTTATTTTTCAAGACTAACATTGGACTTCCTCCTATTTTATTGCTCAGATTTCTTACATTCAAGTTTCATTTCAATGATGAAAAATGGGAACTATTACCATTATACTATTTACCCAGTAGATATCTTCTAAGAATGGGATGAAGAATAGAGAAAGATAGGACGTATCTGTATCTAGTTATCTACCACTAATGTACAGAGGTGGTTGCAGAAAGGAGGAAAATAAATTGATCTCTTTCCTTTACATCTGAGAAAATTGTTCATACAAATCTACACAAGAAAGACAGTGATGAATCTCAGTTGACTGTTGCTTTTGAGAGTGAGAATTTTGCTGTTTTTCGAGTCTTGATATTATGATTGTAAAAGAAATATATCAAGAAGGAAAAGTGAAACAAATAGTAAACAGTAGAAAATAAAAAAAAAAAGGCAAGTAATATATTAGATAGATCACTTCTTTAATTTAAAACTGAACATCCCCTGAAGATAGCTGGAGCGTCAATGCATCTACCCAAAACTTTCCAGAAACACAATTTAGTATGATTTTTATGGATAATAGAAAAAATTGCTTTGGTAGTTTTCTCTTTGCTTATCTGCAAAGACACTATATTTAAACCTCCCCTACAATCTTGAGCTGGTTATCTCTCTCTCTGTTGTTTCACTGTTCTTTTGCCATGTACTATCTACTCACAAGAGTTTCCAAGGGCAGGAAATAACTCTTGGCTTTTGATTTCTTTCTCTCCTCCTGTGATGTTTACCTATGATTTAGAGAGGAACTAGGCTCAATGATTTTGTCGTTGGTATAAGCTCTTATTATTTTGACATTAGTGTAAGTTATGGATTACATATGCTTTTTTCCTTAGATTTGTTTAGAGAAGTTTTCATTGATCTGGATGGTTTTGTTTGTATTTTGTATTGTTTTGTTTTCTGGCCAATAAAGTTGCAGTCTTTAGAGAACCAGTTTCCAACTGAGTTTGTGTGTGGTTTTGACTTAATGGTATTATTCACAAGGACAGGATATGAAAATAGGTTTTTATATCATATACCACAGAAGAAAATTAAATCCTATTTTAAAAACATGTTTTATTTAAAAAGATACTTCATAGTCATCTTACATCCCATAAAACCCCACAGATATAAGTCAATTACTTTGTCAAAATATTGATTTTGTAGTGTAAATGGAAACATTTCCTATATAACAACTCAAATATAGGGATTGGAAGTTGAAGTTGAGAGAACAGTCTCATCAGTTTTTCATTAGTCAATGAAAGCATGTTATTATATTTTATTCATCACCATTAGCAATATATCTAAATTATTTGCATGGTGTTAAATAACCAAGAAAGGTAGCTATCTGAGAAGAAGAATTCTGGTTCTGATTTGCCCAAATCTAGCTGGATGGCCATGTACAAGTAACTTATCTTACATTGCAGCTCAATGTTTATATTTATAAAATGAGAGAATTGAACCACATGATTTCCAATGTCCAATGGCTTTTTCAACATGAAAATGTGCTGATCCTATGACTTGGAATGAATCCAAACTTCCCATACATATTACCTGTTTCATGCAAATTTCTGTTGGAGATCTGAGGAAATGTGTGACTGCAGAGTAGGCCAGGGTATGCTCAGGAGGCACAGTTTCAGAGACTGAGGCGGGAGACAAGAGCTGTTGCTGGAAAATGGTAGGAGATACAGTGAGAAGGTAAGTTCATGTCAGACTGTGGAAAGACTTGGTAAAAAATACATACATATATATAGATATATGTATATGTATTTATATCTATATAATCTATATCTATATCTATATCTCTATATCTATATCTATATCTATATCTATCTATCTATATCTATATCTATATCTATATCTATATCTCTGTCGTTTTTTTTTCCTGCAAGTCATGGGGACTTCATGATTCAAGTGTGGACCAAACTGTGGTATGGTTGGGGAGGAACAGGCAGGAGTAGAGGCCTAGAGGTTCTGGCAATAGCCTAGATGCAAAGCGATGAGAACTTGGACCAAGAGAGACAGGTATTTGGAGATTCAAGAGAGATTTTAATGGAAGTATAGCTAGGATTCCGTGATAATTAGATCATAAATAGTGAAAGATACCACGACTTAAGAATCATAAGGATAAAGAGAGACGTGTGCAAAGACAAATGTTTCCTTCTAGAAACTTTGGAAATACTATTTGAATGTATCATCTGGAAATCAAAAAGCATATTAGAGGGGATAAGCATTGTACTATTTATTTGACCTCATAAGCTTTTTTGATGGGAGCTTTATTCTTTTGTAACTTAAAAGAATAAATATATTTGATAGTGAAAAACTCATGCCCGTTAGTGTCTTTAGTACTCACTTTCTGGTAAAATAGCACTGTTATAAATAAGGTTACTTCACTGGTTCTTCTATTTTTGAAAGCCTAATTGGTTTCCCATTGAAAATTAAGAACCTGATGCAAATTAGATGTCAGAGAAAGCAATAGCTTTTAAAGATGTTCTCAAATCACATGCTATATTAACAATGATAAAGAACTTTAAATACTTGTTAAGGCATTTATTAGACACAGAACTAAGCTTAATTTTTTAAAAATAAAATTATTATGAATTAACCTCCTGTTTAAAATTCTCAGCATTTTACCATGATAATTAGTATGAATTTATAATACACTAATAACCCCCTGCTTAAAATCAGAGTATATTTTAAGCCAAATGTTATTACTAATGTAATACTTAAGTGTATTCTTGTGCACTGACATTCCTAACTAGTTACATCGGAAAGATAGTTAAATAAAACCAAGAGCTATATTACTCTACTCAAAATCTATATCAGGAAAATGACTTTTTAATATGTTGAACACAGAACTACCTGAATGCTCTTTAATTAGTTTAGATATCCATAGATAATGATTAAAAATGATTGATAGTTTATTCATCATTAAGTTACTTTGATGATTTAGTAAATCCTGGTCAAATCAGAGTGGCCTTTTTATTATATATGTATGTGTATATACATACATACATACATGCATACATACATACATACATACATATGTGTATGTACACACGCACGTATTGCTAAGCATGTGTTATTTATTTCTATTTTATGGATTTTTAAATAAGCTATATTACCTTTCTTATATTTCTGGAATATATTTACATAATTGTAAAGAAACTAATGTAGAAGAAGTAATTTGAAAGGACATTTTAAGTTATGTTGCTACATATTCAGAAACTGAGCTTTACTGCTGGTTGAAATAAGTTGTGATGGGAGGAGCCAAGAGTACCCGGCCTCCACCTGACTTCTGTTCCTAGCAACAGAGCATAGTAGATCATAAATGAATGATTTGCCTTGAGCTATAAGATAGACATTGTAAACCTTTACATTGATGTCATTGATCCCTGAAGAAAGGGATATTTCTGTGCCAAAAACTTCTACAAGTCCAGTCTCCTTTTTCCTTCATGTGAAGTCTACCCAGGTCTAATAGATGATGATAAATCTGGAAACTGAGCTTAAACTGATTAATTATTTCAATAATAATCTTTGGCACAAGGGTCACATTTAAACATTTGAAATTGTTTTTCTTGTAAACATTTTTGTTTTGAAAAGAGAGTGGCAATATACTATAACCTAGCTGATATATATGAAAGAAATTACCATTCAATTTTTTTATGATATATAGTTTGTTAAAAGAAGCAATTATACATATTTGAATGTATGCTATATAAATGCCTTGATTTTTAAGGCTACCTTTTACTTTCATTTTATGTTTATACATATTTGAATTGTATGCTCTGTAAATGTCTTGATTTGTAAAGCTACCTTTTATTTTTGTTTTATGTTTTTCTTGTAAATACAGTATACAGATGATCCTCTACTTATGATGGGATTGTGTCCCAATAAACACATTGTAAATTGAAAATATCATGTTAAAAATGCATTAATTACACCTAACTTTCCAAATATCGTAGTCCACCTTAAACATGCTTGAAACACTTACATAGGAGGTGGGCAAAATCATCTCACTGCCCACTGCCTCTTTCAGCATCAGAAGAGAGTATTATACCACATATCACAAGCCCAGGAAAGAGCTTTAAATTCCAAGAATGGTTTCTACTGAAAGCATATCGCTTTTGCCAATACAAAAAGTTGAAAAATTATAAGTCAAACCATAGTAAGTTGGGGACCACCTGCCTATGTAAACTTTACATGCACCTGTTTTGTTTTTTTGAAATATGCATAGTAGAGGTAGAGTTTTCTTTTGAACTGATTAAAAACTGTCTTGAAGAGAGTCCTCAATTTGTATTAAATGTAATGAAAGCAAATGCAACATAAAATGAATATTTTATTACATCAAAATCCTGGTGTTCACGTGTAATGTTCTTAAGATTAACCTAAGCAATAAATCTACTTCGAGATTTTTATGGAACATTTAAACCCCTTCTAAGCCCTTGAGGCAAATTGTCCTCAGACCTCTGGAAGAGACAGTGAGAGTCGCTATTTCTTTAGGCCACTCTCAGCTGAGGCTCACTTTGTACTTTGTGTCTCAAGAACACGAGCAATCTTTTATTCCAACTATGTTGATGATCAGCTCAGTATACTCGAAGTAGGGGCTCATCTGAAGCCAATCATCTCTGTCTTTACATAGCTCATTAAAGATCCTTTATTTTTATGCTTTACTTCAGTTTGTACTCTGAGCTCTGATAATTTTTCATGAGGAAATCATGTTCCAGGTGTACACCTGGTGGTATCTTAGTTATTTTTGAGACCCATCTCAAATTTCTTCCCTAACACCATCATTCATTCAAATGATGTAATTCTTCAACATCCTTTGCTAGTCTTGGCACCTGGGTAAATTGAAATAGTTAACTCTCGAAAAGAATGGCTTCTCAAAGAAAAATGGTTTCAGTTTTGGACATACATTGTTTGTAAGGTTCCACTATATCAACTAAGTGAAGATGTTTAATAAGTAGTTAAATACATTTGGATTTGTCATCAGTATACAGGTGATATTTGAAGTTAGGGATTTGAAAAAGGCCATTTAATGTATGTAGTGAGATAAATAGAATGTTAAGGAAGAACTCATAGATTATACTACATTTAAGGGTTGTTGGATATAATAAAGGGCCAAATTAAAATATTTGTAGTCATAAAAATAAAATAAAACTCTGAATATACTGGTAGTATATGCTCCTTTTAGAAAATATGAGAAGTAGAGAAAAACAAAGAATAAAGTTAGAATCACTTATAACTTCATGAACTAGATCACTATTAATTTTATTCTCTTTGATTTTTTAAATTTATATTTGAAAGAGGAATTTATAATTACAGTAATTATAGTTTCCTAAGTTTTTTCACTTAAATGAATGTCTAAATTCTTCAAAAACATCATTTCTAGTGGCCGCATAGTAGTCCATCACATCAGTAGGCCAGCTTAGTTGCTGACACGATATATTCTATTTTCAGTGGATTCCCTTGCTTTCGGGAAGTTTATAAGCATATCATCTGTAAATTCTGATCAGTTTATCCCTCTTTTAAAATAATTTGTATATCTTATTCATGTCTCTTCTCTTATTACATTGCCTTGACCTTTAGGTGAAAATAAAATAATAGCGACAGTAGACATTCATTTTATTATTTTAATGGTATTGTGTGTAATGTTTTAACATTGAGCGATGTTGCTTGTCTATAGCAGAAGCACCTATTTCTGTATAATGTATTATATGTTATGAATAGGAAAATATCAATATTAACTTCTTAAGTTTGACATATTTTGCATCTGTGTTCAAAGTAAACTTGATTTAGAACAGCATTTCCTAAACTGTGTCTTATAGTTATTCATTCCACTGTTTTACAGCACAGTAATAATAGTCTGTGAATAAAAAAATTTTATAGTAAGGAGGGTTTGGAATATATCGATTTCTATACTCTTGGAGATTTATAATGCACATTATTTTATTATAGATACAGCAGCTCTTTAGTTCAATAATAACAACAAAAATGTTTAGAGCAAATTTCCCAAATTACTTCTTCTTGAGTTTTATGCATATTTTATCATTTTATTAATTTTTAGTTTTGAACTTTTTGTAATTTTTGGAGGGAGGGAGAGGATTTATCAGTAGCTGTAAGTGGATTTCCTATTTTAATGCAGCCTGAGTATCTTTTCCAGTAAATAAGGAATGCTTAGGCCACATTAATTTATTGTAAAAGCTGTATTATTTGGTTTTAATTTATGATTTTTATGCTTTCTGTAGTTTGGTTTCTCTGCTGCTTCTTGTCCATTCTCTTTTACACATAGACTCTTTGTTATTCAATTATCTATTGCTGCATAACAAACCACTACAGACACTGTCGAATGAAACAACAATTGTTGATCCTCATCATGTCTCACAATCCTGGGAGGTGACTAGTCTCAGCTAGGTGGCTTGGTCTAGGCTGCAGTCAGGTAGTGGCTGACGCTAGAGGTTTCTTAAATCTTTTTCCCTCCTGGGTAGTTGATACTGGGTGTTAGCTAGACTGCATCAAGGCATTTAGCCAGACCACCTACATATGGTGGTCTGGGCTTTTTCACAGATTAGTGCCTGCTAAAGAGCAAGTGTCCCAAGGGAGACAGACAGAACCATGCAATATTACCTTTTGACTAGCATTGGAACACATACAGTGTCATTTCCATCTTATTCTTTTAGCTGAGGCAATCACAAAGACCCACATGATTCTAGAGGAGCATGGGGGATAGAAAATGTTGTGACCGTTTTTGGAAAATATAGCTTGCCATGACAGGCATTAGATCATTAGTAATGATTCAAAGGTTTTCAGAGATATTCTTAAATGTATATTATCCATCCATAAAAGTGACCAAAACTCACTATTTTTTATTTTCGTTTTGGACGTCAGGGATTTTTGCTGATTTTTCTTGTTCATTTCTCCTTTCTTATTAATTTAAAGTGATAAGATTTTTCTTGTAAAGTATTGGTCAATCAACCAAAATATTGTGAGGCATTACTTTTGTAACACTTTTTAGAACGTTTATTTTTCTATATACGACTCTTCTCATGCTTTTCACTAGTCTTTGATAACTTGATTTCTTCATTCTTATTTTACTGGCTTTATTTCTAACTCCTTGCATATCCTTAAATGTTTGTTTTTTTATACTCCCATACACCAACTTAGTTGTTGTGTAGTCTACAAGCCACAGTATTTTCCCTTCAGAGATTCATGCCTTGCCCTCTGCTCATTGTGGGCACTTATGGCAGGAAAACTAGGAGGGAGAGAGAGAGAGAAGAAGAGAGAGAGAGAGAGAGAGAGAGAGAGAGAGAGAGAGAGAGAGAGAGACTAGGTGCCACTACTGTGTTGAAGACTGTCCTCATGTCTAGCGCTAATGCGTTACGAGACCATAGTACCTTCCATTTACCTCTTAGACATTCTAGACTTTCAGAGGGTGTTGCCTTCCTTCAATCTCATTCACCACCCTATGTCTAGTAGACATTCTTTATTGGTTTTGACATATACAGAGTTATCCATCATTAAGTTTCAAGAACATATAGAGCCTTTATTGCCATTTTGGGAAATCTTCATTATTTTACCAGAAATTTGATGGGATGGAATTGTATACTTAGGGTCACAATTATCTATCTTTATGAATCTCTATTTTCTTCTGAGTTAATAGAGAACTTTCTGGTCTCTTTAGCAATTCAATATCATATGAAATGTGACTATTCTATATTAAAAAGCACTGAAGAGTCATGGTAACTAGAACAATCCTGCATTAGATCCTGATTCAAATAAATCAGCAGTAATAGAAATTTTGTGGCAAATTGAAATTTTAAGTAGGACTGGGTACTAGATGACATAATAATTTGTTGATAGGAGATACAGACATCCTTACTTTTAAAAAAACCTACAAAATCTATGTATTGTATTAACTTATTTTGAAAAAATGCATATGCATGTGTGTGTTTCCTAATAATGGTACTTAAGATATAATAGTGGCAATTTCTAAATGGAGAGAAGATGATAGTTTTATTTTCTATGTCTTCTATATCTGTCTACCTGCTATAATGCACATATACTATTTTTTAAATAATAAGACACCAATTTTAATTTTTAAAAGAATTATTCACTTTCTTAATTTCATGGGCCAATGTAAAATCCATTGGTGAAAAGTGAAGCAGCTAATTTTCCCCTAAGAAGGAGGTACAACATGCAGACAAACTTTTGGTCTGTTTTCTGACAAAAAAAAAAAAAAAAAATGAGTTGTATTTACTGAGAAAATCAGTACAAATGTCTTCTCGCTGAGGAGAGTGTGTCTACATTTTATTTCCATGTTATTCAGTTTCCATATATGTGTCAGAGAAGTTCTTAGAAAGCCATTGTTAACAAAATAGTCTCTTTTTTCTACATTTGCTAAAATTATCGTTCATGTTAGTGGTAATCAGACTCATATAAGCAGGATTTGTGTTGTAGTGGCTGTGGCTGTCAGTGAGCCGCAGCTTCTCTGTAGCAATGTTTGATTATAGAGGCTCGTGTACTTTATAATGAGTGCTAATAAAATAATAGAAGCTTCACAGATTTCATGTCCATCTGCTTTGACTATGTTCTTGGCAAATGACATTCTGAACTTGGTGCTGAGACACAATAATAATAAAGTTATATGGTTGCCAGTGGAGGAGTTTCATGGACTTGTACAAATTAACTCAAAAATACTCTTGGTGATAAAAGAGAATGATTCAAAGATTCAGAACGTGGAGAAGCTAAGGTACTGAAAGAATTAACCCAAGGTAAAAAATATTCCATTAGTTGAATTAGGAATACATACTCCTTACAATTAATTGATGAATTTGTTCAATCATTTATCCATTTATTTACTCAATTCATTCAAGAGGTATTTTTGAGTCAGCACGGAATTATGCATCAAGTATTTGTCAACCATGAGAAATTCATGGCCACAGATAATTACAATACATTATTCATGCTATAAGTAGGTATTTACTCAACAGATATTTATTACATGCCTCCTATGTTTCAAATACTAAATTGGTTACTGTAAATATTGTGTTGAAAGATATAAAACATCCCTGTTCTCATACTAATTATATTCTATCTGGAGAAGTCATAAAGTTAATAAATTAGTAAGGAGATATCAGTTTGCCATGGGTGCTATAAGGAAAACAAGACAGACTGATGTGATCGGGAATTTAGGGAACTCCCTTAGGTTGTTGTCCCAGAAAGCTGAAGCTGACTCTTAACCTGGGGTCTGAATATAAAATAAGGCCAGCCTTAAGAATATATACACTTTCAGTAGAGGGAAGAGCAGTGCAAATGATCCAAGGGGGAAGCAACTAGGAGTGTTGCAGGAACCTAGGAAGTAGGTTGAGAGGTGTCCAGGTGCCCCTTGGCAGGCCTGCCCCTTCTAGCTGTGGAACCCAGGACAGGAGGTCAAATGGATACTCATATGCCATTAAGTATAATGAACTAAAGTTATTGATCAAACTCACGAACTGTTGACTGAACTATGTTCTCTTTTACTTTGACAAATGTCTTCATAAAGACAAGATTTTAAAATCCTTATAAAACTATAAGATTTGTATGACTAAATGTTAACAAAAGGTTCAAAACGACCTAATTTTGTTATCATTACTTGTTTTGGGGTGTTCTGTAAATGGGTCAGTGATCTTGAATTCAAAAGATAAAAAATTCATAATTTATAAACACTTCTATTATTACTCCTTAGATTTTATTTTTGCTTTCATTTTAGCAAAATCACTAATTATGCTTTAAATAAAAAAGTCACATAACATTTTATTGGCAGCAATGAGCTAAAGGATTGTGAAATAAAAGGTAAGTGTATTCAAAGTGTACAAAATATAAAATATGTCACCAAAAACGCAAGTCAAGGCAAATCGAAACAGTTGAAAATGTTTATATATATTTTCAAAAATAGTAGTTTTTCTATGTTCAAAATGTTCAAAATTACCTATAACAATAAAAGGCAAATATTAATATTAATTCATGCATATGAAATTTAATTAATTAAAAACTTAATTCTATCTATAGCAATATCAAATTATTTATTTATTTAATTTATTTTTAAAAATTCTATTTACATAAATATAAAATTATTTCATTTTTGTTTTATAATGTCTATATTATATTTTATAAATATAATAAAATGCTGGTATTCAGTGTTGAATAGTTGTGAGGGTAAAGAATTAGGATCATGCTGCATGTGTGTTATGTAACTGAATAGACTGTGTGTTATGTAACTGAATAGACACTGAATATACCAAGTTATATATAAATTTTAGACAAAAGTTTTAATGTTACAAAATATTTCTTGGCCGCCATGTATGACTATTGCATATAATATGTTAAATTGTGAATATCTCTGGAACCACAAATGAGGTAAGTAAGTGGACACATAACACTTTAGGGAAATCATATTTATTATCTAAATATCTATTGTATCTACTTCTCTTAGAGGAAGGATTTGACAGGATAATTCATGTTTCATCTTATAGCTAACATACTCAAATCCTTGCTGGCCCCCAAAGAAGTGTCAGTTGCTGATGTTAATGGCGTCACAAGTTTCATCCCTTTGCACCACTTGGACAAAAAGTAGCCTTTGTTTTGAAGACAAAGGCCAATAAATGTCGAGAAGTGTTTTTTGAGGTCTGAATGTTGGTAGTCACAAGTGCAGATGCAATGGGTTAGAGGCTATGCCAGGGTCTCTCAAATTTTTCTGTAAAGGGTGGCTGAATGGATAAGAAAAGAAATATTTTTAGCTCTCTTTTTTAAAAATAATTTTCTAATTTTCAGTTACGGTTAATATACAATATTGTATTGATTTCAGGTATACAACACAGTGATTAGACATTTATATAATTTAAGAAGTGATCATTCCAATAAATCTAGTAAACATCTGACACCATATACGATTATTATAATATTATTGACTGTGTTCCTTATGCTATACTTTACATCCCCGTAACTATTTTGTAACTACCGATTTGTACTTCTTAATCCTTTCCCCTTTTTCATCTCTCTAACCCCCTTCCCATCTGGCAACCATCAAAATATTCTCTGTATTTATGGGTTTGTGTTCTGTTTTGAGTGTTTATTTTGTTCTTTAGATTCCACATGTAAATGAAATCAAATGGCATTTGTCTTTCTCTGTTTGACTTACTTCACTCAGCATAATATCCTCTAGTTCCACCTATGTTTTTCAGATGGCAAGATTTCATTCTTTTTTATGGCTGAGTAATATTCCATTGTATATATGTACAACCTCTTCTCTATACATTCATCCATTGATGGATGCCCAGGTTGCCTCCATATCTTGACTGTTGTAAATAATGCTGCAATGAACATATGGATTCGTATGTTCCTTTAAAGTATTGCTTTGGGTTTCTTCTGATAAAAGTCCAGAAGTGGGATTACTGGGTCCTTCTTTGTTTTTTGTCATATCCTTTGTTTTAAAATCTGTTTTGTCTCATACAAATATTGCTACCCCAGTTTTTTTGTTTGTTTATGTCTATGTGTGCCTTTCAATCTGAAATGAGTCTCTTATAGGCAGCATATGGAAGGGTCTTGTTTTCTTATCCATTTAGCCATACTTTCTTTTGATTGGAGCATTTAATCCATTTACATTTAACTTAATTATTGATAGATATGTACTTATTGCAATTTTATTATTCCTATTTTTTGATTTTTTGTTCTTCTTCTTAAAGCAGTCCCTTTATCATTTTCTGTAATACTGGTTAGGTGGTGATGAACTCCTTTAGCTATTTCTTGTGTGAGAAGCTCTTTATCTGTCCTTTGATTCTAAATAATAGCTTTACTGGATAGAGTAATCTCAGATGTAGGTCCTTGCTTTTCACCACTTTGAATATTTCCTGTCAATCCCTTCTGGCCTGCAAAGTTTCTTTGGAGAAATCACCTGAGAGTCTTATGGGAGCTCTTTTGTAGGTAACTGTTTTTTTCTTGCTGCTTTAAGATTCTCTCTTTGTCTTTAATCTTTAGCATTTTAATTATGATGTGTCTTGGTGTGGGCTTCTTTGGATCATCTTGTCTGGGACTCTGTGTACTCTCTGGGCTTGCATAGATATTTCTTTCACCAGGATAGGGAAATTTTCAGTCATTATTTCTTGAAATAGATTTTTAATTCCTTGCTCTCTCTCTCTTCTGTTTGGTACTTCTACGATGTGAATGTTGGTATGCTTGATGTTGTCCCAGAGGCCTCTTAAACTACCTTCATTTTTTTTTTTTTTTTTTTTTTTTTGGATTCTTTTCTCTTGTTGCTGTTCTGATCAGGTTTTTTTTGGCTACCTTATCTTCTAAATCGCTGATTTGACCTTCTGCTTCATCTAATCTTCTGTTAATTCCTTCTTCATTTTAGTTATTGTATTCTTCCTTTCTGACTGGTTCTTTTTTATGTTTTCTCTCTCCATTTTTATGTTTTTTTATTTCTTTGTTAAAGATCTTTGTTAAAATTCATCTACTCTTCCCCTAAATTCATTGAGCAGTGTTTTGAACTCTGCATCTA
This sequence comes from Pteropus medius, assembly GCF_902729225.1. NCBI lineage: Eukaryota > Metazoa > Chordata > Mammalia > Chiroptera > Pteropodidae > Pteropus > Pteropus medius. Next base: position 3,118,956 of record NW_024352787.1, on the reverse strand, counting down.
GTAGGTTGTCTGTCTCCGTTTTGTTTAGTTTTTCTTCTGGAGTTTTGTTCCGTTTTTTCATTTGGGACATGTTTTTTTGTCTCCCTACTTTGGCTGCCTCCCTGAGTTTGTTTCTATGTATTAGATAGAGCTTCTAGGACTTCCAGTCTTAGTAGAGTAGCCTTATGTAGTAGGTGTCCTGTGGGACCTAGTGGTGCAGTCTCCATGATCACCTGAGCCGAGTGCTCCAGGTGTGTTCTTGTGTGGGTTATGTGTGTTCTCCTGTTATAGTTGAGCCTTGGTTGCTGTTTGCACATCAGTGAAAAAGACTGACTCTTGAGCTGATTGGTTGAGAGGACTGGCTGGTAACTACAGTAGAAGAGCTGCTGTGCAGGGGCTGACTCTATGGAGCCAGATTTGCTTTAGTAGGGCTCTGAGGGTGCCTTCTCAGTCTGCCCTTTGGGTGTGTGTCATTCTTAAAAATGGTGTTCTGGATGGTGCTCTGGCTCAGACCAAAGCTGGTTACTGGATGGGCAGGCTAGTGCTTTCTGGGAGGGGCCCTGCCACAAACTAAGTTCAGCTGCAGCCTATACATAGCATGAGCCATCAAGCAATCCACAAATGGCCACCACCCATGCTGGGCTTGGAGGTGCCTCAAGAGGCCAAGTCGCAAACTGAGAATGGCTGCTGCTAAGGCTGGGTTTAAGGCTGCTCAGCAAGAGGTTCAGGGTGTGCCAAGGCCAGCTGCTGCTTATTTAGGTTTTGTGAACATTTGAGAGATTTTAGAAAAGTCCACAGCATGATCCAAGACAAGCCATTTATGTGGAAAAGCCTCTGAAAGTGTCTTGGGTGGGCCTGCAAGTTGGGTGGGGCAGAATCTCAGGGAATCACCATGTTACAGTGACCAGAGTTAGCCAAGTTGATAGAGAGTCAGATATGGTGACTGCCTGCGTCTGAATGCTATGTGGGGAGAGGGCTCAACAAAGGAACAGTGGCCTCTGCCAGAACTTCTGTCTGGGAGAAAGCTGACCCTCCAGCCCTCTTCCTGAAGCCAGACAATTCAGTTCCTCTTCATATGTGCCTGGCACCTTCTGAGCTCCTGCCCCAGTGCTGGAGCCTAGAGCAAGTGAGTTCACCAGTGGGTAAGTCCATGCACTGGCCCTTTAAGAGGAGCGCCTAGGACTCCGGCAGCCCTTCTTCTCACTCAGCCACAATCTCCACGAATTTTCACATCTAGATTTTGTAGGGGCTTTTCTTCCCAGTACTGGAAGCCTGGCATGGGGTGTCTGGTGTTGAGCAGGGACCCCTCCCTCCCCTCCTCCAGGGCGACCTCGGATATCCCTTCTGATTTTTAACTGTCACACATGAGTATGGGATGAACCATTTCTGTGTCTCCACCCCTCCTCCAGTCTCAAAGTGGCTTCTTCCGTATGTTCTTAGTTGTAGGACTTTTGTTCAGCTAGACTTTAGGTGATTTTCAGTGTTGGTTTTCTGTAGTTATTTGTAATTTTGATGTGCTCATGAGTAGAGGCAAGCACAGTGTTCATTTACTCCACCATCTTGACCAGCAATACATTTTTGGCTTTCTGAGCCATATAATTTATAACACAATGCAGATACTTGGGAGTACAGTCTGTGCCAAGGGCTGGCAAATTCTCCTATAAAAGGTCAACTATGTTTGCAAAAATAGGCAGGCTGGATCTGGCCATTGAACTGTTGTTGGCTGCACCCAGGTTGTACTATGCCATCACTAAACTTCAGATCTCAAGTGAGAGAGGCACCTATGTGTTCTTTAATAAATGAATAATGAATGTGTTTTTGATGTGCTGAACTGTGGGGCCCTGGGCAAAGGCCTCATTGCCTCTTTCTAAGGGAGACTCTCTTAGGGTAGGGTAAAGAATTTAGATTTTATTATAGATAGGATAAAAAGCCATTGCAGGATATTCAACAGGAAAACATTTTAATTATGCTTCAAAAAGATCCCATGGACTGCTGTTTGGAGAATGTGAAAGCACAAAAAGATAAAAAAATATATAGGAATTAGTCTTTCCTGGGGAAATCAATAAACATTTCACAGAGGAGATGACATTTGATCTGGGTCACAAAGAATAAATTGCATTTTGCCAGACACTGAGGCAGGGAGAAGCATTTCAGACACAGGGAAAAGCATGTGCATATTGGAGATGATTTTAAAAATTCAAAGTGATTAGAAAAACATGTGCATGGGGCAGGAGATAAGACTAAAAAACTAGGTTGGATCCTTGTATGCTACAAATGGAGCATTGACCTGTGAGGAACAAAAAATGGAACTGGCAAAGTCTTTAAGTGGGTAAGGCCAGATTTTATTTTTAGGCAGAAAACTGGGACTGTACTCTGGCTATGGGACTGTAGAGTGAATATTGGACTAGAGCAGGAGAAACTGTTGTGCAGTAATCCAAATAGAAGTTAAAGAGAACGGACAGTGAAAGCAGGTCTGTGGGAATTGAAGGGTAGCTAGTTTCAGAAGATACTCTGGAAGTAATAATGATGGAATCAGTGGATGGTTTTATGTTGGAGATCAGTTAAAAGGAGAGATGACTCTGATAACTACCTAGGGAGTGTAGAAATAGTGACACCTTGCTCTGTGGTGGGAAGAGGAGTGGGGAAGAAAGGGAGAAATATACTGATTTATGGTTCGGACACTGATGTTAAATCTGAGTTGAGACATCCAGGTGCAAAGTCTAGCAGGATGCTGAAGATAAGGGATGTAGAACGAAGGGATATAGAATCAGCAGAGTAGTAGCAGCTGATGCCATCAAAGAGGCTGAGAAAACCCAGAGAAAGTCTGAGAGCCAAGAAGAAGATGAGGAATGGCTGTCTGATTACCATTACCTAATTATCTGAGAGGATGACATTAAGAAAATGGACTCTTTCTAATCCTGAGAGTAATTCTATGGCTCGGTATGCTTCATCCATTATCTCACAGGGGAGATGGCCAAGCAGAGGTGTATGATCCTCTCCCTCACATTACAGAATGGCTGGTTTTTATTTAAGTTTAATTGAAATGTATAGTTTACATGTGATACCCATTGTAAAAGGATGCTAAAATTCCATGAAGGAAAATATCTAAGTACACTGATTTTTAAAAATGTTTTTTTGTAAGAAAATTATTATATGATATCTCATACCAGAAAGGTGTGGTCAAAATTTTCAGCCTTCTAATATCATGGTTAACTATTATTTCTCAAAATGTAACCTTACTCTAAGTGATGTTTTAAAATATTAACTCTGTATTCCTTTGCATAGTGACAACAGATTGGTTTTTCATGCTTTAAATTTAGTCAATTCTGTCTTACATTGTTCTCAAGGATGCTGCAGAAACCATGAGTAAATGTCCATAACCATGGAGACATAAGTATCAGTCATTAAATAAAAGCTACCCACATGCTTGCAGTCTAAAGGAATTTGAATAGTGAAATCTCCGTTATTCATTCATTTAAAATCTATTGAGTGAGTATTATATGCCAGGGATTGTATTATTGGGAATAAAATGGTGAGCCTCTATAGTTAGTTAAAAGGCAATAGAAGAGAAGGCATTTCAAGCTGATGGACTAATGTGGTCTACTTTGGGAAATACAAATAGTTCTTTCTGTATGTTTAGAAGGCAGATATAATGGGAGAAGAGGCTGGAAAGGAAGATCAGAGCCAGATCCTGATGGGTTAACATGCTTGTTCTCTAGCCAGTAGGCCAGTGGTACTGTCCCTAGGGGGGCATTTTGGGTATTTGTAGAACATTATTGATTGCTATAGTGATGGGAGGTGGGATTTACTGGAATGTTAGTAGTTGGGGGCCATGCAAGCTAGACTCTTCACTGTACAATGTTAGAGCAATTCTACATAATTAAGAATATATTGTTTTAAAATAGGTATTTACTTTTCTAACTACCATCCTAGGTCATATGTACCATGAGAAATTTTGTCTTGTTAATCTTTGTACTTCAACACTGGCCATACATCCTGGATGTCAAATAATTGTCCTAAATTCTTTATGATCTATAGATCCAGAGTTTTGATTGATTTTCTAATGTTCCATCAAACATTTGTGCAGGGTGTCATATATAAATAAGTCTGGTCTATTAGTACTTATCCTAAAAAATAAAAATATAAATAAAAAAGAATAAAAGAAAAGCCAAAGACAAGATTTTGAAAACTTGTTATCCAGGTTGGGAGGAGAGTAGTTATAAACACTTTAAGCATAGATTAAAAATAAAATTTATAAAAATTAAAAACGTGTTTCTTTTGCATCACTCCAAAAAAAGTGAGTCTCTATTTCCATGCAATTTGCACTCTAGTGAAAACAAATGAAATGGGACATACAGAAAATAAAATTGAAATTCTACTTACTTTTGTACACTCAATGAGGAAGGTCACGATACAGGAGATTTTGTGAAGTGGGGTAACTTTAAGATCTGGGTTCCCAGGTATAATTTTGTAAAGTGGACCCTTCCTGTAATATACTCTGTCACCTGTGAGGGAAAGTGGTAGGAAGAGTATGAGCTTTTGAATCAGAAACATTAATCCATTTTTAAATTCTAACTATGCAAATTATAAGTTTTAGGCCATTGTCTGTGTTGCTTAACTTTTCTGAAGTTATTCTCTGGGAAAGGTCTAATGTATATCTACCACAGGGATGTATGAGGATTAAATATTTGCAAAGCACTGAGCGAGTATCTGAAATTTAGAAAGCCTTAGAATCAATATTGCTTCAAAGGGCGTGGGGGCAGCGGGTGGGGAAGCTTGCACTAAGCTCTGCAGGGTTTTCATGGGTCTTGGTTAAACTTAGTGCAACCTAATCTATCTATTGCGATTTGAATTGATAACCTTATTTTTTAAGTTTATTTGCTCAGGGTGGCAGGTAATTTCTTTCTATGTGCGAAGTGGGAAAGGCCTAATTTAGAAGCATTTTCAGGCAATTTCTTTCTTGGAGAGAAATAATGATGCCTGTCAGGGACAAGGATTAGAGAAATGAAAGTTTTTCTTTGTCACAGATTGGGTATCTGTGATACTCGTTATAGCATAACTTTTCTTTCAGTGGATATATGTTTTGATTGCCTAAATTAGATGATAAACTGTTAATGAATTAAGGCTATCTTATTTGCAGAACCTAGTACACAATAGATATCCAATAAAAATGTGTTGATTAATTTCTTTTATTCGTGTGAAGTGGAGAGTGTTTATAGAAGAATATAAAATTCATAATTCTTTATCCAAAATCCTTGGGGTAAAAGATTTTTCAAAATTATGACTTATAAAATTTAGATATCATTACAACTATATATTACCATATGTTATATATAAACAAAAGGATGTACATTAAAATGTACATTTTAATGTATTTGCAGGAAAACTATGATTGTTCCTACTAAGTGGGTTATGGTGATCATGAGTATGATGATCATGAAATGTGGTTCCAAACCTACATAGTTTTGTTTCTTTGCTTATCAGAGTTTCTCTCACTCCTCAAGGTGTTTTGATGTATATGATCCAGAAAGCTTTTAGTTTTATGCATTTCTTAATCTATTGCATTATATTGGCTCCTGATGCAGAAGGAAGAATGAGTATGCCATAGAGATTTCTCATTTATTTCCCTCTTAACATGTTTGAATCATCCACTTAGCCTTCAAAGGAAATATACTACATTGGAATTTGCCTTCGTTTTTACATATATTTTTATAGCTTTTTAACAGAACACCAATTCTTAGTAGCAATTTGCTGAGATGACCTCCATGTACTGGTTTGCTAGGAGAGCTGTCACAACGAAGTACCACACATGGGGTGTCTGGGTGTCTTGAACAATAGAAATCTATGTTCTCACAGTTCTGGAGGCTGTCAGCAGGGTTAGTTCCCTCTGAGGTGTGAGGGAAAACATATCTCCCCTAGATTTTTGTGTTTTGACTTGTAAATGTCTTTTCTCATTTCTCACTTCATGTTTACATGGCATTCTCCCTATGTGTGTATCTGTATCCAAATTTTTCCTTTCTATAAAGGTAGCAATTAAATTGAACTAGGAGCCCACCCTTTTCCAGTATGACCTTATTTCAATTACATCAATGACAATCCAGTTTCCAAATAAAGTGACATTCTAAAGTTTTGGGGATTGGGACTTCAACATGTATATCTTGGAGGTGGGGTACAAGTCAAATATTCAGGCAGGTAAACAATAGATATTAATGATTTGGATTTAAAAATTTTTTTTGTGTCTGATAATGATTTTTGGTTTGGAACCAACAAATTATTAAAATACTCAAATTTATTAAGCCCATTCAAAACGGAAAGAGTTTTCACAGTGAGTGAGGTTCTGTGACGATATATCTAGTCTGAGTCCTCTGTCCTGAAACAATGAATCTAGAACCAATGAGAAATTGTTTTTTCTGATTCATTTAGATGGAGAAAGAACACATTTATTGAGTCATTAAACTCAAGAATTTGGAGGTAAAGGCATTGGATTATGCAAGTAAAAGTTTGTGCCTTTTATTTTAAATTGCATATGGCCTATAAGAATATTCTGACATGTTTTAGATTAATATTTTCTCAGATATGTTCATATTGCATTTTTCTTTCATATGGTTGACTGAGGTTGCTTTGACTATTAAGTTTTATGTTGTTTTCTCGGTTTTTGTTTAGTTTTGTTTTTTTTTGGTATCTTAATTTTTTGCCCTTTCTTTGAATTCGACTTCTTTTTCTCATTATTGGCTGAAATACAGCAGTGTCAAAGACTGCTGTTTTAGGGCAGAAAGTTCAGATTTAAGTAATTAGTGTGACAGTATCTGAGGAATTAGAGTTGGAATCCACAGTAATATATAGGAAAACCCTGCTTTTTCTCAGAAAGCTGTAAAACAAAGCCCAATTAACATTATAAATGTGCCTGAGTAAGGGCAACCTCAGTGGTAGGGCTGGACTTAAGCTCTGGATGCTATAGGTTTTCAATGGCCAATGCCACTTATCCCTGGCAGTGTCTTCCTATTGGACTAGTTGCTAAATATCTCTCAAGAAAAGAAATAATTACAATAGAAATTTTTAGGCTTGTATTATCATCTGAATTATTCCTTATATATACCAAAAGTTTGTAACTGCCAAGATATGTGCGTGTGTGTGTGTGTGTGTGTGTGTGTGTGTGAGAGAGAGACTGAGAGAGAGAGATCAAGAGGGTGGGGAGAAGCAGTGTAGAGGGGTATGAACTGGTGAATTTTGCTCGATAAAGCAAAAATAACCTTTGGATGATCTTTGATAATGTCTAGATGTATTTAATTTCTAAATTTCTCATTGAAATGTCTTATTTTCTTACCTAGGCTACAAACAAGAAGAATATATAATATTTACTTGTTTTGATAAGTGAATTTTGCATTCTGAATATAGTTCTCTAATTCATATCCAGAGTTGCATGTGTTTGGGTCTTTGAATGCTATAAAGCAACAGAGTCTTAATGATTTGTGCTAAAATGTAACACTAACCTGACACTTCCCAAAAAGATCAATATGATAAGATTGTTTGGTGGCCCAATTATTTTTTTCAAAGTAATATGGCAGTGGTGATCACGGAGAGACCTGAATTAGTGGAGTTGCAATGTTTATTTTGAACTAATTTACTGATGTGGAAATCATGGTTTCAGTCCAGCAAATCCATGCATTTGCATTTTTTTTTTTAAATCATCACTTGCTGATGGTAAAAAAGAAATTAAGTCTTTCAATCTATCAACACAATTTTGTGCTTTTCAACAATTGTCTGAAGATGAGATAAAGTAATTTTAATAAACTTTCCAGGATATTTCACCTTTAATTGGATATCAAAAACCGTACTTACAATTCGTTAATTCTGCTCTTTAAGGGAGGACCAAGGAAAGCAAAATAGTAGTTTAGCACAACAATGAGTTAAATTGTCAAATAAAGATTGATGACTAACAAAGACCCCAAATTTAAGCCTGAGCGTCTATGCCAGCTTTTCACATTTGCTGCATTATCATACTCCTGCTCTTTGTGTTTCTTCAGATTTAATTTATATTCCTATAAAATAGTAATAACTTGGCGTTCTTTATATTAATAAAACTCAAAAATATTTTCTGGCAATATACATTAATTTTTCTCATTTATTATTGACAGATGTTAATGTTTGTTCATAGGTATAGCTAAACACAGTCATTTATGTTTATAATTGCATTATATTGATGTATCTTTGTTCATGTTAATAATTTCTTTCTTAATATCTTTCTAGAAATCAGCAAGAGGCCAGAGAGAGGATTTGGAAGACGGAGTTAGGGGTTGGATAAATGGACAATCAGGATATCTTGATAGGCTTTATCTTTGGAGTGAGAGTTGTAGTCATTAATACATTAACAGAGGCCCTTGGTGGGGTTAGGGGTTAGATAAATGGACAATCAGGGTGTCTTGATAGGCTTTATCTTTGGAGTGAGAGTTGTAGTCATTAACACATTAACAGAGGCCCTTGGTGGGAAGGGAAGAAGACTGGTTAGTATGTGATCACACTGATGAGGAGGATACATTAGAAAGGAACCTAGGTGTTTAGCTCTTCTTGCTCTTACTTAGCCTGATTGTCAGACTCTGGACCCCTCTGAGTGAATGACTTTCTTCATGCTATAATAGCTTCCACATAGCTACCTGGCAGGCTCTCATAGACTTTGAGGAACAAAGGTTTTCAGATTTAATTAAGATGCTTGAGTCATGTAATATATTTGTTTAATGTAAAACATACCTCCAGAATCAAGGGGAACGATAAGTATACATTGCACTGCTCTAAATTGTATTAGTATGATTGCTAATCAAACACATACAATTTCTACGAGCAATATAATGTGTTTACATCCCCATTACCCTGCCTCTACATGTTCCTTTCTATTCTTTGCTAGCTTGTTAAGAAATTTTCATAATAGATAGCACAGCATTGTGTAATAATCGACATCAGAGAAATGAGTTGTGCTAATGGTTTCTTTATATCTTAATGGAGTCCTATCCCAGACTTTTGTGCCATTTTTTTACATTTTCATCACTCTTTGTGAAATTTGAAAAACTCAATGTTTGTGGAAGAGATTAGTCATTCCTATTTCAGTCATCCTGTGAGAATCAAAACTTCTGTGTGTATTTACATGTATTTAGGACTGTGTTATAGCCTTTCTTTCATCTGCACAGCAATTTTCCCTGGAATCATTCCTAAAGGATGTATACTTAGCTGATATTGTGATATTCTCAGTTTACCTGTGCACTCACCCAGGTGCTTGATTGGAACATCTGAGATGATTCTTGGAACTTTATCCTCCAGCTTATGTTGTAAATGCTCAAATTGAACATCAAAATTGTTAGATGAGCAAAAGCCAACAGATAACCACAGACTCTGAGGACAGCTTAATTGACATAGATGTGAATGTCATTGAGGTTATAGCCACATATTTTGGTCATCGTTGCTGTTCTAGTGCAAACATGTTGATAAGAAGACATTCCTATTTGCAGGCTGCTGTGGGGAGTCAGAGCATATCAATGACATTTCTCCAGTAAACCTGGAATATGTCGCTTGACATGTCTCATCAGTATTTTTATTAAATTGAAAGGAATCTGAATATATCTGCTCAAATAATGTGCTTGGGATATGGTGTCATAGAGTTGTAGGGTACTAACAATGTATTTCTTTTCTCAAACGGTAGAGAGTGGTAATCTGAGGTTACAATCTCCTCCCACAAGTGCCTTGTGCAACCAATGAAATAGCTTTGAGGAATCATGAATATGTAAATAACTAATGTTATAGCTATGTTAAGACAGCACTTTTAAAACTGGGTTTAACTCAATGCTTTAGAGTATTCCTATGTCACCTGAAAATGACACAAAATTTGGTGCCTATGTATTGTTGTTGTTGTTAAGGAAAAGGAATCTTTGCTTTCACTTTTTTTACTGTGAAATTACATTTTATTTTTTTCGATTAAAGTTATTTGTGTGACATTGGTTGATAAAATTATATAGGTTTCAAGTGTATGATTCAGTAATACATCATCTGTATATTGCATTGTGTGTTCACCATACAAAGTCAATTTGTTTCTCAACGGGATTAATGATCTGAAAAACAATTGCCACTGCATGATGAATACACAGCACAGGTTTCTATGGACTACGATTAATTTATTTACACTTTTTCTTCTTCCCCAAAATAGAGCATTCATATAGTTTACTTAATAAAAGCAGTTTTCATAGTTTCTGTTTTTGTTTTTTGGTTTTGGTTTTTTGTTTTTTTCTGCATTTGGGAGGAGCAAAAAGAGGGGGAATCTTCTCTCGGATAATTAACAATTAGGGCAGAGTCTTCCAGTAAGGGGAGAGTACCTGTATAAGTGGAGAATCCAGTAAGAAAGTTCTTTCAATTGCAGCTCCCTGTGGAGTCATAAGGGATAACAGTTGGCCTTCTGGCTTTCCCTCAGGTGAGACTCGGGGAGGGAAGCACAACTGTTCTGGAGGTACCCCTGGGCAAAAGGTTTTAAGACTAATGGGCGCAGTTGGCTGGAGCCACTCTGCCTTGAAGGCTTTCACATTACCGACATCCTTTTTATGCAACCCACTCAAAGCATCCCAGAGCTAAGCTTAACAAAACTTGAAACTGTATGCTTGGAGATCCTTCTGGTTCTCTTTCTTTTCACAAGGACAATGAAGCAGCAGTGGCAATGGCCTAGCAGCTAGGTAACATTTGGGAACTGCATTGATATTCCAAATCCATGTTAAACTGTCCTTAGAGTCTGAGATAATCTGAAGTGGGACCCAAATTGTTAAATGACTTTGCTCAGGATTAACACTTCAGTAGTGAAACAGCAGGAAAGCGAAGCCAGGTTTCCTAGCTCCTCAAGTTTTACATTTCTGCTATGAATCACTCTTTTTGGTCAGGCATCTGTTTTTATCCGGCTTTGCACTTCTCTGGCCTTATTTGGAAAGTATCTCAGTTTTCTTGGGCCAGACTGCATTTCTTCCTTTTTAATTTCTCCCCCAAACCGTCTTTTAGAGTTATAAGATCTTCCTTTCCACTTCAAAATTTTAATCCTTTAAGGGAAAATGGCCCACTTTCAATATGCTGTCAAGTATTTGCATTCTAAAAAGAAACCTGTTGTTCAGGGCTTTACCCCCAGCATTTAGCAAAGTGTCTGACATAGAGTAGACAGCGTGAAACAGAAGGAACCTATTGGTTGAAAGTTATTAAACAATCGTGATTTAATGCAGCCAAGTATAGATTGGAAAAATAAATAATCTGAGTGGTTAGAATAGCTCAAAATGCAATAAATACTGAAAGAATGTCCTAAAAACAAATCCACTAAAATCTCAGGTTAACTCTGAACATGTTATTTTTCTTTTTTGGATTGTGTCTTTATTTTATAAAGAAAGAAGTAAATGTCAACCCCATTTTCATGTAAGGTTTTTGAAAGGATCATATGTGCATGAATGGACTTCATAGATTATAAGAGCAATATAAATATAGCACATTTTTTGAATTTATCATATACTAGAGTGCAGAGATAAACACAGTGCAGATACTATCTTGCAGAAGCTCATGATTTTCTCCTCTTCCTTTCCTCTATCTGATAAACTCATATTCTTTGGAGCAGTGTTTCTCTTCTTAGAGGAACATTTGTCTCCAGACTTTTTTGGTTGTCACAACTGGTGGCTTGCTACTGGCATTTACTTGTAGAGGTGAGAGTTGACACTAAACATTCTACAATACATAAAACAACCCCCCGAAACTAAGAATTGTCTAGCCCCAAATGTCAATAGTGCTGAGAGTAAGATACCCTGCTTTAGTTTAAATTTTATCAAATGTTTTTTGACTCACAGGAAATATTTGTTTTCTACTTTTAATATTATCCTAAGACTATACACAAATATATATTGGCATGCACGTCACTAATGTGAGTATGTCTCCTCAATTGACTGAGAGTTCCATGAGGGCAGGAAAGCCGTAGAGAATCACCAACCTAAATTTTTGTTTTTGCTTTTACCTTTTTGTTTATCATGGTACTTCACACATATTGGACACAACATTCATTTGTTCATTCTTTTATTCATTCCAAACTTGATTTAAAGCATCTATTACATTCAGCCCCTCTTCTAGATTCTGGAATATATCACCAGATAGAAATGACAAAAAGCCTTGGTCCACTGGAATTTATTCTAGCGAGTGGCGAGTTCTTACTAATGAAACATGCTTCTTAGATTAATATTAAGTGTAAGAATAGACAAATATCACAAAGGAACAATAATTTTAACCTTCTAAATTCACTGAGCTAGACCACAGTGTCTAACAAGTGAGAAAATGATGAATAAATTGAGCCAATTCATTGGCAATGAGATGAACTGGCACATCTTCACTGTTTATTGTCGTGCGTGCAAGTGCCTATTCTACTAAGTGATAACATTTTTACCTGCATTTGTGTTAGCTGTCATACAGATGAGAACTTATTAACTCATCATCATTCTTTATTCGACATATGGGCTTCTGTCGTGTCCTACATAGGGTGTGAACCAGGACTCATATGTGAAAATTAATTCTATGTTTTAGAAAAAAATACTTTATGCAAAAGGAAATTAGTCATGAAGAAAAGTTTGCTCTTCTTGGGAATGTTCATTTTTTATTATACATTTTGTTGTATTGGATATTGAGATAAGTTCCCTAGTTGAGATTTTGTTAGCCTGGTAGTGTATTAAGATGTGCATCCTCAAGTAATAGGACTTTAGAAGTAATGAGAAGTAATGAGAAGAAAATTAAGGACTTGCATTGTGGGTGGTGATGAAAGGTTAGGAAATCATGCAGAGAGCAAGAGTCTGAAGAAACTTTTTCTCTGTGGGGGGCGCTACCACCCCCAGGGGAGGTCTGGACATTTGTAGAGGAAGACTGGGAAGCACTCTGGCCTTTAGAAGTGTTAAGGACGTCCCCTCCCCCAAATTGTCTTTTAAAGTGGAGGAGAGTTCTGCACACTGAAGAATTAATTTCTCGGCATACTCTGACTTTCAGATTTATTGTTATACTTCACACAGAGTAAACACTTGTTAATAATAAACCTTACTCTTTTTTTTTAACAGACTTTGTTTTTTAGAGCAGTTTTAGGTTCATAGCAAAATTGAGAAAGAGATACAGAGATTTTTCATATACCCCTTTGTCCCTACACATGCATAACCTCCACCATTGTCAACATCATCCACCAAACAGTACATTTGTTACAGTCTATGAACCTGCGCTGACACATCATAATCATTCAGTCTGAAATTTACATTAGGGTTCATTCTTGGTGTTGTACATTCTGTAATCTAAACAAATATATTTACTATTATAGCATCATGCAGAGTACTTTCACTGCTCTAAAAGTCTTCTGTGCTCCTCCTCCTCATCACTTCCATCTCCTTAATTCCTAATCTTTTTACTGGTTTTATGGTTTTGGCTTTTCTAGAATGTTTTATAGTTGAACTCATATAGTTGGACTCATACAGTATGTAGCTTAAGATCTTTGATTTAAGTTTTAAGGTTCCTTCATGTCTTTTCATGGCTTAATAACGCATTTCATTTTATCAACATATAATATTTCATTGTCTGATTGTACCACAGTTTATCTATTCACCTACTGAAGGACATCTTAGTTGCTTTCAAGTTTTGGTATTGTGAATAAGCTTCTGTAAACATATGTGCAGGTTTTTGTATGGACATACGTTTTCAGTTCCTTTGGGTAAATATCACTGAACAAGATTGTGGTAAGATTACTGTAGTTTTACAGGAAAGAGCCCACCTGTCTTCCAAAGTGAATGTACCATTTTGCATTCCCATCAGCAATAAATGAGTGTTCCTGTTGCTCCACATCCTTGTCAACATTTGGTGTTGTCAGTGTTCTATATTTAGGCCTTTCTAATAGGTATATAATGGTATCTCATTGTTGCTTTAGTTTGCATTTCCCTGATGACATATGATATGGAACATGTTTTCATGTGCTTATTTGCCATATGTATATCTTCTTTGATGAGGCATTTGTTAAGGTTTTTGACCCATTTTTTGAATTGGGATTTTTGTTCCTTTTTTAAAAAACATATAAATATAAAGTAATTTTTGCATGGTTTTAACATGTGTTGATTTTTTTTTCCAGGCACATACCTACCATGTAAATCAGAAGAAGATCATAATATTTTTGTTGAGAACTTTATCAAAAATTGTTCACCATTTTGGAAAACTTCATCACAAATAGCAACACAAATAAAACATACATGTATCAACTTGAATTTATAACTGTCATAGTCACGGTGATTCTTCAAATAGATTAGATAATTTCACTCCCAATTTTCTATAGTAAGTTCTGTCACTTCAGGATATATAGCTCAATAGGTATCTGATTATTTATTATTTCTTCTAGGATAGTCATACTTACTCATTTATATATTGAGATACATACACTTTTATTTAAAATAATTATCCTTCTATTGCTCCTTTATATTACAGTTAGAGCATGATACTGAAGTAAGTAAAATGAATTTTATTTCAGATTAGTAAATAGGAACTATAGAAAACATTTGTTTTAAAAAAGAGGTACTAGGGCTGCTAGATTAGGAACCACAGAGATGTTCAGTTTAATTCATAATTTAATGTATACCTGCCAGTTAAAGTAGTATGGTTAAGTAAACATCATCACCTCCATCAGCAAGAATACCAGCCTGGAAAGGGAAGTTATATTACCTGCTAATGCAAGATAAAGGAAGTTGTAATACCAAGGATGGTGGCTGGCCTTAAATCTGAATGAGGAGCCAGCTACCTCAGAGTCTTTATGAAATGAATCAGAGAGTAAGTTAATAAAATGAAGATCCACTGAATCTTACAGAAACAGTGGACAAGAACTATGATTTTCCCAGGTGTATCTGGATTAATTGCCCAGAAAGAAGATGAAGTAACCATTGTCAAAACGCAAGAATTTTCAGAGCTTTAACAAACTAAAACAGAATGAGGAAATTAACACATCGACCGCCAAAAAATAATTATTCAATATCTACTTTGTACAATGGATTCTCTGAAGAAATTTTACCAATGTTTCATGTGATATTTGTGACACTAATGTGGAGTAGTTTTGCTATCTACATTTTACGGATGTGAAATTCAGGGCTCAAAGATATAAAGTGGCATTAGATTCTTTAGTACTCTTTCAATAGCAACTATCTTTGTGAAAATGCAAACTTCTCTGTAATTCTTAACAGTATATCTGTCAACTTGTCCAACATTTTATCAGTACCCTGTATGGGAAAAGTATTGTATATCAGGAATGTAAGAGATACAAAGACAAATGTGATTATTTGTTCCCCCCATGAGTAGTAAAATATAAGATAATAAAAGGAAAAAATTGCTCATGGAAATTTTAGGGAAGAACAGAAAAATTTCAACATTACAGAGAAAGCAACATACCAAGAAGATAGGGGCAAGAGTAAAATTTTTATAAGAGAAGATCACCATTTTAAAAGGACTTGAAGAATGCATTGGATTTTGACAAGACTGAGACAACAACTCACAGGTGAAATTTTCAGAGAAGGCAGTAGTTTGGTTTGCCTTTGGAAATTCAATAATGATGGTCATGCCAGAAGTCAAAGGGATCACTGATGACGGTTTTGAGCTGCAGAGTGATGAGCATCAGAACAGCCTTACAGCAGGAAAATTCTAGAGTCTATGTGGAGGGTAAATTTCAGTGGTTGGCAAAGCCACAAAAGAAGTAAAACCAAAAAGAACTTCATTCTCTTTCCAGGGAGTAAAAAACTTCTGTGAGTTAATGGTGTCCCTAAGTGATATGTTGAAATCTTAACCTCTGATACCTATTAATGTGAACTTATTTGGAAATTGGTTCTTTGTAGATATAATCAAGTCAAGATGAAGTCATGTGGGTGGGCCTTAATGACTGGTGTCCTTATAGGAAGAGATACATTTGGATGCAGACACATTGAGAACACCATGTGATGCCAGAGGTGAAGATTGGAGTGAAGCAGCACAAGCCACAGAACACCTACCTGAAGCCAGGAGAGAGTCATGGAACAGACCCTCCCTCAGAGCCAGGAGCTCCTGGGCAGCTCCATTGTTTCTATTAATCTCTAATGCAGAGTTTGAGGCTAGATTTATTATCTCAATTATGACTATCTCTTGTGTGCGATGGAATACTCAGTCTTTCATTCTTTTTTTGTGGATCCCCATCTCTTGCTAGCTATTTCTTCCTGTCTGGCTACTTTGATCTGTGGATTTTTAATCTTAGTAATACACTCATAAAAGTATGTCTTAGAGTAGAATTTGCATGTACTCTTTATAGTGACAAAGACTTGTGCATGGTTAGATGCTGGGTAGGACAGAAGATGGTGGACTTTGGCCTCCCTTTCTCCAGGGCACCTAGAACTCAGAAGCCCAAATCTGATCTTGGCCTCATCAGTACAGTGCCCAGAAACCTCAACTGATCCTTAGTTGGGAAGAGGCTTGGCTTTGTGCCCTGAAATGATCCTTTATTGGGTTTGTTTTTCTAAGTGTATAGTGGCAGTTTGGGGACAAATAATTTTTTATATGGAAGTATTTATCAGAATCTCCAGACAGTTTTAGTGAACTTACACTTCTGGGAAAAAGAGCTACGTTTGTTCCTTTCTGTTTACTATGGTATGATTTCCCTGACTCATGCTGGCTGTCCTGGGAGTTTTTCCTGGCATACACAAGCATTTTAATTTTATGAGTTGCCTCATGGAGATGGGTTGTCTCCATGAACCTTACTTCTCACCTGGCTACATTTAGAGAATTTGAGCCTCATCATAAGGAAGCTTTTATATGGCCCCAATGGTTTAAATGTACTAAAAGAGATAGAATGACTTAGGAACCTCAGATTCTCTACGGTTTCTGCCTTTCAGCTTAAAAAACTCAGCTGGCTTACATAGCTGAGCAATGGCCTAGGTCTGAACTACAGGAACAACTTCTAAAGCAACTTCTAACACCACAGTGATAAGACAGTAGTAAATGCTGCTGTGATGGCTCCCGGTTCCTCTGTGAGGAGAAGAGAGGGAAGGACGTAAAAAGGGAGGCTGGTCACTCACTGTGCACACAGAGCCCCTGCCTAATTGGAAACTCTGGAGGTGGGCCCCGCTCTGTGTTTTCATAAAACCTCCAGGTGACTCTGATGTTCTGCAAGTTCAAGGATCACTGGTACACATGAATATTGGAAGAAAAATAGAATTTAGTCCTGAAATGTGAAAATATTAACGAAGTAATATGTGTCGCTCTCAGTGATCGCTGATTCAACAGGACTCCCTAAAGGGCCGAAATCTTACATTCTCATATCTTCCAGGTGCTACTGTTGTTGGTGCGGTGATCACTCTTTGAGAAGGATAACTTTTTATTCTATCCTTTTTTTAATATTGTTAACATCAGGATAAAAGAGTTTACACACACATGAATCCACTCGTGTGAATATTTGTGTTAAATACATTATATTGATGGAAAGAGAAATGATCAGCAAATTTAAAATGAGACATTATAAATCAGACTTCTGCTAATGTAATGTTATATAAAATCTCTTCATTTCTTAAGAATAGGTATTAGCATACAGAATTATGATATAATAAAATGTACATTTCACTTAATCATTTGGAGATACATTAAAATTTTCACACTGGGTTTAAATATGTTGTCTTTGCTTTGTAAAGAACATAGGAAGGCCTGTGGATCTGCCTTTCTTTCAGTCACTGCCATGGAGAGGTCCAAAACTAGTGTATATACCAAAACAGTCAACTAAAGATAAATAGGATGAAGAATAAGTCAAATTAGGAAGAAATGACTTGCATACCTGGGAACACTCCAAGTCCCTACTCAATAAATTTGTTGAACATAAGTTATCGTTGATGAATGTAATGAAAATTTATGGTTCACATTGTAATAATTGGGAATATAAACCATCAAGGAAATTAGAGAGATGAAAAATGGCTAATATAATTCTTCTCTCAACTGCTCACTGGCAAAGACCTTTCATATTGATTTTGCCAATTTTGCATGAGTGAGGAGCAGGGCTTCAGTCAATCTTCTCTACTTTGTGTGGATAATTCTAGTGCTGAGCAATGTAACTATTTCTTGAAATGGCTGTGCTTACTAATAACGTATATTCTGAAGTGAACTGGCACACTAAACAATATTCCTTTTCCATTTTGGGATAAAAGAAGTTAAGAAACTTTCAATTGCAGTTGAATGAAACCATTGATATTTGGCTTTAGTATGAATTTATGAACATACAGTTTAATATGGGTATTTCTTGAAAAATAATGAAGGTGTACTGTGGATCCCCAGCCTAGAAGTTTTCATTGGTGTCTCTGTCATCTATCTACCTCTGAATTATGCCCTTCTACATACACCTCACCCTTTTTGGACTGGTGCAGAAAAATCAGTTTTACTCATGTTTTTGCCTCATTTGCATTATCTTTCCCTCATCGGTATGAAAGGAGATTCCTTCTTTTATGATATAAAAGCAGAGACCTTTATACTAGTAATGGAGTTACTTGATATGCAGTGGATGAACAAGAGTGTGATTCAAGCACTGAGGACAAGAATGCATCAGTAAGCTCAATTCATTTGGATATTTGTTTATGCTGTGGTTGATGTGCAAATGATTTTCTTTAGTTTTTATACAGCCATTTTGAACAAGTCTTTATTCTAAATCAGTTTCTCAGTTTACTGACTTTTGACTGGCAAAATTCTGGCATCCACTAGCTACTTATTCAGTGTTGCTATTTATAGTAGTTATTATAATCTTTTCCCTATTCCCTATTCTTTCCTATTCCCTGATGAATGCTCTCTCTTCACCATTCTCATTTTAAAATTCTTGAGGAAGTTATAATTTTATACAATGTGGGATGGAATGTTAAAGTATTATAGTCATATTACAAATAATGCTTAACTAAATATTTCATCTATTATGAATACAAGCAGATCTATGTGCTTGGCTGAATGATTTGTGCCCTTTGCCCCTCTCACCTAGAAAGGTATCCATTTCCTAATCACTGGAACCTGTGAACCTGTGGATATGTTACCTCCCATGGCAAAAAGGATTTCGAACATTCAATTAAGTTATGGACTTTTATATAGAAATATTATCCTGTATTATCCAGGTGGCTCAATCTAATCACGTGGGTCTTTACAAGTGGACAACTTTACCGACTGTGGTTAGAGAGGGAAGTGTGACTTTAAAAGAGAGATACAGAGAGATGCAAGGTTTCTGGATTTGAAGATGGAGGAAGGAGGCATAAGCGAAAGAATGTGGGTGATCACAAGAAGCTGGAAAGGTCAGGGCAACAGACTCCCCGGGAGCCTCCAGAAAGGAACACAGCACTACTGACACCTATATATAGACATATAGAACTGTGAGGTAATAATTTTCTGCTGTTTTAAACCACTAAGTTTGTGGTAATTTATTATAGCAACAACAGAAAATTCCTACAATAGAGTAAGACTATAAGACAGATTTTAATAATGAAAACTAGTAAGAAGTTATAGTGTCTTCATTTTGCTCCACAATAATAGTAAATCACCAGCAAACTCTTAAAGACTGAAGCGATGGTTTTTCCAAAGTGCTGTCTGAGTATCATAGTCACCCATCAGATTGAGGGGTGTGTAGAACTCAGCTAGGAAGCTCTTCTAGAAATTTACTTCTCTGTGTATTTTGCCATGTTTACTCTCAGATTTTGTGCTTAGTAAGAAGGTAGGATGTCTCCTTATCTTTCCAAGATTATTAAAATGTAGGAGGAAATATTGACTTTTTTTTTCCCTCAAGTTAATATTTTCATTGCTCTCAAATGTGTTTGTGATAGAGAATTCTGCAGTTCTCAGAAACTGCATGTATAAGTCAACTTTCAGCCAGGGCACAATGTGTTTTTATACTTGTTATTCAGTATGGAATCACGAGAACATAGCTTTCTTCTTCCCTTTCTTGTCTTTAATCCATACTTTTAATGTCTTATTGTCTCCTTATCTCTCTAAGAATTGTGGTAAATTCATAAGTTATAATATGGCAACAGACAATGCCACTAGTATCATCTTATGATATTATTTTCAAAACTGTTTCTCTTCATCACAGCCAACCTAGACTAAGCCTGAACCACCTCCCTTCCTCCCACTTCAGGGTGCTCTCAGTAGTTAGAAGTAAACTTCTGTTTTTCCTTTGGTTATAGAGTCTCACTCCTGTGACCGTTCAATAGCTCTGCATGTAATCATCGTAATGGCAGAACATTCCTAGGAATAACTGTGAAATGAGTATGCAGATTGGCTGTCACATCCCCTTTTGCCAAGAACTCTTACTATATATACTCTTACCTTTTCTTAAAGCCCCCTAACTTCCCATTAGTTCACTTTAGTGCTGACACAAGTAATTCAGTGAAAATATTATTTAAAAAGGCATTGATACTATGCTTTAGCTCAATGGCTTTTTAACTTTAGTGAGCACTGGAATCATCTGAAGGGCTTGTTAAACACATTTTTTGTGTGTGTCTGCAATATCTAAAATAGTCTCTCTCCCTCTATTTACCTAACCCCCACACACCAAGTCCAGGTTACTGGCAGCTGTTCCTCTTGTGCTTCTGTTAAAAATTCATCCCTCTGCCCTAATATATGAAGTGATTTCTCTTAACTTGATTTTCTTACTCCCAGGCCATTCTTTCTGATTCGTTTTCCCTTTATATGTTCTAATTTTTTTTTTTTTTTTTTGCTTCTGTTATTTTTGTCTTTAATATATCTTTGTAGAGTACAGACATGGAACTTTAGAGCTAGAAGGTCTGCTGGTGACTCTCAGATTAGATGTTGCAAATTTCCACGTGTAGAGCAATTTCCTTTCCACCTAGGACACTGGTGGGATGCAGAATATTCATTCTCTGAATTAACAAAAAGATATTGGAGTTAACAAACTTAAATAATTATAAGATAGCAAAAAAATGTAAGTTGTTATTACAAAAATCTAGCTTATTTCTCCCTTAGACTGAGAGAGGCTAAGAATGTAGCTCTAGCAGTGAGAAATGAAAGTTAGCAGAGAAATGCATGTGAAAATGTTAGGCACGGATCCAGGAGCAGCTATTTGATTTACTGACTGTCCCAGGCCAGTAGGCCTGGCTCAGTGGTTCTCAGAACACTGGTCACGAGATCGGCAGCCTCTTGGGTAGCAGTGCTCACATCTGTTACCGGGTCACATGGCACTCTTCAGCCACATACAGTATAGAACTTAAGAGGTAGCCCAGTAGAGAAGTAGATGGGAAATTGCTGATCTATGTTGGAAAATGTTTCAGGATAGGACAGATGAGAGACCCGTTCTTGGAAATTTCACATTTAAATAAAACTACTTGGGTTCTTTGAACCAGTCTTCATCCAGACATATTGCTGCAAAAGAAAAAAAATAAGTAAACAAAGTTCAAAAAGGAGTCATACATTGTCCTCACCTTCTCTTTTGGCATCTAGCTCAGATTTTACCCTTGAGTATCCATAGAACCTTATTTCTGATATGAATTTTGCTGACAGGCTTATATACTGGGATGTAGGGCCCTTTTTTGTGGGGGCGGGTACTTAGTTGTTGAACTATCAACTCTGGCATCAGAGTGCCCCACCTGGCCTCTTTGTGTTATTTCAAGTCCTTAGGATGCATCAAGTGAGTTTTAGTACAGGTTTTATTATTAGTGGATAATGGCATGATAGGGTAGAAAGAACACGAGAAATGGTGCTGGATACCCAGGACTCAAATCCTGGCCTAGATATTTTCCTTACCAGAACCTTTGTTCCAATATCTGTGAAATGAAATAATAATGGTAACCTCAAAAACTTATGAGGATTAAATGGGACATTATTTATAAAGGGCCTAGTAGGTTCATGCATGAACCTTTGTAGGTACTCAAGGGTAACAGAATTCTTTGTAGAACTTCCTGGCATATCCATCATTTAATGCTCTCAACAGCCCTCTGAAAAGCAGGACCAGGACTAGATTGAGGCAGGTAAGTTGAGTGGTGCAAAAAATAGGGTCATATTTTGTTTTTAATTAAAAATGTGACATTTAGTTCATTATGAATATTTTCACTTTGATTTTCATTTGAAAATACTGTACTGGAATATTATCCTGATTCTGAATGTTTTGTCACCCCCTTAAATTTTGTGCCCAAGGCTAATGCCTCACAAGCCTACGTTTCATTCCTGCCCTGGTGAGAGGAATAGACAGGATGGAAAGGATGTTTTCCTTATTTCATAGATAGAAAGTCTAGATGCAATGACTAATGCTGCCGCTATTATCCCCTGATTTTCTAAACAGCCAACATTATGAAGGAGTCATCTGTACAAAGCACCTGCCTCATAGCTACGCTTCTAACTCTTAAGAGCCTTCTCATTCATTTTTTTTTCCCAGCAACCAGAAAACACTGTGACTCCCTCAGAGGTTCCAGCTGACTTGTAATGTGATGACTTGTCACAGTCTATTGAGCCAGCTCTATCTCATTCTGTCGGGTCTTGGAGTTCTGGGCTTCTGGAGTGTACAGTCTCTAGGGAAAATGAGTTGTAGCTTCTGCATTAACAGTACATGGACTGTAATTCTCTCCTTTTGTATCTGCTGCCACATAGAACAAACATCTCCTTTCCTGCTGTTAGATAAAAGAATGCATCGATCTCAGAAAGAAGGGAGGCACAGCTGTTGAAGTCACGGGAAAAACAAACTTTCATTCTCCTCTGATGTAAGGTCCTCATTTCCTAGGCTCATCTTCTTGAGATGCAGCGTTTTGCTTTCCAGGCAGATGGCACACCCTGCAATATATAGGCCCCACCTGCCCATACTGTACATCTCCACATGGATGAGCAGAGCTGATGGGAATGTTGATTTCAAGTGCTTTGAATTGCAATTGTGAAAGTGTTTCAATGTCTGTGTTTAGCTAAGATCAAATAATTCTTTGCATATAAGTTTTAAAATTGATATAAACACCTTAGAACCAGTGAGAGGTTTTGTGCAAATAGACATGGCATCCTAATACAGCCTAAGGGCCAGGCTCTCCTCTTCTTTCTTGAGTGCATATTTTAGCCCCAGTAGCTCAGATCTTGTGATGAAGGGAGTTTTGCAGATTAAAAGATGGTAATGCTAGAGTGACAAGCCTAAGTGTAAGCCCTTTGATTCCCCCTTGAGTTTTATGGTTGCTCTGTATATGTGTATGTGAGCCTGTGTGTGTGTGTGAGCCTGTGTGTGTGGCTGAAATGTTGATTTGGGTGAGTCTGTTAAACTGAGTATTCTGTTAAAGTACAGAATGCTCCATTTTTTTTTCTAGGATTTGGTCTAATCTCAACCTTTTAAGTGCCCCAGTAACCAGTCACTTCCCTGTGAGGCTGCTATCATAGGACTGTTTTATTTCATTTGTGTTCTTTTATGTCATCTTGCTACTGTTTGGTACACTTGGTGATTTTACATGGTTTGTTACAATCAGATGTGATTCAAAATGTTCTGTAAATCAGAGTGTACTTGAAATTCAATGAAAAGTAATAATGATCATGAAGATACTATGAAGACTAGCATATGTTTTCATGGAAAGAGATTCCAACTTTTAAGGTCTATAAGTAGAATATTCAAGGGTTTTCTTATTGCAAGGCATTTTTCTAGGAGATGAGGAAATTCCAGACAGCAAATACATAGTTTGGGTCAAGTGAAGTCCTGAAGATTGTAATTAAGTTTATTCTTCTGAAGAGTCTTGGACCAAAGGTGAGATCCAAGCGATTAGTCACTATTCCTTCTTAGGTAGATTTCAAAGAGGACACTACCAAGGAATAAAACCTTGAGTGATAAGAGGTGAACATCCAGGAGGGGATGAGTAGAAAGCATCTGAGATTACTGTTGTCTTCCCTTGGGATTTTTTTCTATGGATCTCTGGCTCAGTACGACACCATCTTAATATGGCTCTCACAGAGCAACTCCCAGAGGCAGCAGTGTTCCTGGAGAGTGTCTGTCCCCATGCCTGGCTCACCCCACACCGCCCCCCGCCCCAACCTGCGCAACACTTATATACCAATGACCCACATAGAATAGTCCTAGAGGGGTATAAGCATTAAGGAGCATAGCAGATGCCAACAAAACATATTTCGGATTAACTCAAAATCTATACTGGATTTCAAATACCGTGAAGGGAATAGATATAGAGTTTCTCAAAATACCTTAAGGTCTTACCAGTTTTCTCTCCCATCGACTGCCTTCATGAACTGTGGCTGCTCTCTCTCCTTTATTTCAATTTTCTTTTCTGTAAAATTCCACCAGCCCTCATCCTTTTACCCATCTTTTTTGTCTTCCTTTTCTTCCTACTTCTTTTTTATTCTCAATCACAGAGCACAGCAATCAGGCAGAGAAATCAGAGCTCTCCTTGGAAGGGAGCAGAAAGAAGAAGCTAAATAAAGCCAAATAGATATCACCCAGTGGGCAGGGGAGAGGAAAGGCTGAAAACACTTTTATTCCATCATAAATATAAGCACCCAGTGGGCAAGTTCTTTGTGTTGCCAGCTGCTTAGTGTGAAGGGAATATGGAGCTGCAGACCAGCAGGAGTTTTGCAGTCAGGCACTCATCATCTTCATTTATAATATCACGAGTAGCAGATTTATAACCTTTATATTAATGTTAGGAATTCAAGTTCCCTCCCCCTCCCCACACACATCATATTCATAATTCTGTTTCCAGGAAGCTAATGAACAGATTTGTGATTTTAAAAATATATAGCAAAATATGTTAATTTTACTGTTACTCTTTAAAAAACCTTGATGAATAAGTGAATAGAAACCTCATCATCATGATTTTTTAAATTAATGTTTTACTCCTTTACAAAATGCTTTATTAAATAGTCACATGAATAGATTCAGCTATAGATATTTGATATTTGCTGTGGGCTGTATATACTCCTTTAGTTTTACATTTCTAAAGGTCCTTTGAGACCCAATTATGGACTTAACACTATTCAGAGGTCCAAAGTGGAGAGTGCTCGCATTGCTATACTTTTTTTCCCCCCGTTTTATTCTTTTATTGTATCTTTATTGGGATTTTAGCCATAACTCAATCAAATAAGAAAATGTACATTTAAAAAATTTTCATCTGAAGGAATATTTACATTTCTAATTTTATAATAAGAGTTGAATATGCCAAAACTTAGCAAACTACGAATAAATTAGGAATAACTTTTAGTGAGAGAATGTGGGTTTCGTAGTAACTGAGATTTGAGTTTTAATCCCTAAACTAGCTATACAAACATGAGCCAGTTACTTAGCATTTTTGAGCCATAAGTATCATCAGTGAGTAAAAATACCTATTGTCATTATGAGGAATAAATGATATGCAATGTAATGATATGTAACTGTAAGCCATAGCCAACTCATTCTAATGTAGCACAATTTTAATTTCATTTTTCACTACCTAAAATATTCTATGCTTGGTTTTTTTCACAATTAGTTCTACAGTTATTAAAAAAAATGAACAAATGTATAGAAGAGGTAAAAATTAACAAGTTTATATAATCTTCGTGGGTAGTTACATAATATGACAATGCGTAAATGCTTGGTAAACCATAAATTAAAGCATGAACATTTTTGCTACTTATGATTTTTATGTAACTGTATGGGAGGCATGGAAACCAATTTTATTTTGACTTATGTTAGAAAGCCGTTGCCAGATACCCTGTGCTTAAATCATGCTTCACATGGAGATAGTAATGTCTAGTGATTTTCTCTGTAACATGGATCTTAAGGTTCCCCTATAAATGTCAGGATTGCAAGGTGATCCCATTGAAATTCACACTGAGTGTTCATTTATAAGATATTTTCAATTATGAATAACCTCAGGAGCCTGGATTTTTATGGAAGCAAAGGCAAACAGTTACCGTGACAGAAGGGAAATGGATAGCAGAGCTGGAAGGAATTTTGCATCTGCTTTCACCATAGTCACCTTTCCTCCAGGCTTCCCCAAAGTCCTTGTTCAGCATTCGAACTGGCCTGTGACATTGGTGAGATAGGGATCAACTAAATATATCAGTGAAGTCCCCAATGCCTTAGTTCTCTTCGAAATGGACTCTTACTGTTTAAAACTTTGCAAAGAGTAGGATCAGAAACTCTTAAGGATGCTTTGTGGTCTGGAACCACACAGTTTGGGGTTAATCTTTCCTCGGAATACATTCATTTTAGCTCTCTTTCATTGCCTGGTGACCTTCCCTGGCTAACTGCTCTCTCTCTTCTTCAGCAACGCTTTCTGTTAAGATCGGTTGGTTGCACCTGTTTCATTATGCTGATGTTCAGAGCTATGTCTACACAAACTGCGCCCTTGGTCTCCGTGACTCATCTCTGAGGGAATGTGGTGGTGTGTCCTCTTTGGGACACTAATCTCTGGAACCCAGGCAGATTAATTAGATTAACACATTAATTTTTTACCATTCAATAGACAAAGTAAAGGCACATTTTCATTTCTTCGCTTCCAGTAAGTTTGTCTGAAAACAGATTATCTGTAGATAAAAACATACTCCTTTCATTTGGAGGCTCAATATATAATGGTAGTATGAATGGAAATCTCTCATACACTTGATCTATTATTGCTAAAAATTCTATTGGGTACTTGACACATAATACCTCTTTTCTCTACTAACAAGGATAGTTCATAATGTATATACATGTTAATTCATTTATTGACTTCCTCCCACACAAGATCATAAGTTCTATGAAGATAAGAGAAATCATTCCACTTTTGTTTACTCCTATATTCTCAGCATTTGTCATTGAGACTAAGACATAACAGAGACTTAATATATGATAAATGGTCTAATGACTTAAACAATCTAGAGCCTTTCCCATCATTATTATATATTAAATACTAAATATTAAATATGTGTTGTGACTCCCAAAGAAAATATTAGTTCTGTTTCTATTGGGCCATTGTTCAATATGGATAAATGATGGGAGTGAAGAGAAAAATAATTTTGTTTCATAAATTATACTATTCCCAAAACTTCTAATATTTTTTCTTTTATAAAAATCTCAAAATCAAATATTTCTCTAGCTTTCTACTCTGGGTTAGGTTCATTAAAATTATAGAATGAAAAGCTACAATGGGCATTAGAGATCTTTAATGCCGCTTAAGTTCTGAGGTATTTATAATGACACAGTTCACATCAATTTGCATATATGATGTTACAGCGGCTCAAGTTGTTTCTCAAATGCATTTATTTCAAAATAGTTTGTTCATTTTGATGAGATCTAGAGTAAGAGAAAAATATTTGTGATGTAACTATTTGATTTACATAGATGAAATCTTCCTGTGTTGCTTCTTCACTTAATTTTTCAAAATAGATATTAAAATAGAGAATACTTGTTTTTATTTATAGCAATTCATAATGATATTAAGATTGGGTGAGGAATGAGTATTTTAAGCTATTTGTCTTCCTCCTATTCTCCAGTGCCTTTTTACAACACATAGTAACTGAACTGAATATCTGCTGGATCCAAAGTTTTCAGGAATCAACTGAGCTCTGCAAGACCTCAGAATGATTGCTGGTTAATGAGGGTGAGATGAAAGGAGTTTTGCATCCAAAGTTATATTATTATATAAAAGGAAAGTACCTGATATTATGAGAAATAGTAGCAAATTAACCAATCAGCCTTTTTAGACTTAAGAACATCTGTCCTAAGTAGATCTGGCCATTTGACTTTGAAGAAAGACCCACAGGGCAGGCAACATAAGAGTCCTATTCTGCCCTCCCCTTTGAAGTGCTTGTTAGTTGTTTTTAGGAAAATCTCCAAGCCAGTGAAGTCACCGTGTGCGCTGTGACAATCATGTTACCATTGTTTGTATATAAATTGAACATATATGATTTCTGTGCTGATGAGCTGTGGATTTCTAGTATGCTCAGAGAGTGCATTCTGCTGAGCCTTGTCTCCAGTGGAAGGTTCCTTTGCCTGTGGGGAGAGAAGTCTCTTCTGGTCTCAGAGCCAGCAAAGCAGGAAATTGCAAAGCCTGGGAGACCTGGATGCTGCGCACTGGATTAACAATCAGAGAGGATTTTAGTTAAAATGGTTCAGTAGATGAAATTTGTTTACATCTTCGAGTTTCTTATCATTCGGTCTTCATTAATTCTGAAAGAAGGGCATCTGTCATTTATAGCTTAAAAAAGGGGAAAAATCCCCTGAGAAGGGGGTGCAAGACTGAGAAGATGCAAGAGCCAAGGCAATGGCTAATTTTCTTGCATGGAGTGTTTGCTTTTACAAAATAGGCATTTGATAAATGCTTGAGGAAAGAAGGATAGAAAAGAGAAAGGCAATGACATAGGTGTCTTTTGAAAGACACACTTTACATTCCTCTTTTTCTTAATTTTTTTTCCTTCCTCTTTTGGGGGTGATCTAATAGACAGTTGACAGAGTTATGTTGTACCTTAGAGAAAAGGTAGGAGAGAAATTCGAATGTGCCTGAAGTCAAGTGATACCAAATCAAAATGCAGAGTTTTATTTTCCAAATAAAGGAAGATGAATAATCAGAGAATATAACTGTTTCTGTTAGTTTCTCTAATAAAAGAAATGCCTAAGATTGTCACCTTCTTTGGTGATGCAAAAATAATAACCTTTGAGAGATGTCACTATAGAAATATCTATATCTTGACCTATAATAAATGCATGTAAGAATTTGAGGGGCTGATTATAAACACACACACACACACACACACACACACACACACACACACATGCACATACTCAAACACACCTGAATTCCATCTATATCTAAACCCCTCTTTCTCTAAAACACTGTAGCTGGCAAATAGGATTATACTAAGTCAAGCAAAATATGGGTAGTTTAATAAATGAGATAGTCATATGCTAAAAAGTTTCTAAACTTTTAGTATAGATTTCCACAGATTTAGGGAAATTGACCTGCCATTTTTGACTTTTCTTTTTATGTGCATAATGGGGAAGTTTGGGAGTTTTAAGATAGTTGCAACCTTTAGAATGTGGCGAGTGTGTAAAATATCATTTGTCTTTCCTATTTGCTATTTAGGATATTAACAAAGGCATATATTAGAGGAAAATTACTTGCATATTCCCTTTTTTCCTCATTTATTTATTCTGAAAGAAGAAGAATATTTGTGATTTAAAGCTTAAAAATTAAAAAATATTCTCTTTGGGATATATTAACTATAATAGATATATGTCAGACTATACTATTTTATGTGTGTACATTTGTATTTGTATATTTGTATTTGTACATGTGTACTTATGTTTGTAAGTATGTATATGTATGTTTGTACTTATGTATTCTTTTTATTTCTCAAATTAAGTGAATTTGTGTTAATCAGGAAGTTGGTTTTCTGGTTGCTCTTATTTGAATGTCTGACTTTAGATTCAATCTTGACTTGGGAATTGACAAGAGGAGTGGAGCAAAGATATAGCTAATGCTGAACATTAAACACATTGATGGTTTATTGTCAAAATCATAGAGAAAGAAAGTGGATCAGTGGTTTTCAGGGGCTGGAGGTAGTGGGGAATGGGGAGTTACTGCTAATGACGTTTCTTTTTGTAATGATGCAAATTATGTAAAATTAGAGATTATAGTTACACAACTCTATGAATGTACTAAATGTACTTTTAAAAGGTGAAACTTTTAATATGTGAATTATATTTCAATAAAATTGTTATAAAAATTATTTTAAAAATAAAGAACTCTATATCCTTTTATAAAACTATTACTTTTTATCAAGCAGTTTCTTCCTAATTCGTTAAGTTGATAGCAAAATACAGTGAAAGGAGGATCAGATTTGACTTTAAGTTCAAATATTAGTTTGTTTTTTACCAGATATATAACCTGGAGAATTAATTCACTTATTGAATCAAATAAGTTTTAGAAGGCTGATATTAAGGTTAACTATATATATATATATATATATATATATATATATATATATATATATATATGCATGTGTGTGTGTGTGTGTGTATGTGTGAGTGTGTGTGCGTGTGTGTGTGTGTGTATTATATATATATATATATATAATCTATGTCTCTATCCATCTATCTATCATCTGTCTATAGTTCTTGGCACATAGTAGCTACTAAATAAAAAAAGTAATTGGTTAATTGGTATATTTATTTCACATCTTTCTCTAAGAACTTTTCCCACCAATTAAATCAGTCCCATCATTGAAATATCATTCTTGCTTTTCTCTACTCGTCATCTGGCAAACAGCTAAGCGCTACCTGGCAATGCCAATCTGTTACTTATTTTGCGTGGGTGTATTATGTACACGTGTTTGAAAACATTTAACTGCCTGTGCATAGTTTCCCTACTAGGCTGTAAATTGCTTTAAATCAGAAGCCCTGTCTTGTGTTCTTTCCTATTGTCTAGGGAGCTCAGTATAGGGCTTCACTCCAAATGGTTGCTCTGATTTGTTAATAGATGAGAAATCTGCTTAAAATGCTATGATCAGGTGATATTGCGTGTACATTGTGAAAAGTGACACGTAAAGCATTTATATAGAATCCAAAATTAATATCTAAATTTTTTCTAAAGATTTTCTTTTTTCAATTTAAAGTGAAACCTAACATATTTTATTTGAATATACTTTACTATGATTTACTTCATAGCATTTTGTGACATTTAAAATATGTTAAATGACTGAATTCTTTGCTTTTCATTTGGATATTAAATTGAGTAAAGGCAAATTTATTGGCTATCCTAGACTGTGTCATCTCTCTGCCTTCTCTGAATTTCTTCCCATTTATTTTTAACCTATAGCAGTCTTCATGTCGTGCCAATCCTGGAAGATTTGGTCCCTCTAAACAGATGGAATCGGGTTAGAGGGTAGACAGCAACAAAAAAGAGAGATTGATATTACCGTCTGTTTGAGAAAATTTAGCTCCTCATCTCAGTTTGGTTGGACTCCTTGCTCTTATGATCTGAAAAGATCATTTATCTTTGTGGGCTTTTTAAAAAGCCTTATTAGGAAATCTCCCAATCTTACTCCCCACCTCTACTCCTTTTTACTTAAAGAGTGATTTCTGGCACTGGAAAACTATGATGCCCTTTTGTTGTTTAAAGTGCCAGGAGAGGCAACCTGTTATGTCCTCTAAATAATAGAGATGTTTCCCTTGTCCATAATACAAAGCAAGCTCTATCTGACTGTGTAGCAAGACCATTAAGTGAGGAGGGCCCTGCCCAATGGGACTCTGAATATTTGTGGGAAAGAACCAATGTGGTAGGGTGGAATTCAGCCAGAGTAGTTGCCAAAGTGGAGGTTGAGTAGATGTGGCTCGTCTGTCTCAGGATTCCCAGTGAGTCATGAATGATGTCATTGGTTCTAGGAACTGAAGAGGTACTTAGCAATTATCTAGTCAGTTATCACTTATTTTGCAGGTGAGGAGTCAGTAAATTTAAGTGGCTACTCAAGGCCTGACAATTAGTAGAAGACTCATTGATAGAAGTCATAGCTCCTGGTTCTTCCCTTTATGGAATCTAAAGATTAGGTGCAGCCTTGTATCAGATGAATGTGTTAGACTGTGAGGATGATGGGCTCAGGGAAGCAGTGACATTTCTGGGAATGGGTATGAATGTACTCATTTGCGGTTTCTTAGCCAAGGTAATTTAATAGTAAATATCCATCGAATTCAATTGATCAACAGATTCCCAGAGCACACCAATTTCCCACCTCTTCTATCAATTGTCCTTCCCTTAGCTTTAACTCTGCCAGGATATCTGGCATCTCTGTTCTGTGACCCAGGGCTGCTTCTGAGTGAAACACAGAATAGAGCTACACATAAAAGGACAGAACCATGAAAGGATGAGATTTAGAAAAGCTGAGTTCCCCTGCAGTTCTCTCAGGGAGTTCTTTCTCTCCCCATCACATTTCCTTAGAATCAGGAGTAAGTTGACTTCGATCTCAAACTCCCCTGCCATCAAACCATTACTACCTTCACCTCTTTTTAAAACCTCTGCTCCTTCAAGAATGTTGTTATTTAAGTGTATCACGTTATTTTTCTCTTCTTATTCAGAGACTTATAGACTATTCATTTTCTGTTTTTTAATTATCCAAGACTTTGGCACCAGGTTCACAGTCTTCTTAAGTCTAAATCCTGCTCCATTTTTAATGACTACAATCCATCCTACCCGTGGCCTTCAGTTCTTTGGTTACCTCATTGCCAATGTCTTTCTCCATACCACTTAAGCCACACACAAACCTTATGGTCATACCCGAATCACTGTATCATTGAAAACGATCCATTTCTAAAACCACTAATTCAAATATGTGTTCTGACCACAGTACTCTCCCTCTAGCTTTTGTTTATCTTCTTCCACTGGGACTATTCTTCAGCTTCATTCGAACTCCCATGTTTGTTGACACTTCATTTCTCATTCTCTTCCTATGCACCATTTCAATGATCCTTATGCCAGTGCCTTAAACTCACTTGACTCTAAGTGCTCATTGCTCTTGTCAGGCAGTGCTCCAACTGTGGAATGACCCAGTTGTCCATTTTCAGTGTTCCTGTACTCTCATTGCTAAATGCTTCTAGAGAAAGCCACAAACACTGGGAATGTATACATTCATTAGGACCAACCCCGGTTACTCCTTCAGCACCACCAAAAATCTTGCTCTGTTTCCCTAGTTTTCATTTTCTATTCTTCACATATCTGATCTTTCAGTTCTTCTCTGTCATACTCTCCTACTTCCTGGAGAAAATTTAAAAAATAAATGCCCTCAACTTTTCACTACTGAATCTACAAATCTAGGCACATCTGCACCCATTATTACATCCTTTCCTCCAATAAGGCCATTCCTTTCATACTTCCTCCAGATTCCATCCCCTTCTCAAAAAACTTACATTACTATGCTTACCCTACTCTTTATCACCAACATCATGGTCATCAGATGACACTTTCTGTAAATTAATGAGAAGATAAAGTATGTACTTTTTTCCCTAAATATTTTTTATATAAGACAGTATTTCATGCTGTTTTTTGTTTTGCTGCAAGCAAGTGTCTGACAAAAATAAAATTATTCTTTTCTTTTGAACTAAATATCAACTTTAACTGAAGGTATTGGCAATGTTCACACCTATGCTGAAATGAGATGACCTTCATTCTGGGCAATAATACAAGTCCAGCTCTTACCCTTTATAACAGAAAAAACAATTCTGCCTCTCTCAGCTCTGGCATTTAAAGTGTCCAGCTCTTACATAAACAAACAACAGAGCGTATCTGCAGTAAAAGTACAACATAGATAAAATTTCATTAAGAATGTCCTGGATTCAGCACCTGCCACAGGCTTGCTGAAAGCATCTCATTTTTGAGAAAAATATCTAATCAGTAAAAGTAGGAAGATTATGACCTTTAGAATCAGAGACGTGAATTTGAATACATGCTCTATAATGTACTAAATATGATAATTAAGCAATTTATAACTTCTCCAAGGGAGAGGCAGGACCATTAGGGGAAAATAGAGTGTCATCTCTCAGGGGAATCAGGGATGACTGGCACAGGCTGAAGTAAAAGCCTCTGTGGAATGGAACCCAGGTTCCTGAAAGTCTTGACCAGTAGAGGAAGGCAGGTAGTTGGGCATAGGGGATATCGTGGTCACACCTGGAAGCAGGGGCAGTGGAACCAGACTCTTCAGGTTCATAGGGAGCAGAAATGATTCATACATCCTACTGGGTGGTAGGGCATGAGTTACTAATATCCTTTTCTGAGGCAGGTTGGGTGGCTTCTAGGTCACTTGAAGCTCTAGATGAAGAATTGGGAAGGATAAGGATCGGAGAAGAAGGTTTGAGCAACCAACTATATTCTGAAAATTGTCATGACTGTGTCAGGTTGGCTCATTCCAAAGCTAAGCATATTATCATAATGCCTTACAAAATGTCTCCATTGAGTCAGAGCTGAGTGTTATTCTCTTAGCATCTTTCATTTATAGAGGACTGGTACATAAGGAAGTGTTTTGAATGTAGTAGATTATAATGATGCATATCCTATGCTTTGAGCATAAAACTCAAGTGGACATTTGTAAAACGTACGTGTTTATGGAGATTCTGATTCAGCATATCTGAAATATCACCTGGGAGTCTGTAATTTTATAAATTCCATAGTTGATTCAGATGCACCACATTTAAAAAGAGCTGCCGTATTAGAAAATATTATTCACTATGTTATCTGGTTCCCAAACCTGTGCAGTACAGGTCGGGCTATATTTAGGCCTATGGATTTTTATAGATTTCGGTCCAGCAATTAAAACTCCTAGGAAAATCAGCTGAAGCAAGTAACTAATCTCAGCTCTCTCACATTGCTCCCTGTTTCTTCTAGGTGACCTTGTTCAACTCAATTTTAAAATGCTTGTTTTGCATAACATTTAAAATTTCAAAGCCTTTTCAAATTATCCTAATAACAGGTTGGTTAACATTTCTAAATACATGTAGTCATACACATTATGATGTGAGAATAAGAATAGGAAAACGAATAGGTTTTCCTTAACCTCCCTAAACCTCATTTTCTCAACTGAAAATGGGAACTATATATAGATTAAATTGAACCACCTCACAGGGTCATTTTTATGATTAAATGAACTAATTTATTTAAAATACTTAAAATGATGTCTTGACTTATATTGGCCACTCAAATGATAGTTGTTATTCATGACAATAATGGATTTCATTTACTTTTATTGAGAAAAGATACTGTTTATGCCAAAATCCATTTAACTCTCTTCCAAAGGCAGCTTTGGAGTGAGAGACTAATAGTTCTATATCCTAAAAGCTTGGATTTGAGGATTAATGAGGTATCACATTTGAAAAAATATTTCTATTTGTTTTGATGATCTTTTTTTTTTTGAAATGATGGCACACTGCTTGTTGAGATTGCTATTTAAGCTACAAACAAGTAAATAAATAAATAAACTTGAACTAAGGCTGTTTTCAAGTCTATAGGGAAGAAAGGCAAACTATGTTTCTTAGTCAAATGTGTTTCTATTTGAGTAACAGCATGCATTGAGTTTTTAATTTTATTAAGAATGTTGCTTCAGGTTTTTTGGAAAATAGCACATAATTAGGAGGTGGTATTCCTATTATACCATCCTCCAGGCCTTGACACCACAGGGAGTTTACAATCTGGACATTTATTGCTTCCATGTTTGATGTACACAGAGAAATCTGTGATAATCAACCAACATAGCATATCCAGGGTAAAAACACTTGGAAACAGCCTGTCATGAATTTGACTCAAAATAATTTATTTTAAAGACTTTCTGTGCATAAGAACAATGACAGAGAAGACCAATTAATGTATAATTGGTGATATATATTTTTGTTTATAGTCTTAATGATAATTGTTTTTTGAACTTATTTTCTACTATGTAATTATTGAGTCTGTGATGCTATGACATGTGTTGGGTTAAAAAAATATTCTTATGGTGATACCAAAAAAGGAATCTTTATTGTTCATCACAAAGTAGAGAATGGATGAACATTTGGTGGGTAAAAGTGGTTAGAAATGTAAATACAGTCCAGATTTTACTGATGCTCTTTATTACAAGTTTTTGCAGAAAAAAGTAACATTTTTTTAGTAGATCTGGACTTCGGCCATGTTTTACACATAAGGACTTAATAATTCTGACTCCTTTCCATTCTTTTACTACAAGGAGTCATAGCAATTAGAATATTTTTAAAAGGAGGATTGTAACATTTTAGTTATTCTTTAGCTGTTCTATTATGATATAATTATTCCCTTGTAAAATGAATTATTATATAAGAGAAAATGGAGGACTTAAATTTGTAAATCATCAACTGCCATTTTATGTATTTTAAAAATTCAAATTATCAACTCTTATGGACAAAACAAACAAAGAATGTAGCTCTTGGTTTAAATATAAATTATGTTTGATGATTAGCCTATCTGTATTGCTCATTATTTTTGTTTGTTTTAATTGTCATGAGATCCAAGTCAATGCATTTGCCATGATGCATTTCCATAATGGACACAATGTTCAAGACTTGGTTACTTTTCAGACTTAGCTACTTAGACATACCTGCCCTTCAGGGCATTCATTGCCAATGAAGGGCCATAGTTTCTGAGGGATCATGATGTTCAGTTTGAGAAATTCTGGACACTTTTGTCTCTTATTTTGCCTCCTTTCTCTTTCTCTCCTCTGTCTCCTCTTACTTCTTCCTCTCTCTCTCTCTCTCTCTCTCTCTCTCTCTCTCTCTCTGTCTCTCTGATTCACAATGCATATTAACATATTAAAGAGTTTGGAAATACCTGCAGATTTTAAAAGCTGACTTATTTTTGTTTAAAGCATTATTGCATTTTCAATGATTACAAGTTATATATTTTTTGTATAGATTTTTGAGTTCACACATTTTCTCCCTAATCCATGATTTAGAGTTTAATACCTGGAATAGACAATATAATCATATTTATAACTTCTGATCTGAATTTCTAGGCTAGCAGAACAACTTTATTGGAGAGATTGGTTGCATATCCAGCTCCTCTGTTAGGGCTGGTTTTTATTACCTGTATTGGTGAGAATTTTGAGCACATTGTAACAGACCAGCTTGATATGTACAACAATATTTTATACTTTTATTGCATATTATGATTTGTAAAGTGCTTTTGAATATATGATCTCATTTTGTTCTTTAAATAG
This sequence comes from Pteropus medius, assembly GCF_902729225.1. Taxonomy (NCBI): domain Eukaryota; kingdom Metazoa; phylum Chordata; class Mammalia; order Chiroptera; family Pteropodidae; genus Pteropus; species Pteropus medius. The sequence continues at coordinate 3,082,305 of NW_024352787.1, read as the reverse complement.
CCTTATGACACTATGATTCTCACTTTATAGGCCATAACATCCATGCTCAGAGGAGAAGGTGGCATTAGCAAGGGCACACAGCTCTTGAGAACTTGTACTGGAACACAGCACTTCACAGGCCAGAGGTTCTCACAAGATATCTTTTCAAATAGCAGGTCTGAATCCCACAACTTCTCTCTTTCTTGACCCCTAAAAAGGACTAAAAAGGACTTTCTCCTAGGACTTGCAAAACTTTTACATGCACTATGGGGATTATGTCTGGTTCTGATCAATTTATACATGACTAAGATTACACTAAATATTACAGAGTCATTAAACTGATGGAAAGAAACATTTCATGTAAAAAATTAACACAGACATTTTTCATTTTATATTTCAGTTAACCAAAAAACAAAACAAAACTACAACAACAACAAAACAAAGTGAGAGAAGTAGAGATAAGGAGAGAGTTTTGATATTGGCAGTGTATTTAAATGTTTACTGTAGACTTGTGTTTTCCTCGTTCCACTCATAGGTTCAGGCGGTATGTGTAGTGACCCAAAGCTCAGGCTCTGAGGTCAGTCTGCCCAGCTTCAAATTCTGGCTCTGCCACCTAGCTCTTGGACCTTAGTTACGTTATTAACTACTCTGTGCCACGTTTTCTTCACATTTATAATGGAACTTTTATAGATGCTTAATAAAATTGTGGTGAAGATTAAATTCATTAATACATTAAAAGTATAGGAAGCATTCAGTAAATATTAGCTATTGATCTTTCATTATGCCCTTTTTTGTTGGGAGGTTTCCTTGCTAAACCTTATTAAGCTATTAGACTCTAAGTAAGTCCCATCACGTCTTGACCTGACACAATTGTCTAAGGACAAAATAAAATGGCATATGTGACAGTGTCTGGTATGTTGTAGGGATACGTGAAACAAAGAAATGTCAAAAATGAATCCTTCCAAGCAAACTTGTGTTTCTGCAGTGTGATTGGGAGGGGGAAAACGGCTAAGACTAAGAAATTGCTCATTGTATTTAAATTGTCAAATTGTGTCAGTTGATGAATTCTGTAATTCAAGAATTGCACAATTCTTTTGAGTTTAAACACTTGTTTATTTATAAATTCATGTTTTAGTGGGAAATTTCAAACAGCTCCATAGCAGGATAGCAGATAGTTTGTAAGCATCTCAAAATTTGTGACAGAAACTTAAATACCATTCGAGGGTATTTCCTTCCAAGAAGATGATCCTTAGAGAAATTAGAATGCATACAATCAGTACTATTTCTTGAAATCTCTGTGCTTTGACATTTGTTCTAGTGGTTTTCTCAGAAAAGCTTATGATTAGTCATTTTTTAAAAATTAAAGTTTAGCACACCTAAGTAGGAAATTCTAAGTATTGAGAGCTAATGGTGGTTTTAATTTTTTCATCTTTTCTTTCTCTTTCTTCCTCTTCCCCTTCCCTTATCCTCTTCCTCCTGCTCTCTGTTTATGATTCCATTGATTTAAAAGATTTTTTTTTAATTAAGAAGGTATATTTTTAGAGCATTTTTAAGTTCACAGCAAAATTGAGAAGAAGGTACAGAGATTTTTCATATATACCCTGTCCCCACACATGCATAAATGTCTCCATTATCAACATCTCCCACCATAGTGGTGTATTTGTTAAAACTGATGAACCTACACCGATATATCATAATCATTCAAAGTCTATAGTTTACATTAGGGCTCACTCTTGGTGTTGTACATTTTGTGGATTTGGATAAATGTATGACATTTATTCATCATTATAGTATCATATAGAGTATTTTCATTGCCCTAAAAATCCTCCATGCTCTGTCTATTCATCCTTTCCTTTCATAACCCTTGGCAACCACTGATCTCTTTATTGTCTCCATAGTTTTGTTTTTTCCAGAATTTCACATATTTAGAATTATATATGTAGCCTTTTCAAATTGGCTTCTTTCACTTAGTAATGTGCATGTAAGATTCCTCCATGTCTTTTCTGGCTTGATAACTCATTTTTTTAGCATTCAGTCATATTTCTTTGTCTAAATGTACCATGATTTATTTATCTGTTGCCTACTGAAGGACTTCTTACTTGCTTCCTGGTTTTGGCAATTATGAATAAAATTGCTATATATCCACATTCAGGTTTTTGTGTGGGCATGTTTTTAAGTGATTCTGTCTTAATATCTATCTTCTTCTGAAAGCAATGATAAAATACTTGGAAGGGGTGATTCATCACACCATTACCATTAATTAATACCTCAATATATATGAAACAAATAGTTGATTGCTTAGCATCACTTTGAGAGAACAAGCAGAGAAGGATTAATGAGGGCTATGAGGCCCCCAGAATAGGCGTATCTCATGCAGGAGCCAGAACAGGGGCCCTAGATGGAGAGATTCGAAATAGGGAGGGAGGGAGGTAGTGTTGCAAACTCCAGCTGAGAGTGGTTCCTCTTCTTCTTCTTACTATCTTAACTCTGTTAAATCTGACAACCCAGGCTATTATGTTGCTACATGACTTTATTTTTAATCGATTTAAACTTGTTTTACTCTATTTGCTCTTAAGACAATTTTTTTTTCACTGTAATCACCAATCCACTGTGAAATAACCTGATCTTATGTACTGCCTATCTTTTATTAACTACTTCATGTATTTTTGCAATATCTTGCTAGTGACTACAACTACTTCTGCAGATCACTAGCTTTGTCAGAATGGTGTTTATGAACCCTCTACACACAGTCAAAATAATCTAGAGAAAAGTCCCTCAGAGCCCCCAAAATAATAGAACCCAAAGAAGAGATCTAAATTATTAAGAGAGTAACTACTTATCACATTAGCATCAAAGACCTCAGTTTCTTTTCCCAAAGAGTGAGAAATATTAAAATTATATACAAATTATAATTTTTATAATACTCATGGCACTGTGTAGCTGATGCCATGGTCTTTTCTGTATCCTTCCCATCCTTGTCTTCTGTCCAGTTCCATAAGGCATTATCAGGTCATTAGAAACATAAATTGATGAGTTTAAAGGGTTAGAGACTATTCAGTGCTTATTGTGATACATCTCCTGGTGGCCGCATGAAGGATCATGACTGTTTTATCCCTGTTCCTGGTTTGGTTTCCCAGTTAAAGCTAGAAAAAAACTCAATAAAAACTATTTATTTTTGGTGGCAAAAAGTTAATACATTGCCAGAAATTATCATATTGATGAACAAAATTGTGAATGACTGCTGAAGATGGATGATTTGCTCCATCCATTTTTAAACGAGGTAGGTCTCCATTTACCTCAGGTACAGTAAAACTATTTTCTTGGCATATGGACAAACTGGAAATGGGTATTGATCGAATCAGAGTGCCCAGTCACATCACTGCAGAGAATGCTCTGTGAGGGGGACAACCAAAGACCTTGTACTCTGTATTCTTTTCAGAAATACTTTTCTATGGATGGGCACTATCTGAATAGTAAAATATCTTTTAAAAAAGCATCTGAAGTAACCTTGTACATGTTTGTTTGGGCTGCAGTTTAAAATCTCTATCTTACCTAAATATTCATGCCGCATAAGGAAACTACACCTATGTTTTGTCTTTCTCCCAGGTATTGAGAAGGTAAGAATAGGGAAAGAGTGTAGATTTTAAGTAAAGGTTTTTTGAATATGTTAAGTGAATTTTATTGGACACTCTTCGAGAGAAAGATCAAGGTATGTCACCATGGTAATTCTCTCCGAACAATATTAAGGAGAATACAATGAACGATTAAGCAATTAATAAAATATTTTTATAATAATGCTATTCTAAATGATTCCCAAAGTGAATGCATTATAACAAAGACAGTGTCTTCAAGTTTTTAAAACACGTTTCCATGGAGATGGGACTCTCAGCTTCTCATAAAGGGCACATAACTAAAATAATATACTAAAATGAACAATGACATTATTAAAAATAGAAAACCTAGTCTAAGTATATTCACATTTTAAATTTAGCATTTTCTGATTTATAATATGCAGTGTTAAGAGAACAAAAACCTACTTCGGTTTTCTTAAGTGTACTTTTTCCCACATTTTCTCATCCTTTGTCTCTGCCTACGGAGGATTGAAATTGAGCAATTGATGGTCACTCTGGTATGACCCCTCATTATTTCCTAGCTTTCACATTTTACCCTGCTGGATTCATTATCTCTAATACAGCAATCCTGCAAGGAGAGCATTATTATTATCATCTCTATTTTGCAGAAGAGAAAGCTGAAATTGAGAGAAGTTAACATATGCAAGTATTACGATCGGTAAGGGGAGAAACCAAGTTTTAGACATAGATCTCCTTGATTTTGAAACTTACATTTTCCTAGACACTGGGCTGTGTGATTGCCTCCACAGAATCTCATTCTGCACTAGCAACATAAAAAGTGTTTAATGAACACTTATCATGTAAATAAATAAAGGAACGAAACTCTGTCTTTATAAAGGATAAATATACTATCCTTTTCTTCTCCATGTTTACACCTAAGAGCAGAAAGTAGATTCTGTACTGACATGATTTAGACCCAGTTGTGTTATCTCTGTGATATATACACATCTTGGTACTCCGAAATGTGGAATGAACCAGGCTGAAATTGTCCTTGTCCACAGGGCATCTTTCCCTTTTTGTAGGAATGGCTCTTGCCTTCATGCCTGGTGCCATCTGCTGCCATTTTAATTGTTTTGTTTAATGTCTTTACATCGATTTTATTTTCTGTTTCAAACCTGTTATATAATATAAATCCACAGTGAGAATGTTCTGTTTCTAAACTTAAGTGAGGAGTTATGCTATTTCAACCATGTACTTAGTACAAAGAGATGGTTCATTTAAAGTGTGAAAGTAACTAAACAGGGCCCCGAGGTAGCAACTGCACCACCTTCCTTTTCTGAACTTTGCTGCTGCTTAATTTTAGAATGACTTGACTCTTTCTTCCATTTCAGTCTGCATATATTTTTTCATCATTCAAACTTCAAGAACTCTTGGATTATGAAAATTTGTGGTCAACTTTGGTAGCGTTTCTGTAAAGAATTGGAAAAGACCGGTGTGTTCTTTGTATCACTTCTGTCTGGCTTTGGAAAACTTGACTAATAATCTTTATCCTACATAGTGTATGTATTGAGGAAAGAGAGGAAAAGAGAAGAGAGGATAATTACTTCTTTAGATTATTTCTCTTAGGAATTAGTTAACTAGTCTGCAGTATACCTAATTATAAACAAGTTGAATCTTTTATTAAGATTATTAATGTATTAAAATGTTAAAGCAAAATATAACTAGTCTTTCGAAGCTCATATACTAATAGTAGATATGTAAATTGGTGAAAACTTTTTGAAGGACGATTTTGAAATTTCTATACAAAATACTTAAAAGTATATCTATTTTGACCCAAATTTTCTATTTCTAAAATTATATCCTAAAGAAATAATTTAGAACATGTATACAGATATAACTAATAATATGTTTATTGCAAGGCCCAGTGAAACTACAAACTAATATCAAACTCATAAAGAATAAATTTCAACTAATTTGACACTAGGAAATTGTTTAGAAAATTTACCAATAGAATAGAATACTATTTAGCCAACAAAAAATAATGTGTATCAATCTATCATCTGTCTGTCTGTTTGTCTAATCTCTTCACATGGAAAGATGCTTACAAATTAAAAGGGGTTGCGGAATATGATGTTAAGTACAATCTTACAGAAACACACAAATATACACGGTAAAGGTATAAAAGAATATACAGCAGCATGTTAAAAATGTAATATATATGGAACTTTGAGTTTTTTCTCATAATTTATTATTCCATTTTTATTTCAAAGAATACATATGGCTTTTGTATTAAGGGAGAGCTTTTCTTTGTAATTCCATCTTCATAACCAACAAATATTTAAACTGACTTAAATTTCTAATTAGTTTTCTGAAAATCAGGGTGAATATATTAAATTCTCATTGATGAAATTATACAGATACAGAATTCGTAAAATTAGACCCTAGAACAGAGATAACTGATAAGTGACTCTCAGTCTTTTCCACCCAAAAACTCAATTAGGTGTGATTGCATATCAGTTTCACTGGTCTTAAGTCTCCCTATTGAAATGTGTTTGATTTATACTAACTAGGTTAGTTCCCTTTACAAACTCAAGAGAACATCTGTTTACAGTCTATAAAACACTAACTTTGCATTCACATTCATACTTTCTTTGTTCAACAGAGCAATCAAATCATCATACACAAAGAACTGAGAAATATACCAATCGTTTTGCTATTTAAAGGCAGTCTATTATCCTCATGTGGGACCAAAAGGCAGTGGGACACTTAAATGATTGTGTCAGTGTCGTTGTACTTTCCTGGTGCTTGACCTATAGTATACACAGTTTAACATCAAGACTTAGGTAACTCCAAAATAAAAAAAAAAAAATGATTTAGGAAGTGCATAATGGCACCACTGAGTACTGACGTCTGTTCATCAGATGGACATTCAGCAGAAATGATTTTAATAACGATGGAGTGATTTGGAGAGGTCTTCCTTCACTTGGGGAATAATAAGAAATTCGGTAACCCTGGGCAATGAAGACTGGCTCAATACATTTTCAAGACAGATAGATCAGAGTACCATTCCAGAGCTTTCAGGTATGAAAGATTTGCTTCGGTCTCCAGCAGCTGGTGCCGACACAGCACATGCACACCAATTAGATGACAATTGGTAATAAAGTTTTCTCTACATGGTCATAAAGTTTTGTCTAATAAGATGGAATTAGAAGATATCTAAAGTTCTAAGAAATTGATTTTCTTCATTTTTGTGGTAATTTCTACATGTTATGAGTACAGATGCAGTGAGATAGGATGACTCGCTTGTGACCTGTGGTCTGGTCTCTTCTGTGATCCTCAGTGGGATCTAAGGCTCATCATTTTATACCCCAATTCCATAATTTCTTTCTTCTGCTGCTTCAGTTTATTCTAACAGATAATGAAATGCCTTGGAAGTACAGTAAGACCTCATTATAGCTTTTCCTCATTATTATATAACTCAAATGCATCACTAGCAGTATCATGTCCTTGAACATAACAATATAGAATGATAGGTCAATAACTGCTTGTCGTTATTATGGAAGAATCACAAACTAACAGGCATCTTCACAGGTCTCCCTTTTCAGAAAGTACTTGCATAGAGATGAACTCTTTGGCATTTCACCACAGCACAATTTGATTGATAGAAAGGGTTTGATTAATGATGTTTGGAAGATAAAGAAATAGAGTCACTGAGTCATCGACTGTCACTACCTGCTGACAGTGTCAGAGCAGTGATGGCACTCACCTCTCCCCATTCAGTCTTGTTAAGTACCTTATTGTTTACGCACTATAAGTTCAGAAACATGAGCGCAGTTTTGCAGTTTGCTCACTTTTATTTTTATCTTATTTCTCACATCTGTCTTATTGATGCATTCCTGGCTCTTTGATTATTGGACACATTTGCCTTAAAATGAAACTTGTTAATACCTCAGGTTTACTTGAACATCTACACTGCACACTGCGTTGCACCCAGTTTAGACCATCTTGTGATTCTGAGGGAGTGAAACCTGAGATCATCATTATTCATGAGAACTGTATTTCCTTTCTTTTCCTTTTATTTCCTCTAAAACAAATTCCAAAGGTCGTGCAACTTGAAAAACTACATGGGAATTATAGTTAAAAACTTTTGTTTAAGTGTCGTATCCTTAGTTTTCTAGGTAATTGATTTCTCTTTGACCTATTGGTATTTGTCCACCTCTGAGAAGATACTGTGACATATATTTGAGGCCTTGCTATTTTCCAAGGCTTGTAGTTGTTTATTTGGGTTTATTTCAGGCATTAAAAGACCTGTATATGGCAACATTCAGTTTGGCTACTTTTGGTTTGTTTGTTTCAATGTTTCAGTAGCATAAAGGGGAGCCACGTTTTATAGAAGATGGGAAAGTTTAATAAAATATTTATGATTATTTCTCTTATTTGTAAAATCAGTTTTCTTTTAGAGTTTCACTATATAATAATAATGGACTGAGAATAGGTAGCCTCACGTGGTGAAATTTTGAAACTTTTCTGTAAACCTGAACTTTTCTAAAATAAAATATTATTTTTCCAAACTACTTATTCCAAAATAAAAATTCACCATGTGGTTAAGTGGCTGGACTGACTCGAGCTTCTCTTACATTAACACCTACTGTTAATGTAATTGATTTTACAATGAAATAGAACCACCCCCTGTTAACCTTCCTCAGCTGTGTTTATGTCCTTTTATAATTGCATAAAAATGTATTTTATTTCCCCAATAAGATTATTTTGAACATTTTATTATGAAATCAGTTAAGGTTTACAGAAAAGTCACAATGATGTTACAGAGAGTTCCTGTAAATGCTTTCCTCAGCTTCCCCCACTGCTAACATTTTCCCCAATAAAACTTTAAACTTCTTGACAGAAAATATGTCCCATTTGTCTCTAGAAGCCCCCCTCCAATAATACTAAGAACTTATTTTGTACTTCCTACTTACTCATTGGATTTCAATAAACTGAGGGTAAGTGGACAATTGGAGATGCACTTTTTAGCTGATTTATATTTTATAGATAATGAAGAGTGTTTGGTGTAATTATTACAAATAAGGTACAGACACCCAATGTAATTGCAAGTTTAGGAAGAAGCTGTCATTAATTTCCTTATGTCCTTTCTAGGTGATTAAAATGATGGCTTTGGTTATACAAAGATTTTACTTTAAACTTTCAGGGATAAAAGTTTGTCCATTTCTCCAAATTCATTATAACGAAACTAATATTTCTTGAAAGACTGACATTTATTTTATATATTACATCTTAATAATGTATTTTACAAGCTAGCTTTACAAGATTCATTTATATCACCAGACTTTTGCAAGTTTGATTAGTGATGAGAAGCCATCAAATAGGTATGTCACCTAACGTCCTTTCCAGCTAGCTTTGAAACCCACAGTTTGGGGATATCTTTGTAAATATTGTTTTTAACCAAGTCAGCTAGATGTGCTGAAGTGCACTGCCCTTCAAAACCAGTCAGAAAAACGCACATAGCATATTGGAAAGATCAGCAGACTGATATTGTTCCTATGTGTAAAGAAAAAAGATGAAAAGCAATAAAGTCTTGAAGCTGAGGCCATGTTAAGCTATTTTCTGTGGTGCTGGCATTGAACACAGAAAGCGCTGTGCAAGTTTAAAAGCTACTACTTGCATAGAGAATGCTGTAATTCAAAAGAAATATCAACATTTCTTGGGTTTATTGTACTTGATTATGTGTCTATGTAGGGATTTTTAAAACAGCATCACTAAATGGATATAAGAACTAAAAAGCAGCTCTGTCTGTGGAAAATAGCACATTTTGTATTAAATTTTGTATTGTTTTTTTAGAATAAATCCTAGAGATAGATTAAATCAAATGTCCAAAATATCATTCATTGCCTGACATTCTAACATAATCTCTCTTTTGGAAAGGAATTGATGCCTTTATATAAATGCTTGTTTCTCTAAACTCAAATCAGCCACGATCATTACTGAGGAATGAGATAACCTCAGGTCCAGGAGTAAATCAGGTTAACCAATACAGGGATGGGGCTGTGACTCTAGATAGACACATTGTCAGGAAGGGAGAAAGTCACTAAAGTTGACAGCTGTTTTGATGGAGATTAGGCAGTGCTTTGGCTGAAGAGTCACTGGTTCCAAAAGGCGGCCCGAGGATGAGCTCTGCTAATGCCAGGCCTTAGTCCATAGGATGGGAAACCTGACACATTCACATCTGATCTGATGAAACAACTATTTTCTATTCCTATGTTGAATCATATAAACATAATATTCTAAGTGACTCATCTCTTTTCTCTCCCCTAACATAACCAGACTGATAGAAAATCTGGTCCCTTTTCAAGTATAAGCTTACTATTAATTTTCTTCTTTGGTGAAGACACTGGATGCTTCATCTTCCAACTTGATGAGCAAACACTGTTTAAAGTATCTGTGTGTGTGTGTGTGTGTGTGTGTGTGTGTACTTTTGCTTGAATAATGCCAGTCAGTGCCGAAGCAAGGACTACAAATTCCCTGATGAAATCTGAGACTCAAAAGCACTTGATTCAACTTGATAGCTCTTCTGTCAGTGGAGATAATATACAGTTAATTCTCTAGGGAAAGGGATGAGAACACAGGGGAACATTTGGAACAACAGCAAAAGCACCAGGCAGTGAATTGAAAGGCTCTATTTTTCACTTGTTTGATAACAGGATGATGATTCAGTTTTTTGTTGTTGTTGTTGCATTTAACGTCTATTTTAACTTCACACATGGGCATTACAAGAATTTAACAAATCCATTAGTCCCAGCTAGAGGTCACCATTTTTGAAACCAGAAGAAAGCTGGCAAAAGAAAAGGCATGCATTGCTCCCACAGGTGATTTTAGCACTATGTGCGTGTTTTCTATGTACATTGCTCCCATGTCCACATTAACCAGAGAAAGCCAACTGTTTGCAACAAAAAAAGCCCAACCTCTTGTTTATAAGGTCGTTGATGTAAATAACTAGGCTTAAATTGTGGCCCATAGTCTCAAAATGTGAATGTTCTCAGCATCATATTTTCACAGGAATAGGCACATGATTCCTGAGTCAATTTATCCTGCTATTCCCCTGCCTACCATTAAGCACACCAGCTCACACATCAAATTTCTTCCAGTACCTCAGAGTGAATCTTATCGCTTCCCTACCTCTCTTGTTTTCCTGGAGCAGCCTTCCCTTTCCTCTTTATTCATTTGGCAGATCTATTCATTGTTTTTTAACTTAGATGTTATTTCCTTGGTAGTCATTCCCTGACCTACCTTAGACTAAATTAGGCCTACCTTTGAAGTAGTTCTGTAATCCCCTATGAGGTCACTAACATAGGATTTAGGTCCCTACAATATAACAGTACTTCCATTTATCTGCATTTTCTACTCCAAAGTTACCCTTCTGGGAGTGGGATACACCCATGTGCTTAGAATGGGTTGTAGATGTGTAGGTCATTTGATTCCTTAGCCTCAGGGACACTGGTGGAGCTTGGAGTAGTAGAGTGGATCAAGTTCTGCTACACACAGTCTCGTCTCTTTACTCCAGGACATTATTATTTTTTTCTGGGTGCCTAGATGTGAAAATATTTGGGAAGCACTGTGATAGTGGACTATAAGCTCTTTGAGGGCATGTCCATGCTGGTTTAGTTTATCACTGTCTCCCAGAACCAGGTATAATGCCTGACAGACACATAGCAGGTACCTGATAAATACAGAATGGGGAAAAATGATCTTTATGGAGAGACTGAATATATTTCTGGTAGGCAGCATCACAAATCTATTTCGCAGGTTGTGCATAGTAAAACAAAGTTGAAGAAACAGTAGCTAATGATAAAAAGTTTAACTTATCTAATATTTTGGGAAAGCTATTTGTGACTTTAATTCATGAGTAGGAATGAATTTATAGTTTCAATCTACTTGTATGGGAACAATGGACAAGGACTACTTTTGTTGAGAGGCACCTCTAATGTAATGGTTAAGAGCATCAGCTTTGAAGCCTGCCTGGCTGTGCGAAAACAACTCCTGGTTCTTATGTTACTGGTTCTGTGACCCGTAAGTAAATTGTATAAATGTTCTTCTCTCAATTTTTACAAATGAAGGTGATAGTAGCACCCACCTCATAAGGTTGCGTGAGAATTTAATGTGAATTGTATGTGAATTGTTTAAAACAACACCTGACACATAGGGAGCACTCATCAAAAGTTGCAATGATTATTGTTGTGGTTATAATAGAAAGGCTGACTTAAATGCTCCAGGTGTTTTTTGTGGGAACTTAGAAATTCATAATAATATCAGCCAAAGAATAATCTTTGCATGTATGACTTAAAAGACACAGCCCTTCATATGCACCAAGTTATAGTATGATTACAAAAGAAAAAAATCTATTTGCATCAATAATTTACTGAATTGTTTGAAATTCCTTTTTTTTTTTAAAAAAAGCATTTCAATTTTAATTGGAAAAAAAAAGCTTTAACTACCTTCCATAATTAACCACACATTCATTGTCAGGATAAGAGAGAAAAGGTGAAAAAGGTGAAAAGGTGAAAATCACAAATATAAAAATGAAAAGGACTCATCGTATCCTTACGTGGTTCACAGTCAACAATGACATGTCAGTACTGTCGTGGTAGCAGTAATTTCAACAATCTGGATTCCTCCAATAGAGGCTTAGAGAGAGGAGTCAAACACAGTTTTCTATTACCCCGAAGACTCTTTACAATGAAATGTCTGGCATTGGAATCTCTGTGATCCAGCATACGCTTTGCAAATGTCTCTGAGCATAATGCTTGCTAGTTTTTCTGTCTTCCTTGATGAGCATCCATCACACACAAATTTCCTTTCTGGATTTTATTCTTTCTCTGAAACCAAGTATTAAGCTTAGCATAATTTTCCTAATTTCTAATCATAAAAGGCAACATATGGAAAATTTTCAGTGTGTTCTTTTCTCAGAATTGTTCTTCTACGTTCTTAAATGATTAAAATAATGTTTTGGCCATTATTTCTTTTAAATGTTTTCAACTTAGTCTTTAAGTGTCCTGATTCTGCTACTACATATAAATAAGCAGCATTCAATATTCTTGATCTTTCTTCTTGGTTTCCATGACACCTCTTTTTGCTGATTTTCTCTTTGTTTCCTGACTATCTTTCATCAAATGCAAACGGCAGCTCTCTCCCTAAACTCCAGCCTTGAACATCTGTTCTAGTTTCTCAGCCCTCTAAGAATTTCTTGGCTTCTGCTCTCTTGGATTTTGCTCTTCTTTGTACATAGATGATTTCCCAACCTTCGTCTTCAGCCCTAGCCTCTCATAGTTTCACTTAATTCGAGGACATTTCCATTGGAATATTCTAGCACGGCCGAATCATTAAGAGTACATAATGGAGCTCTGTGCTCCTCTGGAATTAGAGGTGAACTTTGTGGGTAAGCTGAAGATCAGTATGAGCGTTTGTTCAGAAATACTGAGAGAAATGAAAAGGGGGTTGGGGAATGAAAAACTGGGGAAAAGTGAGTTAGGGGAAAAAGGGAGAAAGCCAAGAATAGAGGATCAGAAAAGGTTCAGAATATTTACTTATAGAATTATTTATTTGCTATCCAGCTGGTTTATTTTTCTCTTTCAGAGTTACAAAAATAATACATATTCTTGAAGAGCATATGGAAATCATAGAAAACTACAAATAAGACATTAAATTTGCCTGTGATATCAACACCTAGAGTTAATAGTTGTTAATATTTTGGTGTGTAACCTTCCATACACTCCCTTTTACATTTACAAATACATCGAAATTTAACCACCTTTTGTAAACTGCTTTTTAAACATGCTGTGAAATATTCTAGAGTATAATTTTTTATGGATAAACTGTGGTTCCACATATAGGCTTTACATAATTTATTTAACAAACACCCTATTGTTGGATGTCTAGGTTGTTTAAGCGAGGCTTCTAAGAAACCAAGTAACCATTTGAGAGAGCCATGGAGAAGCCCCACCAAACCCCCAATTCAGATTTTAATGGCTAAAGTGGAAGAGAGGGAATGTGATCCATCGAAAGAAACGTAGTGCCAGGAGCCAGACGATATGGGTTTCCTGGCCTGGCATTTCACTCACTATCTTTCAGCTCTGACATTTTAAAATTCGAAGGGACTGAGGATAATGCATGAAAGATAGTTGGCTGTGTAGCATGGGACGGTGATGGAATCCCCGAAACATGGAACTTGGGGCAAAGCTCCTGGAATAAGACTAAAAGTTGTCCCATTTACAAAATACCACTCATTGATGAATCCTGCTGTCCTCCCAACCCCTCACCCCCATCTCTAGCAGGCAGGTGCTTCCACCAAGAGAAGCCACTTCGAAAATTAGTTTGATGCTTTTATAGAATCTGTATTAAGAAGAGGGTGAAATAAAGAAGCCATAAAAAGCAGAAATAGCTTATTATGTTAGGCGGCAGCATGGGTAATCCACTTTCCACACTATGGCTCCCTGGCCTCTACAGGACTCTATACATTGCTAGGTTTTCTTCATTTTCTTTGAAACTGATCCAGAAATTTAAGTAGTTATGTATTGATTTCTGTCACAATTTTTCATCACTTATAAATCCATGCCTCCTTATATGAATATTTAAAAACTCACATTCTTCTTTAATAAAATGCCACATTATAAAAATAAATACCGTGGCTGCTTAACATAATGGTTTAAGTGTTCTCATTGGCTGCTTTCTAAATTGTGTCCAGTCTCCTCTTCCCCACCCCTTCCCCTTTTTTTTTCTCACTCAGAGTCTGAGAAGCACAGTTGAAATCATTTACTGGACTTATAGATTGTATGACTCTCTTAGAATAGTAAAATTGAATTTTTGCCTATATGTACATTTTGGAAAAGGAAAAGAAATGAATGTATGCTAGGCATGTACCGTGCATCAGGCCATCCCTAGGTGGTTCATGCTGTTGATGTAGGTAATTCTGTGGGGTAGGTATTACTGTCCATCACTTACCTCTAAGGAAACAAAGGTGCAGAGAGGTCCAGGGCCACACAGCAGAGGTGGGATGCATACTACATTTTTCTCAACTCCCAAGTTTCTTCTGTTTCATCATGATCATTTGCCCATACCAAATGGGGGCCTCCAAGCTAGGTGCACATCTGAAGATTTGCAGTGTAAGCACGGAAGGAAAGACTTTCTGAAGGTCTTGCAAAGCAACTGCAAACAAATTTCAGAAATCCTTCAGAATGATAAAACAAAAACCAACCAATAAAAAAAAAGCAGACTTTTATTATCTAATTTTTATTTAATATAATTTCCTCACTTATTTAGCATTATTGTATCCCTTGCAATAGTCCTACTTGATAGCTATTAATTCAGTGAAATTAATAGTACCCTAATCTCTCTCAAAATTGTCCGGATTTGTATTAAAAATAATGTGATCCTTCTATTTATATTTCTCTTTAATAATTAAAATCTGTATGATCTTAGTTCAGAAATCAATAAAGGCCCAAGAGATCACATTAAAGAGGAAATCTCCAAGGCCTTATAGTGTACAATTGCATCAAGACATCTTCTGACAGTCTTTGATGTTGTCATGTCTCGATAGTAGCTAGAAGTCATATGGTCTATTCTCCTTCAAACACTAATTTTATTGTTTTCTATTACGTCTCCAATGCTTTTTTAATGTGAATTTAGTTCTTTTAGCAGTGTAATAGAACTGAATGAAATGGAGTGTAACATATTAATCCAGTTTAATCCAGTTAGGAAAGCAAAAAAGGGTTTCTAGGTATTTTTAAAGTAGGTTACAAAGCTGCAAGCTTTATAAACAGAGAGGCAGTGATCTGTTCTCCTTGGGACCTACTATTCTGTCACCAAAACATTAAAACATCTCAACTACCTGACAATGTAGACTTTTCTTGTGCTTCTACTGCAATTCTGTTATTGCTGGTAATTTACTGGTTCTCCAGTGTGGTCCCCTGGCCAGCAATATCACTTGGGAGCTTGTTGGACCCACTCCAGATCCACTAAATCAGAACCTCTGGGTCTGGGACCAGAACCTGCTTCAACAGGTGATTCTGAGGCATGCTCAGGTCTGAAAATCACCACCGTAATGCCAAGCAACTGTCAATTCAGCTGTCTCCATGAGTAAAATAGTAGTATTACACTTGTAAAATAATTTTATTTAGATTTAGTAAATAAGAAAGGATATAAATGCCTTATAATATGTGCAGTTGGTTGAGAATTGCACATGTATTAACTAATCATCCTGAGAACTCTTGAAACTAGGATGTCTGATAGCTCCTAGGCCTAAATAAAAGCAACATTCATTCAATCAATTTTTACTTGGGACCCCTGCATAGTGGGCACTGTTCTAGAAGTTCACGGTATAGCTAGTTTTGGTCAAAACAAGGTCTCTGCCTTTATGGAACAATTTCTTTTTTCTACTGAGGAAAGACAGACAATAAATAAAGATCCAATTAATACATGTTGTGCAGTATATAGTGTCGAGATTAGTGGTGAGAGTCACTATGAAGTGATGTGAAGCTGATTAAAAGGATGAATAGTGCCTACGGTGAAGAACACTGCTATTTCAGCTCTCTGATTAAAGGCATTTGCACGGAGTGGGTGGGGGCACAACACAGTTACCTGGTTGTGTCCTTGGCCGGGAACTGCAGCTGCACATGCCTAGGCATCAGAAAACACATTTACTACATTGTTTTATAATTGTGATGCTGGTGGCTTGTGATGTTGGTTTGTGTTTGGGAGGTGCGGTAATAACTTTGTAAGTATTCCATGGAATAGTAACAATGTAAACCACCTTTCTTCTTTGTCACTCATTAGTTTGGAAAGAAGAACAAAGGAAACCTAAGAGAGGTCACCTGGAGCATCAGGAGTGCCTTTTATTTATTGACCACTGATCCCTGATCTACTTGCAAACAAGATTTGGAGGGTAGCTACAACACGAATTCATAAAACTCAGTTCTTTATTCTCTGATCTGCTCCTTTGTATATTCTATTTCAGGGACAAGATTTCGACCATGACAGAAACTCAAGTTACTTTTGATTTCATCTTTTGCCTTTATCCCCTTCCCTGCAGTCTAACCTGAGCATGTCAGTTGTATCTCCTGAATGTTTCTGTGACCACCTCCTCTTGTTTTCTTTCCTCAGTATTTTTCACTTGGGTTATTCTAACAGCCCCCTTAACTACAGTCCCCGCCTCTAGGCTTTGTCTGCTCAAATACATCATCTATCTTTCTACTAACATTGGATTCCAAAAACATGAGCATTAATTACAACCCTCCTTCGAAAGTTTCTCCACTGACACAATGCTCCAGTCCAATCTCTTCAGCCCCCAACTCAAGACCTTCCATAATCTTCCCCAAACTACCTTTTCACTCTCATTTCCCATATCCCCTACAGTTTATACCAGTTCCAAACCCAAATAAGCCATCTTTTTTCTAGTCCAGTTTTCAAAGGATGATGGAAATGCAAAAAGCTAAATGAAGCTTTCATTGAATTTTTAGAAAATTACAGCCCTTGAGAGATTTGTATGACCACTTACACATGAGAGTTGATAACAGCCATTGTGAGCCTTACTTTAAGTAGTAGATGTTCTCTGCAAATGCTGTAATTATTTTTTTAACTTATGGTTAAGATACCAATACAAAGAATTTAAAGCTGAAAGATAGGTGTTTATAGAAGCCTTGCAGTTTGCTTAGACATATAGTAATGCATCATGCCTAATTATAGAACAGAATTCATGATAGTGCTGTAACAGGTCTTTTAATCATGATGAAAATGTACTACAGAATGCAAGTAAAGTTTCAAATAATTAGGACATTAACTCAGGGCAATACATTTTTCAATAAGGAGTAGCATGAGGTATAATTGTAAATTTAGCAAAATGTGTTTACTAGCTCATTTTTAATTTCACATGCTACTAAATTTTATTTCCCGTCATTCTTATATAAACCTCAGATTACTTCTCATTACACAATTATACTATTATTTAGGAAGTAAAATAAAAATTGCACAACTTGTGATTTATTGGTTTAAGTAACTGGTAGCTAACGATTCAATTATCTTTTGTAGTTAACACCAGTTTCTCTGGAAATTAGAGTAAAATTAAGCAGCAGCATCATGCAAAAAAAGACCCTGTTATTTGTAAGTTTAAAGAACAGAAATCAGCAAGGTCATTGACAATAAGTTTTCTGCCTTAGATTCTTCAAAAACACCTTAAAAATTAAAACTTGAATTTTTATTAAGATTTTTGCTGTAAAACTACTCTGGAACAAATAACAAGAAATATATATTGACATTAATTAGCCCATTTGTTCATTTTTCCACCTTATAAGTGACTTTTCATCGTTTTTGAACATACAGGAAAGTTAAAGGGAATATACCATGTGACCATTATCTATATTCAACAATTGGAACTTTCTCCTCTTTTCTTTATCTCTTTCTTTGTACATAAACATATACACATGCACACACGCTTGCTGAATCATTTGAGAGTAAATTTTAGGCATCGTGACATTTCATTTCTAAATCACCATGCATCTTCTTGGAATAAGGCCTTGTTCTCATGTAACCACAATACCATAATCACATGTAAGAAATGAAAAGATTCCTTAGTATCATCTACTATTCAGCACTTATAGTTCCCCATCTGTTTCAAATATATGTTTTTCTTTCTTTTTTCTTCCACTCACTACTCTTACTGCCTTCTCTGATTTTAATTGTACCCTTTATATAACTTCATTTTCTCTCTACTCTTTGATTTTCAGTTATATTTCTGTTTAAAAAAATTGTGATTGCCCAGGAGTTTTCTCTATACATTTACAATTAATGTAAATCCACTTTCTTCCATTTTATGGACAGTGCAAGTAAAAGAGTATTCCTACTCTCTTCTTTCTATTCCTTATTACATTGCTGTAACTCATTTCACTAATCCATAAGCTGTAATCACTTCATGTAGTGTTGCTAATATTTTGAACCAACTTTTATCTATTGGATAACTTGAGATACAAAAATATTTTACCTTCACTTTTTCTAAATCTCTTTCTTTATGCGGATCTGTTTTTCACATGTATAGTTTTTCTTCTCTCTGAATTCTTTTAACATGCCTTATAAGGCAGATGTCTTGGCAACAAATTTCCTTTTTGTAGGATGCAGATTTCTAGGTTGGTAGTTTTTTTTGTTTTTTGTTTTGTTTGTTTTCCCCATGCTTAAATATTTCGCTCCTCTCCTCTGGCTTGCATGATTTCTAAAGTGAAGTCTGATGTAATTCTTATCCTTGTTCCCTTACAAGCAAGGTTTTCTCCCCCTCTGGCTTCTTTCAAGATTTTCTCTTTGTCTTTGATTTTCTGTAGTTTAATATGATATACCTAGGTATAGATTTATTTGGTATTTATCCTGCTTGATGTTCTCTGAGACTCCTGGAACTGTGGTTCAGTGTTCATCATTAATTTCAGAAATTTCTCAGCCAGAATTGCTTTAAACATTTTTCCTGTTCTTTTTCTCTCTTTAGTCTCCTTTTGGTATTCCCAAAATGTGTATACAACACCTTTTATAATCGTCCCACAGTTCTTGGATATTCATTTTCATTTTTTAATTCCTTTTTCTCTTTGCTTCACAGTTGAGGAAGTTTTGATTCACTTATTTTCAAGCTCACTGATTCTTTACTTGGCCATGCCCAGGGTGATGATGAGGCATTATTCATTTCTTTTCACTTTTAAAAAAAATTTTTTTAACATTTCCTTTTGATTCTTTTTTAGAGTTTCCATCTCTCTGCTTACATGACCCATCTGTTCTTGGATGTTGTCTTCTTTTTCCATTAAACCCTGAACATATTAACCAGTTATCTTAAATGCTTGATCTGATCATTACAAATGATCTGCCATATCTGAGTCATGTTCTAATACTTGCTTTGTTTCCTCAGACTATCTTTTAGTATGCCTTATAATTTTTTGTCGAGAGCAGACATTGTATCTGGTAAAAGGAACTAAAGTAAATAGCTCTTTGGTGTGAGGTTTTATGTGTATCTGCCTAGGATTTAGGCTGCATTTACTATTTGCTGTAGCTGTGGTGTCAGGAGCTAAACTATCTTCTACTGTCCCTGTTTTTGTCTCTCCAGATGTCTTTGGGCTTTCCTAGAAACTTCTTAAATAGGTTGCAGTTCTTTCAGCTGTAATCCCCTGCTTTTATATACATGGTAAGGTGCTAAGGGAGGGGAAGCACCCTATATTCTCTTGATTAGGACCTTGCATTTAGTGAAACTGTGCTCTTGGCCTGTGACCTTAACAAGTACTGCTCTCCTCTCCTCTCCTCTCCTCATAGGTGACTTTGGAAGGGTAGAGCAGGATGGAGTTTGGTCTTTCCCTTCCACGTGATTTATTTCTTTGTAAAACTCAAATTGGTTAGGCTCTGGTAAAATAGTTTGCTTTGATGGCAAGCACTATTAAGGAGGACAGAAAGCCCTGGAACTGTTTTAAAATGGTTACTTCTCTTCTGTCCCTACAAAAACACAAAGGGATTCAGAAACCAATAGAACTCCTGGAGGTAAAACTCAGAAAAGGTGGTCCCTCTTCCCATAGTTTTTAACTCTTAAGCCAGTCCACACTGAGCCTCCAGTAATTCATCAATTGCAGTTTAAGTGTTTCTAGTGGCACTGGTTGCACTGGTTCCATCTATGGGCTTCTGATTCTGGGTTTCTGTTCCAGGTAAGATGTGATTCTCTGTAACTATTTGTCTCTCCAGATTTCAGGGAAATAGTTTGTCCTATGATCACAATTCTTTGATGGATCCAAGAAGAGTTGTTGATTTTCAGTTTTTTCAGCTTTTTCTGACTGTGAGAATGGGAGTGACAACTTCTAATCCTTATATATATCAGATTAAAAACAGGTGTTTCAGCTGACTCAAATGTCTTTAAAAATGTTATTGCCAGTTGAAATATGAGTTTTATGTTATAATTTTGCCAGAATGTTTCTTCATGAAGGAAGCATATTTTGGTTATGTGCAAAATAAATTCAAGAATATTTTGGGATTTGGGTGGTGATGGTTACACAATTCTAAGAATTACTAATAACTTTTGATTTGTACACTTTAAGTGGGCATATTTAATAATATGTGGATTATAACTCAATAAAGTTATTTTTTAAAGTATGTATTAGGTATGTGACTAACCCTAGGAAATTAACCTTCTATGAAAGATGCAAAACAAAGTTTTGTAATTACAGGGGTAAGGAAGTGCTTTAGTGTTAATACGAGTACATTGGTATTGTTTTTTTTTTCCTTAAATTCAAATTCAGTTGTGCTAGGCACTCTGCTGATTTTACTTTGTACCTTTCTTGATTATCATAACACCTTTGTGAAGTGTGGTTTCTAATGCTACATGTGAAAAACAGTGACTCTAAGAATAGTATAATTAAAATCACGTGACTCCAGTGAGCTTGGATGGACTGCAGTCATTTTCTCTGGTTATAATGTTTCTGTAGTTAATTTATTATGCTGCCCCTCTCCTATTCCTACAATTCTAGGGTTATCTACATCAACATCTCTAGAGATCTATGCACACCTAGTCCAGTACAAGTACCCAGAGCTCCACACTGGTGTAGTACTAAGGACATTCACTTTTTTGTTCTCACGGTCATTGTCACTCCTGAAGTACAATCACTCCTTAAAAGTCGAGTAACTTTGAAGTGGGCAGTAAACAGATTTGTAAATACAGAATTGGATGTAGACATGAATGGGCATTTAATTAGAACAAAAACCAAAGTAAACATATAAAGAGTTTTTATGCCCACCCATCCTGAGTTGCTGTTGAAAAACATTTTCTTTCTTAACCACATAGGCCAGTGCCTCTAAGACCTGAATCAAATGCTGGTGATAGCAAGGAGGAGTCCATCTAGTGTATGAACCAATCCAGTCAATTTGTAGTGGCTGCCTGTGGTTCCTTGTGAAGAAGTTTCCTGAGGCTGCCTATTAGGGAGAGGTATCACGCAGGCCCTGCCTTACTCTGAGTGAGGCCATCCCTTGTGAAATGTGCATGTAGATTCAACTGAGTGTTTCTTTTTTGTGTTCTGAGCTTTGAATTACAATATTTTATGAGCACCACAGCTCATGTGATTTTGAAAAGTTATTCTCAAATAAAAAGTTGACAAAAATATTTGGAAAAACTGAGACAGTGTTCTCTTAGGGGCTAGTTTATTAATCTTACAGTAAATCTGGCTTGTGTTTGGGATGAGTAATAGAAGGAACTTGGCAAGAATTTATAGTCGGAAGTTCTCAGTTAAATGACTCCAAGATGATGTTCAAATGGATAAAAAAACAATAGGTAAAATGAGATATCTAATCAGTTCTTATAGAAAACTCCATACCAGCACACCCAGTTAAAGCTCATAAAGATTATAGTGGGGAAAATTCTAAGGCTTGCTTACTTATTTACCAGAAGTAGAAGAAAAAATATTATGATATAGGAGATCAAATGTACATCTCCCTTCTTTATAATCCACATAGATTTCTCTATAATCTTTCAGAAACATGAAAACTCATGGGGTTATTGTATTGTAGGTAGGAGGTAAAGATGGAAGACATAAAAATCTACTTGACAATTCCTGAACTTTAAATAATTATAATTTTAAATTAAAAACTTTTTATACAGTCTACGGCCATGCCACTTTTTATACAGTCTACGGCCTGATCTCATCTCATCTTGAAAGCTAAGCAGGGTCAGGCCTGGTTAGTAATTGGATGGGAGACCACCTAGGGAGACCAGGTGCTGTAGGCATAAAAAATAAAAAAAATTAAAAAATAAAAATAAGGGATTGTAAGCTGACAAGGTCCTTGAAATCTATGAGGTGAACTAAGGGTTGCCTTGCCTAAAAAAATATATAAATATATACATTTAATACAGTGAAATTTACAAATAATATATTCCAGAGACAACAGCAAATTGCTTGATTACTTTAAAGCCTGTTAACTCTCTCAGCTCTTTCAAAAGAGTATATTGAAAGTGAAATACATGATTATTAAAAGGTTCTTTTTAAATCACTGTAATGTCAGAGCAATTGAAGAACTGAGGAAGATTGGAAGAGTTAGCTAAGAAGTGTTTTTCAAGCAATCAGTGAAATTTAAGGTTTGCCTGAGATTGGGAAGTCAGATTCAATGTGATATGCTCAGGTCCTTTAAAAGCAATAACATTTTATCATGGGACGAATTCTTCAGGTAAAAGTTGTTTCTCTGTGGATAAAAAGTATTATTTGTGTTGGATTGAATTTACTGGAAAATGTCAGTTTGTTTAGTCCTATTCATGGCATTAGTTAATTATTCTGTCTTCATTTTTATTTTCTGAACTATTTTGATTAACCAGTCACTGGTTTATGCTCTAGCTTGCTGACTTCTACATGTCTTCCTGGCTGTGGTTCTCATCTCTGCAATTACACTTGCCGTCTTGGTTATTTTGTTCATTGTGCTAGGGCTAATGTCTGCTGATTTGATCACCCTTGGTTTCCATCTCTGCTACAACCATCTAAGACCTTGATTCATCATTGGTCTGCTAAGGCATCCCGAGGCAGGAGCCTGCTGCTGTGTTTGAGGCAGAAGAAGGAGATCTGTGTGCTGGGAGCAGAGTTGGGACTAGAATACTTTAGGAGAGGTCACAGTGATAATCAGGGCAAGAATGTGGAATTTTTACCCTGACTGGAATGAAACTATTGGAGGGTTTTTTTTAATAGAGGGGTGACATAATCTGAATTATATTTTCAAAGAAAGAAGATAGCACATGGAGATCAGACTATAGCTTGCAGGTGATAAAAGTGGCTTACAGTAAGGCAGTAACAATTCAAGTGGTGGAAAGTGATTAAGTTCTAGATATATTATGAATGTAGAGCTGACAGAATTGCATGATAAATTGGGGTTGAGAGGGTGGTTAATTTCTTAACCTTGAAATTGGATTTTCTCTGCTCGTCTGTCTTTTGTGTGCACATAGATCAGTCATTAAGAATCATGGATGTAACCCTGGGCTTGTGTAGAAGTAGCGTTTTGTGAATCTTTGCAGACTTGCCAGGAATGTTGAAAATGCCAGAGCATAATAAGTAGCTATTTTGAAAAACTTTGGAGAAAATGAGAAACTAGCATACCATTTTCTTCTACTTTTAAATATTTAAGCTGCATCAAAGTCTCTGTGTTTATTCAGCTTATATTTTGAGTAATTTGTATTGTGAACTGAATAGTAATCACTGTTCAAAAGTCTATGCATAGCATTTTACAGGGTGTCATTTGAAGCTGCAAAAAGAGCCAGAGATAAAGATGAAAAACACAGATTTCTTCATCTGAACCATAGATTTTTTTTTCAACAAAGAAAAAGCTATTTCCTTGGTAGATGTTCTCACACCATGAAGGACAGCACTAATGCATTAGGAATATGTCATCTATGATTAATGCAGATGGTTCAGTGAAACACAGCAACATACTGATAATGGGATTTTTCTGCATTTTAGAAATGTAATCATCATAATACATGGTTCATGAGAATTTTTATGGGTGTCTAATTGTTTTTTAGATATCTAGAAGTTATTTAACATGAGAATGAGTTCTATGAAAATTATAAAATGCACACATAACTAAAACTCTAAGTAGAAATCACATGCATACATGGGAATTTGATCAATTTACTTATTTAAGCTATATTAAAATTTTTTTAGTATATTAGGAACGTCCTCTATAGCTTAAGTATCCATTTTTTTAGAAGATGATAAAAAGTAATATGATGATTTACTTATATAAGAACTAGAAAAGCTGTTTTTTCTAGACCAAATTTCTGAGATAATTTTGTTTTTGTTGTGCAAAAATACCTAGAATTCATGATCAGTACTTAGACACTCATCATTAATAAAATGACGTATTGATGCAGTTATTTTTTCACATACTGTTTGTCTTTTCTAATCTATAAAATCAGAGCTTAATCCATAGCCAAACTGCATTTTATAGTAGTTTATATTTTAATATTTGTGTTTTCATATTATAGATTATCTAAATTCTATGATGCTATCTGCATAAATGTAATTGTGATATTTTCACAACTTGGTCCTGTTTCCCCAAAATGTTTCTTTTCTTAAATTTTTATGAACACATGTCTTCAATGTATTTTAGTTGTTATGATCTGTTTTTCAATTTATATATGTACCTTTGGGTAATAAAGAGCCTGATGCCTCCTAAAATAGGCCCCCACCTTTTAAAGTGCAACATTTTAGAAGAGTTGGTATTTCTGATGGTCTTAAAATATGATGTTGGTTAACATTAGTTGAATAATAATGACATAATGTAGAATTGAATGAATCCCTTCAAATATTATTAAATATTGCAGTTGGAGATGAGTTTTAGTAAAATTGATTTGTTCATTTATATCTGAATGACTTTCAAAGAATAATAATTTCATGGGTCCCCCATATTATTAAAGAGAGTGAAAATCCAGTATGAGATGGAAAAAAAAGGTTTTTAAAACATGGTTTATCTATATTTTTTAATAATCATGGTGACAATAGATGATAGATTGAATTTGTTCATTAGAAAGTTTATGACTACTAAAGTGGCTTATAAATGTAGTTATTTTCTTCCACATTTTAGGTCTGAAATACTTATGGGGAATATATAAAACTGAAAGACATTACAGTACCGATCCTGGGATTTATTTACCAGGTCTTTTATGAAATTAATATAGAAGATAGTTGTATATGTAAGGACCTGTTTCTTTACATGCATTTTATCTTGTTTAATTCCCACAGCGAGGCCATGAGGAGGATGATATTATCTCTGTTATATGGAAAAATGGGCTAAAAGAGAAACTGAGTAATTTATCTGGATTCACAGGAATAAGAAGTAGCAATAATTGAATTTGAATATCTCTGACTCCAAAGAGTAGATAAATGATCAAGGGTGAGCAAGCAGTGAACCCAGGTCATTGGGAGATGCCATCATCTGAATGGCCACCTGCCCTCAAGCCCTCCTCTTACAGAGAACACAGCTGGTGAGGTGGTTCCATGTTGCTGAGGGACAGGTTGAAAATGGGGCCCAATTATTCAAGTCAGAGGCCTTGTCTTATTTTTCAGATAGTCGATGTCTGCCCTGAAATGGCTTAGCATGGCTCTGGGTTTTAGCCTTTGGAAATAGTCTTTCTGTCATTACCGCTTCAAAACCACCTGGGTAAAAGAGGAGGGTCTGCCCCTTGGATCATAGGACACTATATTCTAACAAGTGCAGAATCTGAGGCCAGGAAAACTGTAAAATGCCCACAGAACATACAATTGAGTAGGCCTGCTATTTCTAACTTATTGGGTGGATCCAGGCTAAAAAACAAAGACATGAAAATGTCTCTGTCTTTTTATTGGTGTGTTTTGGACTCACTATTGATTATATCATCCTAGTCCTAATAAGGACCAGATTTACTTTAAGTATTTGAAATTAGCTTTCAATTAGTATTTGAGAAATTGCCAAAGGCTTAAATTACAATTACACAGTATATTGGAGATATTTTAATAGTAAAAAATGTCATATGTCCCAAAGATAGTTCAATAGTTAGCAGAATCTTTTATCATTCTGCTATAAAGATATAGAACCAACCCTTGTGCTAAAGGTTAATTCCTTTGTCGGGGATACTGAATGACGGTGCTAGTTTGGAGGGACATGGGAATAAAAATGATTCTGGGTAGTAAGTAGCTGCACAGAAGTTTATTTACATACTAACAAGTTAATTCTGAAAGGCTCTTTATCAGTTTTTCATAACTCTTAAGAGACACTATTCAAATGACCACTCTTATGAACCGTTGGCAGTAATCAATTGCTATGCTTTTGTATGGGCATCTGGATTGATTATACCTATAATTTTTAGGTAGAAAGTTCATGTATAAAGAAGCTTCTGCATAACATTATTGCATCTGAGCAATTCAGGTATATCATGTCTCTTAAGTAATATGGGTTTATATAAGAAAACTCTTTTTCCAGTTTTTTCATCCACTTGCTGGAAGATTGATTTGGGTGAAATAACGGAGCCTTCTGCAAATTTACTCAAGACAGAATATTTAGATCGGACAATAAGTAAGGTTTTATTTTGTTCAGTTTTTCTTTCTGTTCTCTGAGACAGAGCAGGCCAACTATATTTATGGTGTATCCCAAGTAGCATGAGTAATAGGGCTTTTTGTCTCTATAAAATATTCCTTAGGTTTCTCTGAGATCTAGCATGTCTAGCTCTTAGACATATTTAAAATGTAAATTTGCATTTTTAGGTAATATATGAATTGTTGTGATCTAATTTTTAGAGAATATTCTACAAGTTAGACATCATATAAAAAGCATCATATATGATGCCTTTTAATTGATCACTTTGCAGGGTGGCAAGGTGTCTACACTCTTATTCAGGCAAACTACAGTATTCAAAGCCTTGTGGGAAATTCACTTTTGTAATTCGATCTTACACTGTAGCACATTTTAAAAAGATTTCATAGTGCCAAACCTTAATTTTTTGAGTTTAATTTTGAAAACAAATACTTTTAGATCAAAACCTGTTGTGTAATATGGAAAGACACAATTTGAAAACTATGTATTAATTAGAAATACATATTTGATGTGTTCTATAACTATAGTTGAGCAAAATTGTATCAAATAAACATTGGAATTAGAAGAGTTAATCGAGTTTATTTATATCTGTTGTTTCACCACAATCATTACTAGCAACACTTCTCAAAAGGGTTCTCTAATTCCCAATTTTATGGTCTCCCTACTAACTGGTAAAATTATAGGAATTCAGTGCTTGCCACCCATCTTTCATCTCGTGACTACACTGGGCACCAAGGAGCCTCGTCCATACCTGAGGCCACTCTGTCTCCTTCCCAACCATCTTTTCTTCCTTCACATTCTCTAAAACAAAAAGTAGAAATGACCATGGTAGCTGTCTGTGGGACTCAAGGTGAGCTCCTTCAAAGGTTAGCTCTGCTAACTTGGCCTAATGCCATTTACCAGCATCCCTCTTGCTACTGTGTAATTTGTTCTGCCTCTGTCCTTGACTCATTTGGTCAAGAGTCTGAGAAGTCTGCTTTTCTTGTGAAGATCATTCTTAATTTTCAGTGGACCTCTGAAGACCCCAACTTGAACTAACCTTGAGAATCGATTGCTTTATATTTCCTCTTCCCACCCTAATAAAATTCTGTTTATTTTTTCATTATCACAACTTTATTTTCTTTTGTTGTTAACCCTTTATTAGAAGTCACATTCTTATAGAAGTATATGTGGACTTAGGTGAATCATTATCACAACTTTCTCTCCTCTGCTTTTCACCCTCTGATCTTTCTGAAACCTATAGTCCTTACAATTATTGCTTTAATAAGGTGTTGGGTAGACCCCGCAAGAATTTCCCATCTCTGTCACATGTTCTGAATAGATTTGTTTCAAAAACCTCTTTGTCTTTAAACTATTCCTTCTGAGTCCTGACGTGCGTTTGAAATTTAGAGATAATGTTAGGGCTTAGTCATCAATGTGTTCAGCCTCCCTGATGGCTTGTTGGCACTTGATAGGGGAAGGGATTTTATTATTATCATTGCCTTATCAATTGCTTTCCAATAGCAAGTTTTTCAAAATCATTATGATGCTGTAGTTTCAATTTTATCGTTTTCCCACTTTTAATAGACTTCTTTTCCAATCTCATTTATGCAGAGAATTTCAGAAACACTCCCATAATAGAAAACATTAAAATGTTTTCTAGCGCTGTTTTTTTCTGAGTCATTTTTGTTCTGAGTCATACTATAAAACTAACCCCTAAACTCAGGTAAGTCAGAATAAATATACTAGCCTTTATTCTATCTATACTTTTTAAGTAACTTAAATTATTAGAAATATCTACCTTGTCTTTTTTGAAATCTTACTTAATTAAATCAGATTTTATTACACATTAATCTATTTCTGAAACAACAGGGTGTTTTCCCCCCTACAGAATGCCAGAAGTTATGAGCTGGCTTTACTTGTAGATAATTAATCTATTCATTCTTTATAGAGGCAATTACACCGTGAGTCTTGGCACATCTAGGCAGTAAAAGTCCTTTAAAATGGCATTGATTGACTAAGTACTGATGGTGGGCAAGCTGCTTTATCTACAGCCAAAAATTAAATGTTGATCGACAGTTTTGTTGGGAATCTGGAAGTCTACACTTCTAATGCTTTTTCTGGTTCCCTGTTATCCTTGGCTTGTAGTAAACAGCTCTGCATTGTCATCAAAGTGAATTTCCCATATTGGTTTGTTTGTTTGTTTGTTTGTTTGTTTGTTTTGCATCTCCTTGCATCATTTACCAGTTCTTCGTAAAATTGTTTCTTTGTTATTTTGGCGGGAGTACTAACTTTGTGCCAATAGAAATGACAGATCATCCCCTTTTGCCTTTAGTCCACTTAGCATTTACCTTTTTCTGCTTTATTTGTTTATCCTTTTCCAGTTTCAGGCCTTCACCATCCTACTCCAACTTCTAGATATAAGATTGGGCAGTGGAAAAACATAAAAACCAACAATATATAAGCTTTTGGAGCCATGAAGACCTAGATGTAAATTATAGTTTATTGGGGAAGAGTTGCATAAAACTGTTCCTCATTTTTCTCTTCTGTAATATAGGGATACTAATGCCTATTTTGAAATATGTTAGGGAGAATTTAATGAGATAAAATAAAACTCTATTTCATTAAATAAATTCAACACATTTTCTCTCCTTTTCCTTTTGTGGGCACAAAGGGCAAAAGTGCACTAAACAGACACATTTTCTAACTTATTTATTTACCAAACATATGTGCACTACTTAATAGTATCATAAGAATTTTACAAATATTAATTTACTTAATTCTCATAACCACCCCCCAAAATAAGTCCTGTTATTTTTCCCACTTTTCTCTTGAGAAAACTGAACCACAAAACAGTTAAGTATTTTGTTGAAGGCCATAGAACTAGGATTGTCTCAGGTGGGATTTGAGCTAAGAGGTCTGGCTAAGGGAGGCCATGGTCCTAACCACACCATAGTTATGACTTTTCTTTAGTTCCTGCTCAAGAAAACAGGGTTTTTGGTGACTTGTTTTCTTATACTAAGATTTGCCCACAACTGTTACCTTAGCCGTTAGTCCTGTCCTTCAGCTTTCTGTTCTGCTTCTACCATTTAGAATTCCATCACACATTGGCTATTTCTCCAGGATTTCCACATCACCTTGTGACAGGTGCAGTGTGACATATAGCAAGAGTTGACCTTTGGTGAGCAAAGGGGAATGCATTAAACTCAAGGGAGGGCTCATCCATTAGAGGTACTGTCTTGCTTCTAGTACTGCGCTACCCCTTAGTGGCCTGACAGAGCTCATTTTTTCATTTCAACAGAAATACCTTGAAACTAGATCTGGTATTTACTAGAATCATCATTGTTTTCCACAAATGCCTAATGAATTCAGATGATGTTATCAGTCTAATAATTTAAGAGATGCATAGATGCATCTTAGTCTGGTTTTGCATTTATCCTATTTTAATGCTTAGAAAACCCATTTAGTATTTAATTTAAGAACCACCCCTTTATTTTTTCACATATGCAAATGACTTCATTTTTTTTAAAAGAAAAATATAGTTTACTTTGGCCTTTTAAAGTATTGAGATACGTCTTTGATATGATAACAGTGTTTTCTGAATGTTGTTTAGTGATACTTCTGGCTCCATAGAATTATGATTAAAATTATAAACTAAGATGAGACATAACTTGTATGTACTATGCAGATGAGGCAGAGACAATTAAAAGGTGTGATTATAGTAGGATAGAAATGTCAAGAAAATGCCACATCAAATATCCTCATTATATACAGATTATAGGTAACTGGAAAACATCTTTAGCAAGATAAAGACAGCAAGGGTTTCTTTTTTTTTCTTTGAAAATACAACTCTATTAAAAGGAGATATTTGTCTATTGCAGCTGGAAGGTTGTACTAAACAGAATAAGTTAAAGCCATCAAAAAGCACCCCAATTTTTGTTAACCTGTTTAAATTGTGTTTTGTTCTGTTTTGTTTTGTTTTGTTTTGCGAGACGAATGAAGAGTTAATTGTTGAGTCCCAGTAAGGTAAAGTAGTTATATAGCAAAAGCTGGCTTAGCTGGGTTTTCTTTCAGATGAAAACTTTAGGTCAGTAGCATTTTCTTTCCTGTTGGGAAAATGATATTCTAGTTTTTCCAAAATGGGAACCGGGTTGTTTACATTGCTGAAGTTTCCAGTTAGCTAATATTTAGCTGATCTTATGATTTGGTGAGAATGTAAGTTAAATAAAACTCAAATTAACTTATAGAAAATGGAATTTATTGGCGTACATCAATGTAAAGTCCAGTCATGACTCAGTGGCTCTAATATGATACCAGAGAGCATGTTTTGTTGTCATGTATTTATTTTTCTTTTTTGCAAATCTGCTTTCTGTGAGGTTGGCTCTGTTCCACAGGTGATCTTAGTTTCCATGTACAAGATTTCTGTCAAAAATTCCTGGGGTCTAGCTCTAACAGAGTATCATATTTAAAAAAAGAAAGAGATAAAGAGGGTCCAATATGTGATGACAGAAAGAAATCTAACTATAGGAGGTGAACATCCAGTGTAAGTATATTCATGCCTTACTGTTAAAGTGTACAGCTGAAACTTATTAGATTTTGTTAACCAATGTCATGATAAATAAATAAATAAATAAATAAATAAATAAATAAATAAATAGTAGAAATTAGAGAGGAAGAGGGAGGAGAAAAGGAGGGGAGGGGAGAAAGAGAGAGGAATTTGGGGACCTTTTTCTGACTGGATTGTCTTAGGTCACTTGACCACCTTGGTCAGGGAGTGAGGTGGGTGATCGATTTAGGTTTTAAGTAAGAAATCTATTCCTGAGCATTTAGAACAATTTGGGAACAATCTCTATAGCTGCTTCACAATCTGGGGGAAGTAGGAAAAATGATCAAGAAGCAACCATATTACTCACTGAAACTCAAAAAAATGGCTGTGATTCAAAATTAGTGCTGAGTATTTATAAATAGCAAATCTCATCTTCGGTGTTTGAAGTCAGGATAGTGATTACCGTTAGTGAGGAGGGGAGGAGTGACTGGATATGGGGCCGAGGGATTCTCGTGGGTGTTTTTTGTTAATGTTCTTCCTTGATCCGGGTGGCGGTTACATGGATGTGTTCACTTTCTGAAAATTCATTTACTTACATACTCATGATTTACATACCTTTATGTATTAACTATATTTTCATAAATAGGTTAAATATAAACCTTAACTAGAAATAAAAAAGATCGTAAAGTTATTTATATAAAATAACTAATGTGAAATATAATGATTATACCAAGGTTCCCAAACTATGCTCTGAGGTACCTCAGGGTGCCATAGTAAAAACATAGTAATGCTATGGCTATTTTAAACATTTGAATGAAACATAGCAATATATAACAAACATGTGTTTAACAGTGTAAACTATGAGCTTGGGGTAGTTTAGAGTTTCCATATTAGATTATGCTATGTAGAGGCTAAAAATATGTATATATTTCCTCCTACCTTTTAAGTTCTTCTAGCTGGGTTAATAATCAGATTAGCAGAGACAAATTAATAACAGAAAATGCCCAAACTTTATTATATGAATGCACATTAAGGGGTGCCATAATGACATCAAGTACAGATCAGGCGGTCCAGGCCTCTGTGTCATTCTGGAGCTAAAGAGAAAGGGAAATTGTGGTTTAGGATTGAAGGGCAGGAAGGCAATTCCCATGGAGATGGAGGCAAATGTTTGGCAAATAAATGTTTGTTGGGCCACCTTTAACAATGGGGTACAGAGAGGACATTGAACAAATGGGCCACACTAGGTTCTACTCTATCACACATTAGTCTATATTAAACTATAGTTATCTTTGATATTATCTCTCTTCCTGGAGCAGGTCCTCTATCTAAATTTCTTTAGGCAAGTAAAGGGTGAGGGTCAAAGTTTCTCTCTGAGTCTTTTCTTTCTTAATACCCAGTGTAATAATATCCCTGAAGGCATATTTTGGGGGTAGCAAAACATTGGTTCTTTTACCATCTTCATTTCAATATTGTTCTACCTTTAAAAACCTGGTTTATTGAAAGTTGCTTTGATAAAAAGCAAACACCGCATGAAAAATCAATGAGGAACAGGAAGTGAGGGTGGCACAGTGTCCAATCTGATTCCAAGCTTTAAGAAGCTGTGCAGAGTGCAGTAAGAGCACACGTATCATTAGTCATGGTGGTTATCAACAAATGAAATAAAAATATGATCATATTACTTTTTTTTAACTACTAAATTGTTAGGACATCAATGCTTATTAAGTTATTTGGACTTAATTACTTGATAAATGTAACTGTTAGGTACTCCATTCGGCCTAGATACAGTGAAAAAACTACTGAGATGCCTAAGAGTGCAATGAATTGAGAAAATTTGTAAATCACAGGATTATATTATTTTTGGACCGGTCAATTGGCTTCTAGTATTTGATCACTGTACAATCTGTTTAACAACTTAATGAAGAAAATCGGTGATATATAATCCTCTTGCTGTAAAGCAGAACATATTTAATAGATGAAACATTTTTATAATAACCCAGGTTCACCATTCTAAACACCAAACATTACTTCAGGTTTTAATTCTAGTCGTATGCACAAAACCAGACTGTACCTGGTAGACTTTAGGATCCAAATGTGGCTCTTGCGGGGAAGAGGACTAAGTCTTGCATATATTTTAGGCTAATACTAGCAGTTTTCTACTTTAACTCTGGCTTTTGTTTCCGCCTGTCCAAGAAACAAACAAACAAAACACAACAGGATAAAAAAATGGAAGAGTCCTGGATCTTCAATAGCTTGTAATAGGATTCCATTTCTAACACTAACCTTTTGGTTTTAGTAAATGACCTCTCCGAAGCTCAGCATCTTTCCTGTAAATGGAGGCCAAGAAGTCCCGTTTCAATGTGAAAGGCTTTGTGTGAAGCTTGGCATATGACAGGCATTTAAGATGCTATTAGTGCAAATGTATATCATTTAGCTACCATGTGGAGGCTAAAACTATGATTAAGACACAGCTCTGTCTTTAAGATGCTAAAACATGTTATAAAGAGAACTGGAGTGTGGTTAAATAATTAAGTCAGGAAGTGGAGGGTGGATGGATGGAGGTTTTAAGTGTAATAACAGGAACAAAGAATGATTTCTGAATGAAGGGAATGGAGAACACTCCCTGGAGGAGGTGTTATCCACAGAGAGTTCGAGGCATTAGTGGGTTTCACCAGCCAAGGTGAAGTTGAAGCTTCCTGAAATGGAGGGAAGAGGGTTTGCAAGGCTCACAGCTGAGAGAGAGCAGGTGTGAGAAGTAGGCCAGGACCATGTTGCTGAAGCAGCTGGTGTGAATAGCTACTGATGCAGGGGGAGGGGATAGGAAAGCGGAAGAGAGTGACTTGAAATGAGGGTGGGAATACAGCTGGAGCAAGACATGTAGAAATTAATTATTATTTTTTGAAGGTTGTGTTTAATTCTGTAGTTGAGGCTTTTAAGTAGAGCTGGGGAAGTAGTCCTGTGGAGGGAACACAGAAGAGGCAGACAGGAGGCCAGAAACATGTCAACAAACTTGTCCATCTGTCCACTCTCATTTTTTATGCTTAGTATCAACATTTTCTCACTTTTCTTGCTCTCCATCTCACTCTCACTCTCTCTCTCTCGATGTCTCTCTTCTTCTCCCTTTTTCTGTAGCATTTAGGCTTGATTCCCTGACAATTCTCTTACATTTCTCTGCTTTTACCTCCAGAAATTTGGCCTATTTATCCATCACCCCTTAATGAGAAATCTCCTATTTCTGTTCTAAGCCTGGACATACATTCATTCAATAGGAATTTATTGCATATCTGTACAGTGCATTGTTTGGGTCCTTGACTTGAGAATTATCACAGAACTAAATTATTTTTGTGGTACTATTTACTGTTCACTATTTTTTCCTGCTTCCCATGGAACTGTTTTTAACCAGTTAGTCAGGAAGACTATCATTAGGGCTGTCATGGATGAATGTATAGGGTCTGGAGTACGTTCCTCCAAGAGGGATTATTCCTGTGGAATATGATAGATGGGTAGATGCCTACTGAATTTGTGCGATGTGGTGGCTCTGCTTCAGGTAGCTGAGGTGTACTGTTTTAGGGAAATTGATTTTTTAAAATAGCGTTATAAAGTATTACAGTTTCTTATGCGGACTACCCTATCTTCATGGAAAAGCAAAGGTAGAAAATGTGACTGTTGACCTAGTGTATATAATACACACTTTTATGTATTTTCTGCACTATAAAATTGAAAATGTTTATGCACTTGCTACATTATATAATCACACACCCGATTTTATAAGAGAAGCCAGCTTATAATATAAATGACTTTTGTGTTAGACCCTCATGGCAAAAAAATCACTCCTCCCAGCCTAAAAGTGCTATGTAGTTAGTTTATGCTAATATACTTCAAATGTGTGGTGTATTTGATTGCAATCTAATTAATAGGAGAGGCATGATACATAGTAAGCTTTTGAGTCAAACAGACCTGGGGAGTTCTGGCCCTGCCAGTTATTAGCCATGCGACCTTGATCAAGTTACTTAACCTTTCTGAGCCCCCAATTCCTCCACTGCAAAATGGAGAAAATGATACCTAATTGTGAATATTCTTGTGAAGATTAGGAACTATATATGAGCCTTAAGAGTGTGCCTATACAGCCTAGGGATGAACATAATCTCTCTTGGTTAAATAGTAGAAGCTACAAGTCAAAATGGATTAAAAAGACACATGTGATTTATTAATCAGACTTTAGGATTGTCAATAGTACAGCATTCAATTATTATAATGAATGGTATTGAATGAGCTTTTTTTATACTAAGTAAAAATAAAAATTTAGACCTTTAAAGGAGTAGATAAGGAAGCAAGTAAGACAATAATTAGCAAACGAACCAAAGAACCATCACTACTAAATTTGGACTCCTTTATCTAGTATAAATGAGAAAATAAAATAATTAATGTGGCAAAGGAGAATATCTCCAAGCCAACCTGCATTTTTTCTTTGAAAATGATGTTAAAGTTTTCCTTTGAAAGAATGGCTATATTTTATTTAAATATATTAGAAGGTTTCTATGACTACAACCTCTGGAGGAAGGGACTTTTTTTTAAACATGCCTGTGTATTTTTCAGTTCACATTATGTACCAAACCAGCTGGTTAAATGATTTCTCAAGAACTTTAAAAACAGAAATAATTAAAATGAAGTACATTTTCTGATGTGTCCCATCAGCTAGAGATAGTATGTATGAGAAAGGTGAAGATAGTTTTCCATTTTAAAGGGAGAGAAACTAAGTAAGGTACTAAAGGGTCATTTGTCCAATCCTCCTACCAAGTTAATCATATTTCTGAAAATAAAGCTTAGCTTTTCAGTTTATCATTTTCTTTGTTGAATCAGCTCTTCTCAATACATCTGAACCTCTTCCCCAGCAAAGAAATTCTTATGCCATTACTCTTGGGCTTGGTTTACCCACCCACATGAAAAACCCAAAAAGCTTTGGGAGACTTTAATTAAGATTGCAATAAGTAACGAGGATGAAAAGAGAATTTCTTCTTCACTGGAAGTATGAAAAAAGAAAGATAGATTCAGTTACCTCTTAGGACACTTACACACTTCTACCATTTTGAAATTAGAGAAGAACTTGAAGAGTCAGTCTTGTAGATGAGGCAATTGTACCATGGCTTCAAGTTCTGCCTTCTTTCTGCCAAAATACTGCAGCTTCAAGCAAAAATAACCATAAAAAGTGTTGTCAGTCTTCACATACTAAACAGCCAAACCTTGAAATTTGCTTTCATAATTCCATTTGGTAGTTTTGAAACATTCTGGGTTAGATAGCGTTCATAGGACCTCCTGGATAACGACTATTGTGCCAGCAACTTTGTTTGGGATTGGGAGTCTAGGTGAGACAAGGTGGAAGAAGTCTACATGCTATTCTCACAAAATAACAGAGCACCTTGAAAGCATGCTTTTATTTGCAGCATATAATCTTTTATTCACCTGTCATTATACTGAGTCTGATTAATCAGGGACTTTTACTGGAAATGGGAAGTAACTTTGCTAGAGGAGTGGAACTTGCTTCCCCACTCTCAAGTTGCTCAGCATTAAACTCCCATTTGGGATCCCTATCTCCATGGAAAATGCAAAGATAGACAATGTGACTATTGACCTAGTATATATAATAAACACTTTTATGTCTTTTCTGCAATATAAAATTGAAAATGTTTATCCATTTGCTACATTATATAATCACTGACCTGATTTTGGAGAGAAGCTACCTTATAATAAAAACGACTTTTGTGTTAGACCGTCTTAACAACAACTAAAAAAATCACTCCTCTCAGCCTAAAAGTGCTATGTAGCTTTAAAAATACATAACTGAATAAAAATTTAATTTTGCATAGAGAATTTCTGCATGCCCCATTAGGTAACCGGAGACATCACCACAGAAAACTATAAAATTAATTTTTTATGATTTTCTCATCTAGGATTCCAGTACCTGCATATCTGATTGATCTAAAATCCTTAAATGTCACTGAGAAGATTCTCTAGGCAGAGAAAATTACAAGAGAATCTCAAGAATATTTTTGCACTAGGAGCCATATGCGAAACGTAAAATATATGGTGTACAGGGGGAATTACTTTTAAAAATATATTGAGAACATGTTGAATTGAAGAAATGTTTTCTGGTTGTACTGAAGATAAGAATAGAAAAGAAAGGATTTGAGTTCAAGTCTTAATCTCCAGTGTATCGTCACTATAAGAGTTGACAAATATGCAGCTTCCGTTTGTCTCAGTTCCCTCATTCTCTAACTATGAGACCCAATTCTGTGGTCTCCCAGAATTGAAGCCAATTAGAAAAAGCTGTTATACTGCATTCATTTAAAAGACAACTAAAGTCAGTCAAGAGTAATTAAGAGATTATGATGATGCAAATAAAAATAAAACTAGAAAAAGAATCCATAAACAATGAATGTTTGTTATTTGCATGAATAATGAAAAAAAAAAAAAGAACACTTTGTTTTAGCCCTTTGAGGTCACTCTTTGTCAGGACATGGGATGTCTTGAGTACTTCTGCCCAACCTCTACTTTCATCCTGTCATCACAACTCAGTCAGCGCCTTATCGAATAAAGATTCCTTTTTTTCCTATGTATCTAAATGGATGCTGCTTTTAGGCAGCAAGTTTTTCATATAAAAACTAACATAAGCCACAATTTAAAATAGGTGGAAATATGCCAGTTTTGAGTTGAATTTGGGGTGAAAAATAGTCTTAAAAAAGTCACGTGGACTTAATGTGGGTAGGGATGTAAGGAATGAAGAGAGGGGTACTGTAAACCTACTGCATAGGATTCCACAAATGTTTCATTTGAACTCTTGCTTCCTTTGCAGCTTAACTGGAATGTTTACAAGGTACCAAAGAATTTTAAAGACAGGGATTCTTATCTATGACTGTCCAAATGAGAACAGCCAGACACACTAAACTATACCATTCTTATTCTTCAGCCAGAGTCACAGAAGCAGATTAATTTGTTTAGTTACTTAATAACTTGCCAAC
Organism: Pteropus medius; assembly: GCF_902729225.1. Classification (NCBI taxonomy): domain Eukaryota; kingdom Metazoa; phylum Chordata; class Mammalia; order Chiroptera; family Pteropodidae; genus Pteropus; species Pteropus medius. The sequence continues at coordinate 3,044,107 of NW_024352787.1, read as the reverse complement.
ACTTTATGAGTGCCGACTATGAGCCAAGTATTGGGAAAGTTAGTTAAGAAGATGTAAGCAGTCCATCCCTTACAAAGAAGGATCCATGAATGTCTCCAAACATGGAGCCCATTGGCCAAATGTCCCCCAGTCTCTCTTCTATTAGAAGAATGATAGAATGATAGAATTACCCATTTCTTGGTGAGTTCCGTGACATCTTCATGCTAAGCATGCCCTTCTTTTACGTCCACACCAAGGGAATCCTAAATTGAAATTGTAGATGGAAAGAACTTGACTATAGATATAAATCTTCTTGAAAGTACCCTCCTGACTTTCAAATTCCTAGTTCTGTTTAGCTTAAACAATGCTCAGGTCAAAAAATAAAGTCTGCTGATGGAACAAATTAATGTATGTTTAAAGAATGAGTGAGAAGAAAGTTAAAGGAGCAGTGGGAGAAACTTATTTTGCCATTAGGAATTCTTAAATACAAAATACTAGAAATCTTGAGCTGTGGTGCTTTCCTAAATATTTCTTTGATCTTATAAAAAAGTGTCCAGTAGTTGTTATAAGAAAACAGGATTTTATACATCCAACAGTTAAAATGTCATGTTACGGTTTGGTAGGTTAGAAAAAAAATTCAAAGAAATGTTTTTTAAACTTCTTGTCAGATTTATGACAATGCTCCTAATAAATTAAGCATAGCCATTATATCACAATTTCACCTTTATTCATTTATATTCATTTATCTTCATTTCTGAGACAATATTTATCTACATAGTGTTGCACTTTCACTTGTTTTGAGTACAGAAATTGGTTGTAGTATGTAATCAATTATAGTTTCCGCCCCCCGAGTCATCAATCTTAGCTAATAAAATGCAGACAATTACTTTAAAAGTGATCTTAAAGTGTTGGCAGAGAGTTACAAATTCGCAATATGGCCATTCACAGTGACTCGTTTTCACTACAATTGTAGGTAAGCTGCAAATTCAGAAAAAGATAATGTTATCTCCTGTCCCCAGTGTGCCCAAGCAATCACCCCATTCTACCCCAAGAGTATTAATTTATCAGATTTTTCTCCTTCTATTTAGGCAGTAGGTATTTACTGGGCTTTTAATGTGTCTAATGGCTCTTAATGTGGCATGCAATAGATTTTGTGGAGGAGTCAAAGGAGATAAAAAGACATCACTACCAAGACATGGTCCTGGTCCCCAAAGACAGCATCTTAGAGAAATAAAGCACAAGTACATAAACAAATTCCATGTGTAGGATCCTTAAAGACACACCTTGATTTAGGAGAGTCTGTGAAAGGGTAACATTTAAGGAACATATTTGCTTACTTATGACTTCTAATGTTTCCATCGTTTTTCTTACAGTTTGTTTCAGTTAGTCATGGTAAGGAATAAGAGATTCCTCCCATGCAACATAAAAGTTCCCACCGCATGACCTTGAAATAATCAGGCTTTTCCTGCACCACAAAAACTTATATTGGCACATATTTAGGTCAATAATCTTGACTTTAGCCTAGTCAGAACAACAATATTATGAAAACAGTCAGGGAAAATAAAGAACAGTGGTTCTCATCTTAATATGTGCAAGGATTATCTGAGAGTAATTAAAATTACCTTTAAACATTTTTATTCAATAGACCCCACCCTCACACATTCTTATTTAATAGAAGAGGCTCCCCACCTTCAGATACTCTGTCTGACTTAGTAGGTTTGGGATGAACACTGGAAATATGATTTTTAAGTTTCATTCTATGTATCTATGATGCAGGAAGCCCAGGGCCACATGCTGAGATGTTCTCCTGTTGAACAATGTAACGAATGTCACAGAAATGCTAGTTTGGTGCTGTTTTTCAAATAATTAAACATTTTAGCATTGTGTCAAAGGTTGGTGTTCTTATGCAAAGACTGGATTAGTTAGCTATTGATGTGAGTTTAAATTGACTAACCGAACTCTTGCAACCCTAGGATAATTTTCTTAGGCAGTTTTTCAGTCCTCATTTCATTTTTAAAATTTCATTTTATTTATTTTTTTCCAACTTTATTGAGACGTTATTGACATATACCATATGTAAGTTTAATGTGTACATGATGATTTGACACATGTAGGTATTGCAAAATGGTTACCACAATAAATTTAGTTAACATCTCCATCTTATCACATAATTACCAATTTGTGTGTGTGTGTGTGTGTGTGTGTGTGCGCGTGTGGTGATAACATTTAGGTTCTACTCTCTTGATCCAGCAATCTCACTTCTGGGTATATATCCAAGGAAAATGAAACCATTATCTTGAAGAGATATCTGTACTCCCATGATCATTGTAGCATTATTCATAATAGCCAAGATATAGAAACACACTAAGTATTGGTTGATGGATGAATGGATAAAGAAAAGGTGGTATGTATACACACACATGCTCATACACACCCTGAAATATTATTCAGCCTTAAAAAAGAAGGAAATCCTGTCATTTGCAACAACATGTATGGCCCTCAAAGGCAGTGTGCTAAGTGAAATAAGCCAGACAGAAAAAGACAAATGCTGTATGGTATCACTTACATGTGGAATTAAGAAAAAATTGTCAAACTCATAGAAACAGAGTCGAAAAGTGGTTTCCAGGAACTGGGAGGGGAGTGAAATTGGAAGAAGTAGGTAAAAGGGTACAAACTTTCAATTATATGAAAAATAAATCCTGTACATACAGTGTTTAGCATGGTGTTTATAGTTGATAACACTGTATTGTGAGATTGAAATTTGCTATAAGAATAGAACTTAAATGTTCACTAAAACAAAAAAAAGTAAATATGTGAGATGATGGTTGTGTTAATCAATTCAATGGAAGAATCTATTCATAATGTATATGTATAACAAATCATCATGTTATACACATTAAATATCTTATAATTTCATCAGTTTTGTCTTAATAAAGCAGAGGGGTGGAGAAAAGATCTACTCTCTTAACAACTTTCAAGTATAAAATACAGTATAGTTTATTATAGTCACCATGTTGTATATTAGCTCCTCAGAATTTATTCATAGTATAGCTAGAAGTTTGTACCCTTTGGCGAACATCTCCATTTTCTCCACTCCTCAGCCCCTAGCAACCGCCATTCTGCTCTTTATTTCTTTGAGTTCTTAAATTACTTATCAGAACAGGATTCCTGGTGCAATTTGCAAACAATAACCAACTGTCTCATAATCATTCTGTATTCATTCCCTAGGATGCCCTAACAAAATACCACAAACTGGGTTACTAAAACAACAATTTTTTCTCTCAAAGTTCTGGAGGCTAGAGGTCCAAAACCAGGGTATTTAAAAAGACTATTCTCCTTCCCTTAGGGAAGAATCCTTCCTTACCTTTTCTGGAGGTACTTTCTGAAATTAATGGTTGATCATTGGCAACCCTTGGCAGCCCTTGTCTTGCAAATCACCACCCTTTCTCTCTCTACATCTTCACATGTTATTCTGATTGTAAGCATATCTGTTTCTGTTCAAATTTCCCTTTTTTATAAGGATGCCAGCTGAGATTCTTAAATGAATTTATATATGCCTCTCAGAATTTTTAACTTGAATTCAGATATTCGAACTTGAATTACAAATCCAATTCAGTGAATATTTATTAAAACTGTATTATGTATCAGGCAGAGAGCTGGAAAGTCACTAGAGAAAAGAGAAGTGGATGCAGCATGATTGGAATTCTCAGGGAACTTCCAAATCTAGCGAAGAAGAAAAGAAATACATAAATAACTGCTGTGCAAGATAGAGGAGATGTCAAAAATAAAGTGTAAACAAAACACCGAGGAGAAAGTGATAGGTCTTGGCTGGAGAAATAAGAGAAAATTGCTTGTAGAATTTAACCTGCGCTTTGCAATGTTTCAAGAGCTGGGAGTTAGAGGAAGGGAACTCCAAGTTGAAATAAGAGCACAGCACATAGAGAGCTGTGAAAATACAGTGCATGTTGAGGGAAATGCAAGTTATCTGAAAAGTTACTGAAAAACCAATTCAAAGAAAGCATTCAACATCACACTGAAACTCTAGTGCCCTTCAGCCAAAGACCCCCAGGAATACACCGTAGATAAACAAGTTGCATTTTTACATGTTGTATTGAGAGAGAACACACACGTGGAGGACTATGGGGCATCTTGGTAGGAGGATGCTAGAAGGAACTTATTATACCATTAGGGCTTTGGCTGAGTGATTTGGGGAGGTTCTAAGCAATTGGGGGTGTACTGTAGATTGGATGCTGTCAGGAAATGGGGGCATGTGTATGGTTGGGTGTCTCAATGAATCTTATCTATAGAGAAAGGAGACTAAAATGAGGATAGAGCTGTGATTGGTAAAGCAGTAGCATTTGCTCATTTTGGCTAATAGAGGGGGTGTTTGGTATTTTGAGAATGACAAAGTAACCTTGTTTTCGTCAATGCTTAGGCAAAGTCTAAAGTATATTTACTTTGTCTCAGTTTATTTGGTCTTAGAGTAACCTTTATCTGCACTGGGTATTCTGTAAGATTATTTATGCACAGAAAATATGGCCTAGTTCTGAGTGCCAGGCTGGCTAATAAGTGCCAGGAATTCTCTTTTGTTGTATGTGAAGACATAATCGTTATCTTAAAGAGATATCTGGACCCTCATGTTCATTGAGCATTATTTACAATAGCCAAGACAACCTGTGTCCATGAACAGATGAATGAAAAAAGAAAATGTGGGATGGATATATATATATATATATATATATTTATTTATATATATATATAAATATATATATATTTATATATATATATAAATATATATATATTTATATATATATAAAAAGAAAATGTGGGATGGATATATATATATATATATATATATTTATTTATATATATATATAAATATATATATATTTATATATATATATTTATTTATATATATATATATAAATATATATATCCATCCCACATTTTCTTTTATAAATAAATATATTTATTAAATATATATATATATATATATATTTCAGCCACATAAAAGAAGGAAATCCTAACATTTGTGACAACATAGATGGACTTTGAGGACATTATGGTAAATGAAATAAGTCAGATAAGACAGACAAATACCCTACGATCTTACATATAAGTGGAATCTTAAAACAACAACAACAATAAAAATAAACCCGTAGAAACAGAGGACAGATTGGTGTTGACACAGGTGCTGAGTATAAGGTAGGGGAAATGGGTGAAGGTAGTCAAAAGGTACAAACTTCCAGTTACAAAATAAATAAGTAAGTTCCAGGAATTAAATGTACAGCATGGTGACTATAGCTAACAATACTATATTGTGTATTTGAAAATTGCTAAGAGAGTAGATCTTAAAAATTCTCATCACAAGAAAAAATGTGTAACTACATGAGGTGATGGATGTTAACTAATTGTGTTAATCATTTAACAATATATTCATATCCAAATCTTGTTGTATATTTTAATCTAATATATTGTTATGTGTCTATATCTCAAATAAATAAAAAAGTTAAAAGTTAGAAGGGAGATCATTACATGGGGACCTTCTATAATTCCTCTTTTGCCTTTCAATCAAGATTATAGTTTTAAAAGCCTAATAATAATAACAATAATAACAAGTTGCTATCTTTAAAAAAATTTCCACTTATTAAATAATGTCCAGCTCATTAACAACAAAAACCTATAATATCTGCAGGTAGTGAGTGTTATTGGAGACTTGTGAGCTAAGAATTAATACCTTCGGCTGTATTTTCCCTTGAAGTATGAGAAGAATGGAGGCCAGGAGACCAGTTGCAATAGTCCAGACAAGAAATGAGGTGGCCTATACCCAACTGAATGTACAATAGGACTGTTGGAGTACAGGACACACAGGGCCTTGGGCTCAGAAGTGAGAGAGGAAGAAGAAAAGGCAAAGGGGGTGGTAATATTACTTCACAATTTGACCAGGGTCTAGCACTCCTTCATGCTTCACATCCTAAAATCTCTGCTGACATTAAGGACTACCAGTCATGGATTGATGTCTCTCTTCTGAGTTCATTCTGAGCACTGATTCTGAAGCAATAGAAACACCTTATTTTATAGATTGCCAACCTAACAGGTGAGATTTGTTTTTAGATGTTAACAGGTCTGTCATAGGCATGATTTTACTTATTATATTTTAATTCATGATATTGTATCCATCTGGTACTTCCATTTAATGCCCTTTGCCTTTTTTTTTTTTTTTTTTCTTATAGATGGATAGAGGGGAAACGACCCGCATCTACACACATGTAGTCGTATATGATAAGGATACTAAGGGAGTGAAAATGATTTCCTTTAGTTATACCACACATCCTACTTTGGAATTGCATGACATATATGTTTGCATGTAAACAATTGGAGGCCTGGGTGAATGCATAAAGATTGCTTATTGGGAATGGTTATCTGGTTATGAGACAATGGGAAGGAGGGAAAGGCTGAGCTATAAATTACAACAGGCAAAATGAGTAGCTCTGATCAACAGTTTCTCCAATGGGAAACTGCATATGAGTCACCTGGAGATTTTGTTAAAATGTCGATTCTGATTTAGTAAGTTGGATAACTCCAAGCTACTGTGTTTCTAACAAGTTACCAAGTGATGCCAGTGCTGCTGGCCTGGCGACCACACTTTGAGAATCAAGGCTGTTTGTCTTTGTTCTTACTTTGTTGACTATGTAATAGACTATCAGTTCTCATTCAATTTCTCTTAAGATTTTGTATTTTCTTTCTTTTCTCCTTCCTCCTACCTTTGTCTAACAGGTGTGGTCTTTCTTTATTCCTTTCTTTCACTCTCAAGTGTGCTTCATTTGCTCCAAATGGATAACATTAGTAAATCTATTTACTTTTGTACTTCGTTTAAATAGCAAACCAAAGTTTTGAAATTAACATTCAAGGGATAATGATTCATATCTCTTTTGTTTATATTTTATGTTGCATTTTACTTCTCATACTTAAATGCAAATGTGAGTGCCTGAATGGAAACACTGAGCACATAGGCCCTCCTTGGGGCTCCATATCTTCTGTATAGCTTGGAAACCATCAGCATTCACAACTCAAATTCTTGATTATATTTCTACATATCATCTTGATTATTTTGAATATATTGATTACATTTAGCTATGGTCTCATTAGTTTCCCAATTAAATGTGTCATTGTAGCAAGAGTTTAATTTTCTACTTCAAAAATGAAATAATGAAATCTATAACAGACAGAGAGAGGGAGAGAGAGGGAGAGAAAGTGAGAGGGAGGGGGAGAGAGAGAGAGAGAGAATGAAAGCACAAGAACAGAGGAAGAATATTTTATCTCTTTTTTTCTGCTTTTCTGGAAGCATCTCGGCAGCCTATTTCTTTCCAGCCTCAAAGATTGATGTTAAAAATACTTTTCTTTTCATTCTCTTTTGGGGGCGGGGGGGAGTGGTAAACTGAATAATACATAAAGTGCATCAGTGATCTTCACTTTTAAAGACCATCAACTGTGGCTCCTTTTGTAAATCAAATAATAGTTAGAATAGTGACTCTATATGCTATATTACCATTCAAATAGCATGTGTGAAATTATGGTTTTATTTCATCAACTCTAGCAGTTATATAGGTTGGGCTTCATTATTATTTGTATTTTGTAGAGAACTGAAAGCTAGATTAACGAAAATCTAGCTGGTGAGTGGGAAGCCCGCAACAAACTGCTAGTCTCACAATAAATTCCATGCCTTGTGCATTCCACCTTATACAATGATTGCTTCCTAAAATAAATTTTCTCTATTTTTTTTGAAAAAAGTATTCACTACTGTAACATAATGTAATTTAAAATTGGAGATTGTTACATAATACTATGAAATACCATGCGTGTGTATATTTTAGTGAGATATTAACAGATATTAAGATCTATATCGATCTGAGTTTCAGTATTAATAATAACCCATTTTTTCATGTGAATTTGTGAACCAATGGGCCATTCGCTTTACCTGAGTAGAGATTTTTCATGCAACATTTCTCTTGTCTGGGAAACTGATGAAATTAACTTGTTCCTTCAGGGATTTTGAAGGGTTACACAGAAAAGATAAAGAGGTTTGAGGTTAAGAAGTTACGATATTATTACAGACTACATACTTAATTTTTCCTTATATTTCCCTCTGGGTCTTCCACCAGTTAAGCTACTTGCCATGTCCTTAAATGAAAAATAAAAATGATGATGGAAGGAAATTTGTCTTTGGGTGGTGAACACACAATGAAATATACAGATGACGTATTATTGAATTGTATTTGAAGCCTATATAATTTTATTAACCAATGTCACCCCAATAAATTTAATTTAAAAAATGAAAACATGAGAAATTCTTCTTGCCCCTCTGCCTTATATGGATAGAGCTAGACAGTAGCTATTTTTAGTTTAATGTCAATTTGAGGTTTAATTTTTTAAATATTCAATGTATAAAAGTTAACTTTGATGGCAAATAGCTCTATCAAATATCCATGCAAATGTTTCTAAATCAAATATGTCTTTCCTGTAATTTGAGAGCAAAAGGTCTTGATTCTAAAGCAGTCATTTCAGAAATGCATATGCCATTAAAGTAATTTTTACCACAAAAAAATACTTGAAATGAGTTGTTCACATATTTTCTTGCTCAATATTGGTCAACCATGTCTTTTTCTCTTCAAGAGTTCTGAAGTTGAAGGTGGCATGCAATGAACATCCAAAATTGTCCATCATTAAAACATATATAACTGACATCTAAATATGTACACATTTTATAATATTTTAAATCATTTTCCCACTTTATTGATGAGGCAGTACAGTGAGTCCCTTTGTATTAATGTGCTTGTTTCCTTGCCTCAAGAATTGTATTTCTTTGTTGTTTCACAAGAACTTATCCGTGGCTGAGAGAGCAAGCCATAAATCATAGTCATGGTTAAGAAGAAGGTGTAAACCCACTACCTCTGAGGACCACTGAAGCCACATTAGATTAGCATTTTAGAAAGCGAAACAATTTGCAGTTGTAGACTGGTTTCTAGGCAGTTGCCTGCTGGTTCAAGGACATGCCTGAAAAGTGTAGAAATCAACTTTGGAGTATTGCTGCAATTTTTAGACATTTAAAATGAAAGTGATCAGAGTGCAGTGAACTCTGGCTTGCTAGGTTTACCCTTAGCCTCCAACTGGGAATGCCTTAATCAGCACTCTCCAAGAGCTAGTGGCCTCAGGACAGGCAGCAGTTTAGTCCAAATGAAAAACTGAGAACTATTAGCTTAATGGTTGATAAATGCCACAGCAAGAGTCTCTCTCTAATTTTTATTTTGGAGGTCCTCATTTAACATTTAATTTGGGGAGTCACAGGTGACTAGTCAATAGGGACCAAGTTAACTAACTCCATTCCTGCTGTTTAAACCATTCTTCTTCAAAGCGAAATCGAGTAGACTCTTAAGCATTTATCCAGATTCAGACCAACTGTGATGCAATTGAGAAGCCCAGTAGCCACTCAGTACTGATTTCCTCTGGCCTCTGAAATTCCACAGCTGTTAGAGTTAGTACCACTGTTTTGTTATGCTTAAAATTTGCTTATGGACAAGGCATGTGCAAGTACACCAATGTATAGGCATGCACACACACACACACACATACATACACACACACACACATTCAGTGAATTCCAAATTATTTTTCCATGTCCCCTTAGGGGACATGGGAAAATACATCAGACTATCTCAGTTTTACATATCGGACTCTCCTATAACCTTTTATTGAAGAAAGTGGTTTATATCTGATGGAAAGAAGTATGGAAACCGTTAAGTATGTTTCATATCCTCGTTTTTAGTTTTTTGCAAACATAAATTATATATAAAGTAAAATGTTTTCTACTGCCAACCCCTCCACAGTGTCTCATACATTGTTGATGCTCCATAAATATTTACAGACTGACCAATTCTACTGAGTAGAGCAACTCAAAGTCAAGGCCTGGTTAAGTCTTTATAAGGGGATAAGGAAAATTTCCCCTTTACCTTTAAGTTCTTTCTCACTATGCAGGTATGTTTTGTTTTGTTTTGTTTTCCCCCATTAGCTTGAAAACTCCATAAAGGCAAGAACTATGTCTGTTTAATCCTATGATGGAATGTACTTTTAAAGTTAAATTCAAGAACAAAACCTGCCGAGAGCAAAGACATTGCTTAACTAGGTTCCTTTTAAGCTAAAGGGTATTTTGAGGTTGTGACTGAATAAACAATATCTCTGAAAGGCTGGATCCAGTGATACAGAGTTTGACATTACTGGGTTAACAGTTACATTTTAATTGTTTCTTAAGCACCTCACTCTATGTTTAGTGTTTACAAATAGGATATTAAAAGACAGTAAAGGGCATGCTTTTGACCACTAAGGACTTCACTAACTAATTGAGAAGATTAAGGCACAAATCAACACAAGTTAATAGAATATTCCTATTCTCGGAGTTCCTGAGTTATGTTCCTCTAAGAATAGCTAATGTTGCTACCTTATAATTATATTCAGACTTTGAAAATACCTAAGTGTATCAGTTAGGCTGCATTTAGCTACAAGTAACAGGGTACCCAACTACTAATAACTTAATGTATAAGTATATGTATTTATTTTTAATTTAATTTTATTATTAGTTTCAAGTATTCAGTACATTGTTTAGACATTTATATAGTTTATAAAATGATCCCCTTGATTGCCCTTTCTCTCCTCTGGCTCTCTACCTAGCCATTACATCCCTATGCCATGCTCCCCATCCTCGTGACCATCAACTACTAATTTGTACTTCTTTAACCCTTCACTCCTTTATCCCAACCCCTCAACCTCCCTCTCCTCCTGGCCATCACCAGATTGTCCTCTATATTTGTGAGTCTGTTTTTGATTAGTTTGTTATTTTTGTTCCTTAGATTCCGCATATAAGTGAAATCGTATAGTTTTATGTATTTTCTTAATTGAAATATCTGGAAGGAGGTCATTATAGCCTTGCTCAGTGGCTTCATTACTGACTCAGAAACTCAGCTTTTCCTGAGTTTTCCCTTATTAGGCACCTCATAGCTACAAGATGATTTCCAGAGTCCCAGCCATCTCTTACTTACACTTATGTCCCTAACAGGAAGGAAAGGGTGAGGCAAAATGAATTGTCATTTTATCGAACAGGAAAAAAGGCAAAAAAAATATATATATATTTTAGTACCCTCTATAACACCCACTTTCTTCCCCCAGAAGCTTTCCCTTTGTATCCCATTGGCCAGGAGCTGCGTTGACAGCTGTACACATCTCCAGGAAAAGCTGGGCATGTGAATTTTCAGAAAAGGGAAGTGGACTTCATCATAGTTGGCTTAGAGCAACTGTGTTTCATTTCTCAGTGTTGAGCAAATTGCCACAGTGAAAAAAATTGGAATTCTTTTGACAAAAATGGGTGGGATGCTGCTTGGTAAAAATTTAATTTCTTCTACACCAAGTAACTCAAAATCTTTTACTAACTCTTCTTTAGATTGTTTTTCATAAGCTAACATCCCAGGGGAAATTTTAAGCTCTTGGGGAAATGCATGAGCTCTTTTAAATCTCCATGGTACAATAACTAAAGGGCATGCATTTCTAAGCAACAATGTGCCTTTGCTGAATCTCTTTTCTATTTACTTTTCGGAACTTACCAAATTAATGGTATCTGTAAGTGGCATTCATTTTCTAAATAGTATCCTAGTGGCCACAAAGAGCAGTCCTTCAGGTTTCTGCAGGCCTAAGGCTGAGAAGCTATGACAGGCGCTAGGGAAGACTATTAAAGAAACTGAAGATAAAAAGGACTTTCATCATGGAAGTCCACATTGGGCCCTGATTGCTTTAAGGAGTAGGACAGAATTATAGATTACTACTTGGAAAGTTTCCTAGAAGAGAAAAATATTAGGCCACCTTCTTAACGTATGGCTGGAATTGAATCTCCTCAATACAAGGCCCATTGAACCATTTTACAGAAGTGAAAAATGAGGTCCAGAAATATTAATCTAAAAATAAAATAATGAAACCACTGATGAAGTAGGAACAGTGCAACTAATTTATAATTCATCATAATTCCTGTAACTGGCTCTCTCACATACACACTCCTATACACATAAAAAAAAAAAAAAAAAGAAAAGAAATCAATCTTCTCTCTTTTACGTATCTTCAAATTTTTGCAGATGAGACCATCATAGTCACTTGAATTTTACTTAGTGTGTGGAACACTAAGTCGAAAAAAAGTGTTGCAAAGTTCGAGGAGAATAATATTTGTATTTTAAAATTTCAAAACAAATTAGAGCTGGTATGTGTCCTATTCTAGGAATGTTTGGTAATTGTATTAGTTATAAAAACTTTCGCAAATGTGAAAATTTTTTTGTTAATCTGCTTTCATTTCTCTTTTTAAAAAAGAGGAAAATTTTCTACATTTGCTTCTTTGTCATTAATGAGGTTTGTGCATTGAAAACTCATTTAATGTCATTGCTAATGAACTCATTTTAATATCTGTGTTTGTGATTAGGCTGACTTCATTAGAAAAAAACCTGTAAGTCTGCTCCTTTGATAATGAAAATGTTATGCGACTGTATCAACCATATCAGCTTCCTCTCTCCTTTCTGTGCTCTTTCTCTCTCTGTAACACTTTTCTCTTTCTCAGCCCCTCCTATGGAATTGTTTAACAACACTAATTCTCATTGTGCACTTGACATGCTATATATTGGTCAATGAAACCTGAGCTATTTTAAAATTCATTTTGATGACTAATAAATTAACTACTGGTAATAAAAAATAACTTGAATAGTAATATATAATTATGTCCCTCCAAAGATCTGACCACATGTCTTCGCTTCATCTTGACTTTTACTATACATTATTGCTAAATTTTAGCATATTTAAGGGTCCTGTTGAATGCAACTCTCAGAGTTGAGGAAAGGTGAAATAGTATTGACAATGCACGCAGATGGCCTGCTTGGACATCATCGCCCCTCAACAAAGCCATCTTTTCTTTAAAAGTGAACTGTTGAAATTTTATTTGAATTAATACCTTTAATTGACCTAGAAGAACTGTCCTATCTTAAAAGGTCTTTTTTCTACCATTGAATTGCCAGATTACTGCCTTTTTGTGCATTACTTTTATTTTTGGAGACAACTCATTTTAAAGAAAGATTTATTTCTAGGATTACTTTATTAGAGAATCTCACCATTAAGTAATTAAAAGCTCTGGGAAGTAAAGAGGTCTTCTTCTATAAATAATATATAATAACCTCACTAGGTTTATTTTAGAAAAATATCTATAGAAGTTAACTCTCTAGTATTTTAACAGCCATAAATGACAATATCATGCTGTTTATTGGAAGTAATATATAGAATAGATTTATAGAATAGATATGTATTTTATATGAGTGCAGCTATGTTGATATGATGTTGTTAATTTCAATTTTTAATATTGTGCAGCATTTTGCTTTTGGGGACAATGAATAAAACTCAAAATAGAACAAATACTTTTATGTGATACTTATTATCTGTATTGAGAACATAAAATTTTAAAACACAAAATTAAGCTAATGATCAAAAATATACAGTTCATCCTATCTCTCTCTAAAAGATTCATTCTGAGTGTTTGTTCTGAATTTTAGGGATGCTAAGGATGATGAAATCCATCAGAGATTCCCAGTAGTAATCATCTTTCTGTTTGTCACCTTCACGAGCTTAGACAATCCTTTAAACACCAAAGTAACAAAAAAGTAAAAACAAAAAACAAACCTTTATTAATTCATCCATTTGTTAAATAAGCATTGCATAACTAGTTTGTTCTAGACAAGGTTCCTGAGGATTAAGGATGGCATTCTTAGAGGGAGTGATACACTTGAGATTGAGTAAAGGCCCTTTGGTAATGTTTGAAGAGGCAGAGAGAGGTGGGCAGGGGTGGGGCCATGGCTGTTTTAGATGAGTTCCAAGGAACTGTGGCTCCATCTTTGCAGGTGATTGGAAACTATGGAAGTTCTTAAAATAGATCGATGAAGTAGAATTTGCATTCTACTTTTTATTTTCGGGGATTTTATCTTTTAGAAAACTAATTCTTTTTGTCTTGTAGATGATGTGCTGGTGGTAGCAAGGATAGGTAGACAATAAAGCAGCAGGAGGTCAGCTAGAAGTCTGGTTTATCAAATACCACGTAGGCCAGGGGGCAGCAAAAGTTTTCTGTAGGCCTGAGAGTAAATATGTTAGGCTTCACAGTCCATATGGCTCTGTCATGTCTGCCCCACTCTGTACTGTCTGTAATGGGGAAGCAGCCTTAGACAATATGAAAGCAAATGGGCATGGCCATGTTCTAAAAAAAACTTTGCCAACCCCTGATTTAGACTATCAAATATGCATTAAAAATGAAAAAACTGATTGCTGTAGTAAAGCTTGCTATTTACACCCATGATTAGAGCAGCATTATTCACAATAGCCAAAAAGTGGAAGTATCTCTAGTATCCGATGAATGGGTAAACAAAATATTGCATATACTACAATGGAATAGTATTCAGTTTTAAAAAGGAAATTCTGACTTATGCTACAACATGGATGAACCTTGAGAATATTATGCTAAGTGAAATAAGCTAGTCACAAAAGAACAATTATCATATGATTCCACTTATATAAGGTACCTAGACCAGTCAGATTCATAGAGACAGAAAGTAGAATGGTGGTTGCCCGGAACTGGGAGAAGGGAGATGGAGAGTTATGTTTAATGGGCACAGAGTTTCAGTTTTGCAAGATGAAGAGATTCATCATAGAGCTGAATGCTGGTGATGTCTGGACACAATGTGAACATACTTAATGACATTGACCTGTATACTTAAAATGGTTAAAATGGTAAATTTTGTGTTATATATATTTTACCATAATTTAAAAACAAGAAATGATTGAATAAAAGAGCAAAAAGCCACTCACTATTGCTTTGTTCCAATTCCATTTTATAATGACTGTTAGACTAGTTGGCCACACAAAGTTACTACAGGAAGTGGGATGAAACATATACAATGGTAGTGATTTGGGCAGAATACAGCAGAGGCAGCATCCCAGGCTCTACTTGCACTGGTTTGGATGTTTTCTGACTACAGGTTACAGAAACTCTGAATCAAACTGTCTTAAAAACAAAGAAAATTTATGCTTGAACATTGCAGTAAGGCCAAAGTTAAGGTAGTCCACATGGCTGACTCAGTAGTTCAATTATGTTCTCAAATTCCATGCTTCAGATCTGCCCATTTCTCTGTTGTGCCATCTGTGGAGTTGGTAACGAAAAGCTTACAGCAGTTCCTGGCTCCATCAAAAGAAGCAACATCCAGGGGGAAATGAGATTGTCTCTGCCTGGGACTACTTCTCAGAAATGTAAACTTCTTTCTCCAAAGTCCTCTTGAGTTCACTGGCTAGAACTAGGTCACATGACTGATGCTAATTCTGTCACTTAAGAAGCGCATTGAATTGACCTTGGATCAATTCAGTGGAAGCTCATTTCTGAATCTAGGGGGTGAGGTCATTTTCTGAAGCACCTGGGTGCCTGAGCTAAGGATTGGATTTGGTTTGGGAAGGAAGGAATGTGGTTTGTAGAGAATAGGTTTTGCATATTAGACAGACAAAAAATAATATACACATACTCACTTTGGAGAGTAGAAATTAACACTTTTATGGATATATTATGTGTCAAATATTATGAGAGAATCTTTGCATTACCTCATTTAATCCTGAGGAAACCTGTATGGGGTAGGAGTTCCCAAACCCCTCTTTTTTAAGGATGGATGAAGAAAACTGGGGCTTGAAGGATTTAAGAACTCATGTGCCTTTTGACTCCTAAACCTTTGCTCTTTTTACTACATGGCACTGTCTTTGAAAAGATATAAATAACTCCTCAGTTGAAAAGCATTCCTTCAATCCTTCCCACAACCATAATTGTCATCTATACAACCATTTTTAAGGGAGGAGACTGAGAGGTTTCAAGAGCTTAAGCAAATGGCTCGAATTCATACAACTAGTAAGTGGCATAGCTAGAATTCAAATCCAGCTTCTCTTACTCTAGAGTAGAGTAGTCAGTATGGAACCCAGAAAGATAGAATGGTTTTAATGGCATAGACATTCCAGTTAGACTGCCTCAATTCAAGATTCAGATGTAGCACCTACTATCTGTTATCCATAGATATTAATTTTCTCTGCCTCAGTTTCCTCATCTATAAAATGAGAATAATGATAATACTTACTTGGTACAAAGTAAACTCTCTGATGTGGCAAGTTGAGCTTCTCTGCTGTGCAGGGTAAAAAGTGAAGAGTAAGTGGCTCCCTATTTTGAGCCTACTGCCTCATCTTCATTAGCTCTGCAGGTTGATTTCCATTATGTTTGCCCTGAGGGCTGGAGCTTATGTTTTGGTACTCATTACAGAAGGAATAGCTGTTTTATAAGGTACTATCTGGATAGAGATTAAACAAATAACACCTATATCTGATTATATAAGTGTTGCAAAGACTTTTTGCTCTAGTTCGTCCTGAGAGAGTCATGGAAACACAGACATCAGTGTAGGAATTCTTTGCAATTTGCTAGTTTAGATACTTCTTTTACAGACAGGAGATGACCAAGATCAGAGAGAACTGGTGATCTGCCTGGGGTTGCAAAGCTAGTTCCTGGGAGTCTAGGACTGGGTCAGGGGCCACTGATTGTCAGTTCAGTGTGTTTCTTATACCAACTGTCAACATTTTTTAGGAGAGAGATCTTTTGTAGATGCATAAGATATACTTGAGAGTAATCATGATTGGATATTCTGCAGCAAATAACTATGTTCCATAAATTAAAAAACAATCAAATGAGAACCATGGATTAAAGTGTAAAAATTTATTTCTTAATTACCTTTAGGGTCCAAGAATAACAATGATATTTTTTCTAAAATTTATTTTATCATTATTTTTTATAGAATAGTAACCAATTTTACTGACTCCTGCTCTTTTTAAGGGAATAAAGAGCAGACAGACATTCCCTGAGATATTAAGCAGACTTTTCCTTAGTCACTCTGTGGTGATAACTAGAGTAACAGTGTCCACTGCTGGCAAATCAGATAATTGCACCATTCTTTATGCAGTTACTGTATGTGAGGAATAACATTTTACCTTCATCCAGATACATTATCGAGTAAGACTAAGGCATATATCCTAAAAGGATGTCCCTGTAGTTTAAAAAATATGTTTGTTTTTTATTAGTTCAATAATCAATTAATGATTTACCTCTATAAATCTAAGAATACAAACATAATGATGGTTCTTATTTTAAAATAAATGAGGTTTATTATAGTAAGAGAATAGAAAACATAAATTTACACAAAGAAGTTTATATTTAGTGTTATAAAATAAGCAAAATCAATTATCATTTTATGGTCATCCAACTGACTTTTTTTTGATCATTTAAAATAATAATTCACCAAAAACTTACCTGGGTTTATTATTTTCAGGACATTCATCATAACTTTAGAAGGGGGAAAATAGAAGACAATTGAAATAAAATATTTTCCTTAATTTATACAAAATATTTAAGGACAATTCAGTATGCTAAACCTTTAAAACACTTTTTGTAACCTACGAATTTAAATTGTTTAACTGGAGAGTTGGGTAAAAGCCTAACTAAAAACGACCTGTATTCCAAGATTTGTATGTGCTTTAGGCAAATCTTCCTGGGTTTCAATGCCAAAAACAGGCAGCAGAGGGCCCAGTGTATTTTAACTATCAGGAGACTTGTTGAAACTTAGGACAGATTTTTGTTACTCTTTTAAGTTTCTTCTTAAAATTTTTACTTGTATATGGTAAAATTTGCATATATATATATACATATATATATATTACTGTTGTATTGCTATAGAAAAAATTAGGATGCATGGATATAAAATGGTCTCATCATATCGATATAATTTATGAAAATCGACAGATAGCAATTTAATCTAGTTATAGAAATCTAGCTTGGATAATTAAGTGCTAGTGTAGAATTTTGGTGATTATTAGCTTTGAACTTGGGCAATTACAGCTATTACAAGGAGCACACGCCCTAGGTGGAGACTGTGCGTAGTGATAACGATTGGTCAGTTACAGGGAACTGTAACTGCTGCCCTGTCTCTGCTCCCTTTGTCCTCGTTTTGTGATGATTCCCAGGTTTTGAGATTTGAAGCTGTTTACTTGTAGGCATCAGGACTGGGTAGGCCCAGTAACATCAATATCTCCACAATTTCGCTGCTTTCGGTTCACAAGATTATTCTTTCCTGCCGCTTTAGGTCTCACTTGACCTGCAGAATCAAGCTCTGTCCCCTTTGTGAATCTTACAGATACTTCCCACTGGGAGTCTTATCTCCCTAAGAATTTTATTTGTTCTTATCATATTCTGATCCATCCAGAACCTCACACATGCACACTTTATTTGCAGCATTTATTTCATACTTTATTTCTTATGCATTTATTCATTTATTCATTCAACAAATATTTACTAAATTTTACTCTGTACCAAGGTCTGGGAACAGAGCAATGAACAAGACCTATGAGGCCGCTGTTCTTGTGGAGTGAGAAAAATCACGAGTGCATAAAGACAAAAATTAAGATGAGATATGCGGAGAAAAGATCTCATCAGACAAAGAAATTCAGATGAGATCTAAAGTGTGCAGGTAGTTACTTGGATTGAATAGACAAAGAAGATCTCTGAGGAGGTGATATTGAAGTGGAAACCTGAATGACAGGAAAGGGCCATCCTTATCACATTTCAGATAGAAAAAAAGCAGTTTGTGCAGAAGCCTCAAGGCGAGCACCAGCTTTGCTTGTTGGAAAAATAGAAAGTAGACAATTGTATCTCCCACTACCGCTTTCCATTTCACCTTGGAAAGGACAAATGACCAAAGAGAATATTTTTTGCATTCATCTCCCACTGGAGCAATATGGCTCCATTGAATATCTGTGCCTCCCTACCTCTCTCCTTACCGCTACCTCCCTACATATTTCCAGAGGAAAAGGTGACCTTGTGTCACTGCTTCTCTGCACTTTATCCTGTATTTGAAAGCTTACTCATTTAGGCATGCTGATTACTGAGTTTCTTGCTAACAAACCCAAGGCACTGATAGAACGAGATATTCACAAGGACTTAATCAAGATCATTTAAAGTTAGTCCTCTATTTTGCATGTCCAGAAAGGTTAAGGGACTTGATCAAGGCCGTTTTGCCAATTTAAAGAAGGAAAGAGCCCAGGAATTCCACACCCCACTCCAGAGCTCTGTGAATTACCTTGTTCTGTCTGCTTTAAAACATCCCTCTGCAACATTCTATTTCTCTCCCCCATCACCTTTTCCCCCTCTTCTCTTAGATCCCACGGTTCTTTTGCTTTCTGGCCCTTCTCTTTATACTATTTCCTTCCAAAGTATGCCAAGTCTTTTGCCCTATCTCCAATTAATAGGAATATTTGGTGGCCTTTTGACCCAAGAGCTTTTTTTCTCTATAAACTAGATCGAATACATATAGTAAGGTCACACATACATTGAAACCTCCTCAACTTGAGACTGTTTCAGATGGATAGTGCAGTTGTACAAAACCCATTGGCATTTGCAGTCTGTGAATCAAGAACAAGGAAGAAGATGGAAGATTGTATACCATCAGTGCATGGTGAGGAGATTTTACAAAGCTTTATCACACAAGATGCAAATCTTAATGATGGCCAGTGGTGCTTTTTAGGTCTTGTGTTAACTCCCTGGAGGCTTCCTGGCCTAATTCTAACTTCTTCATCCATCCTTACAGTCAGGGATAATGAGATTCAGGCTGACAGTCAGGGATAATGTACAGAAAGAATGTGCTTTCACTCCTAAGATCATGGAAATCAGACAAAAATAAGGGAAAGGATGGACTGACATTTTTTAATGAGCTGGCTGTAGCTTCAAGCCATTTCTAATCATTATTCAATAATTGTGTGTGTATATTAGTGCTGTTAATAATTTTAAAGCTAAATCCAGGAGGACTGGAGAAACTCCGCCACCAATAATCAGAGAAAAATAGGCCAAGGCCAGAATGTCTATGAAATGTACAGAATTGTACTGAGTAATTTTCTCTCTAGAACCAGAAAGTATAACATGGGAAAAGTTAGAGCTCAATATAGAACCTGAAACTCACCAGACTTATTCATTCATCAAACATTCAGTGTTCAACCATCCTTACCAACCTGCTCTAATGTTGCAAATGTGCTAGCTCTTAGACAGGGTTGTTCAACCTTGGAACTGTTGACAGTTTAGGTGGATAATTTGTTGCTGTGAGAAATAATATATGATGTTTAGCAGCATCCCAGGTCCTCTACTCAGTAGATGCCAGTAGCACACATCACCCCCGCAGCTGCAACAACTAAAAATGTCTGTAGGCTTTGCCAAATATGTTCTGCAGGGCAAAACCATCCGAGTGGAGAACCAATGCTCCTGGATGAAGGTATTACTTTTTCTCAGAAGAATAATGTTTATTCATTATTTATGTTATGCCTTATTCTTAAAAAGGATTTGAAGAAGCTTACAGTGAATAAAATAAAGACTGATGATTAAATGACATAAATGATGAGGGAGAGAGACATACCAGAAATCTAGGCTGAAGACAGCAATTATATTTAAAGAATACATTTAGCTTTGAGATTCCAAGGGGACAAATTTTAAAGGAAAATAAGTTATATAATTCTTATTGACTGACAAAAGAAAAAAAAATACTAGCTTTATTTGAGTGAAATTTTCTTTTTGGTTTGGATTTTATTAGGAGACACATGCCATGATGTTATTTTCGCAGCAATAAATTTTTATTAGGGAATAACAATAAATGTTCTTCTTATGTCCATCCCTAATATGAATCCATGAGATGAGAGCAGAGGGAACAATTATAAACATTAATTTCATGAAGACATTCTTTAACCAGATGTTCATCATAATTAATTTTAACAGTACTTGGTTAAGAAAAGTCATTCCTGGTAAATACACATGATGGACCTCTCTCTGCACCAACGAATTTCATTGTTATGCATTCAGCAAATAACGGAAAGTCGTCTCTGGCTGTTTGAGGAGAGTGCTTTATGTTTACAAATGGATTTAGTTCCCAAGACCTGACTTTGAAGTCACACATATGACTTGATGAGTTGCCTGTTCTTATACCCGTAGCAGTACCATGCTGACAGAACCAGTGAAGGCTCCAGCCTCAGTGGCACCTTACTGGAAAACTTGTATAAAGCAATCATTAGGCTAAGCAGTGTCACTGATGTGAGGACTGGACTTCTTGACTCCAGAGTTTTTTTCTTTTAATGGAAGAATAAGTTTGTTTTCAAATAGCATGTTAGTTTCGTAAGGCTGTCATAACAAAATAGCACAGACTGGATGGCTTCAACCACAGAAATTTATCTTCTCACAGTTCTGAAGGCCACAAGTCCAATATCAAAATGTTGGCACATTTGTTTTCTTCTGAGGCCTTTCTCCTCAGCTTCTCAGGGTGTCCTCACTAGGTCTTTCCTCTGGGCGCATGCATCTGTGGTGTCTCTCTGTGTGTCCGAATTTGCTCCTTTTACAAGAACTCCAGTCATTCTTGATTAGGGCCTACCCCAAGGGCCTGATTTTAACTTAATCACCTCCTTAAAAACCCCCATCTCCAAACACAGTCACATTTTGAGGTACTATGGGTTAGAACTTCAACATATGAATCTTGGGTAAACACAATTCGGCCTATAATAAAGAACTTGCGTGTTATTGTCATATAAGTGAGGAATTATTCGAATACATTCATTATCCTCAGTTGGTTCCATTAATCCATTCCAATAGATAGGTGTAAAGAGAGAATTTTATCCACGGTGACAGAGGTTTTCAAATCCTCTCAAACATTTTTCAGGGCTGAGGCAGGCTCGAAGGTACTGTGACAAATTTGTGCCATCTTTTTTAGCAAGGGGAATTTATGCGTATTTCAGGCTATACAAAAAGTCTTCATTCTGTTGGTGTTCCAGGAACCCCATCCCACCCCTTTAATCTGACCTTTCTGATCTGATTTACTCCCATATACTCCCTAATTTTCCTGTCTAGAAAAAGAACATGCATTTGCAAACATCCCATGGATGGTAAATTAAGGGTTTGTAGTAACTGATTCGACCACATGTTCTGGGTGTATTCTCTCATTAAATCATTTATTTATCTTCTAACAAATATTATGGGCAATCTATTGCATGTACTAAGTATTGAAGAGACAGTGAGAAAGAACATGACTCACCTTGCTCTAGAAAACAGAAGAATCACAGAAAGAGAGTAGCTAAGCTCCCTGAGGATAGATTTCTGGTGCTGACTTGACATGGTGGCCCATAGATTCTTCTGGATCAGACACTAATTAAAATATTTTATCCCATGATTTCTACAAATGGTTGAAATACTCCTGAAATGCTTATATTTTGCTATCCACAGTGGCGTGCCTCTCAACTGGTGTCCCTAACTTTGGTTCTGTATCACTCAGCACTGTGCCCAGAAATGGGACATGGCCTTTGGGGTACCTGGGGGTGAGTGGCAGGACTAGTGTATTCTTCAAAACTCAAATTTTCTCAGAAAATGACTTCTAGAAGTCTCCTTCCAAAAAAATATTCTGTGAAGTTCTTTTCATTTCTTTATCACATAAATATTCATAACCTTCATGGTTTGGACATTCAAAAGCAGCTTTGATCTGGTCTCAAACTATAGATGCTGTGACCCCGCACAACATTCTTGCTTTCCCCATCTGGGAAATGGAAGGGATCTCTCTTTTATAAGGTTATCTCAAGGAGAAAAGAGATAATGTCTGCTAAGTGTCTCTTGCTGCGGCGTCCAATAAATGTTAGTTCATGCAAGATGTTTGAAACCACAAATGACCTTTTCCACTGCCACCTTCCAGAATTCGAAATCTCCCCCTTCATTGACCTGTGACAGGTCTACCAAATATTTTATTCTTTTGAGATTAAACGTTATGTTTAAAAATCTTTTATTAATAAATAAAATGTCTTACCTGAGGAGGAAAAAAAACGCATATAATGAATTCTCAGATTAACTGATCACAGTAGTTAGATGACTACTTAGGAGACCTGTGGAGTCTATGGCCATGCTACCCTGAACAAGCCCGATCTTGTCTGATCTTGGAAGCTAAGCAGGGTTGAGCCTGGTTAGTACCTGGATGGGAGACCAAAAAATAAGGGATTGTAAACTGACAAGGTCCTTATAATCTGTGAAGTCAACCAAGGGGTGCTTTACCAAAAAAAACCAAAAAAACAAAAAAAAACAAACCTGTGGGGAAAAGAGATAATTTTCTAGATAGATATCTATGCATTCTGGTTTTTATTTATGTTGCATGCATATTGGGATTGTAGTTGGGGGTGGCTTGGGTATCAGGACCAAGAAGCATGCAGCAGCACTGTTGGTAGGGTGTGAGGGGTCAACCTGATTAGTGTGACCTCTCTATAGTGGATATCAGGAGATCAAGAGGCTGCTGTATGCAGCTCAGAAGTGGTTGAAAGAAGAAAATTGGTTTCACAGCAACTCAGTCACAATTTGCCTAAGCCTAATTGTAGAAAGTGATGAATTTCAGTTATCATTTCAACTTTAGTGGGAAATGTTTTATTAAAATGTAATCCTGGGAATAATTGCCATTTCTTTTCTTTTCCTTTTTTCTTTTTGACTTTAGTGTATTGTATCTGTAGCTCCAGAATGTTCTTTGGTATGTCCATGAGTATAAAACAAATCTAAAACTGAGTTTCCTTTGTAACAGTTTGGACTGTGGAACTACCCAACCATCCAACACTCTGTATCCAGAGAACATTATATTCCCCAAATTGCCACCTACTGTTAGAGGGTCTTCAATGAAGATAATGGAGAAGTGATGCGAAGATGACTTAGGGTGCAATGAGAAAGTTCAGAGTATAGGGCAGTATGGACTTTCAGAGAATCTCTATGTGCTATAATTGTGAACAGGGCTACAGTCTCATTTGAGTAGGTGCTTTTGCTGTTGTTTTCTTCTAATAGTACTTTATTGAAGTATAACCTGCGTATGTGTTACATGCCATGCTGTTGAGTTGGCTCTGACTCCTAGCAACCCTATGAATGAGTAACGTCCACAATGTCTTGTTCTTAACAGCCTTGCTCAGCTCCTGCAGACTCATGCCTGTGGCTTCTTTTATGGAGTCAGTCTGTTTAATATTTAGTGTTTCCCTTTTCCTGCTGCCTTCTATTTTTCTCAGCATCACTATCTTCCAAAGAACCCTGCCTTCTGATGATGTATTAAAAGTAGGATAGCTTCAGTTTTGTCATTTTTGCTTTCAGTAATGTTTCAGGCTTAATTTACTCTAGAACCCACTTGTTCATCTTTCTGACAGTCCAGAGTTTATACATTGAGCTCTTCTCCAACACCATATTTCAAATGAATCATTCTTTTTTTCCTATCAGCATTATTCACTGTCCAACTTTCACATCTATAGATAGTAATTGGGAATATGAACGTGTGGATTATCTTAACCTTGGTCTCTAATGACACATCTTTGCTCTCGGTGAACTTTTCTAATTTTTCCATTGCTGCCTTTCTGAGTCTCAGCCTTCCCTTCATTTCTTGGCCACAGTCTCCATTTGAATTGGATGACTAAACGAAAGTAAGCAAAATATTTAACAATTTCAATGTCTTCATTGTCTGTATTAAAGTTGTGTGCTTCTGTAGTCATGATTTTTGTCTTTTTGATATTCTAATGCAGTCCTGATTTGGCACTTTTTTCTTTCACTTTCATCAGAAGTCATTTCAAAACATTGCTACTTTTTGCTAGTAAGATGGTGTCATCTACATATCTTGTTATTGATAATTATTCTGCCAATTTTCATTCCTCCTTCCTCTGAGTCTAGCCCAGTTTTTCATAGGATATGTTCGGTATACAGATTAAACAGCAGGGAGATGAAATGCGTCCTTGTCTGACACTTTGCCTTTAGGAAACCATTCTGTCTCTCCATATTCTGTCCTGACAGTAGCTTTCTGCATGCAATACAGGTTACACATTAGGATGATCAGGTGCTGAGGCACGGCCATTTTTTGCAGAGCAACCCATAGCTTTTCTTGATCTACACGGTCAAAGGCTTTTTACTGTAGTCTATAAAACATAGACTAACCTTCTTGTGAAATTCTTTGGAGCATTCTAGTATCCAGCAAATGCTCTCGATTAGATCTCAAGTGCCTCTTCCTTTTCTGAATCCAGCTTGAACATCTGGCATTTCTTGTTTCATATAAGGCAGAGGCTTTGTTGCATCACCCTGAGCATCATTTTTGTAGAAATTAGAGCAATGGCACTATAGTTACTGTACTCCCTGGCAACTCCTTTCTTGAAGGTTGGAATGTATATTGAACATTTGGGCCATTGTTTTGTTTTCCATATTTGTTGAAATATTCTTGTTAGGATTTTCATTGATCCAGTCTCTGTAGCTCAAAATAATTCTATCGGTGTCCCATAAACCTCTTGTGGTTTATTTCTTTCTAATTCTTTCAGGACAGCTTTCATTTTGCTTTCTAGAATAGGCTAGAATAGAAATATAACATACACAAATTAAAATGCAGATATTTTAGGTGTACAACTCAATAATTTTGTCAAATAAAAAATTCTCTGTAACTGTTAACCAAATAAAAGCAAAGAATATTTCCAGCACCCCAGAAAGTTCCCTCTTGTCCCTTTCTAGTTAATCTTCCCATCTCAGAGACAAAGACCCCTCTGCATCTCTAAATATCAGATTCCACTTTTAAATGGAATCATTATTGTACGTGTTTGTGTTTGACTTCCTTAAGAGCTCAACATAATGTTTTTGAGGTTTATTCTGTTATTCTGTGTAGCAGTGATTATATATATATATACACACATAATGCTTTTTAATAGCTATAAATCAGAAATTGTTCACTACAAGATTATCTTTTGTGAATATATATATATATATACACACACACACATATATATATGTGTGTGTGTGTATACATACATACATACATACATATATAATTTTTGCCAAGGTGTAGTACTACAGTGTATGAATATACCACAGTTTGTTTTCTGTTTTCCTGTTAATGGACATTTGGGTTATTTCCTTCTGTTTTGTTTTGAAGAACTAGCTGCCATTACATATCACTGCAGCTTGGAGACTGCTTTCTGATGTTGCATCAGAACATTTATTTATCAAATCGAGTTCTTCCATCTTGTGCATCATTGACTTATTTAAGGTATACTTCCTTACGTTGGTGATGAAGCACATTAAAAGTCTAAAACCAGCAAGTGTTTAAAAAGTTTCTTATCTCACCACGGCTATTACAAAAGTCAACACTTGAGAATATTGACTAAGTTGGATATGGAAGTTTATAGTTTCATGCTCTGCAAACAATTACAATCCAATGTAAATTAGTCGTGAAATTAAAGTGAGTCATAATTATAAAAACAAACAAACAAAATGTATATACATGTGTATCTGCATATTATGTACGTAGAAGCAATAATAATACTTAGACTAATATTCGGTTGCTTTCATTGCAAAGATTAGAATACTAATATGTAAAATGAGAATCAGAAATTAATTATGTAAATACACTCATAGATAAGTAATAACATTAATTCAATCTAATTCAACAAGTGTATTCACAAAAGATAATCTTGTAGTGAACAATTTCTGATGTATAGCTATTAAAAAGCATTTGTTTTATGAATAATGGGAAGTTAGAGGTGGGTAGATTGTGGCATCTGACCACAAACACATCAGTAATTTTGGTTAGTTTTAATCTGTTTTTGAACATGTTTTAAGGGATAACAATATTTTAACTCAGATTTTAAAATAGTAATAAGAAAATATGTAAAATAGTATCAACGTTATTAATGATAATTCAGTCATTTCCATATTGTGATTAATAAGGAGAGATAGGAATGGATAGAGTAAAAAATTAAGGCAACAGAACAATTATTTATAAAAAAAGAAAAAGAAATAGAAGTGAGAGAAAACAACACTTCAGGTATCACTATAGCAGGTTAACTTTTCCATCTTCCCTTCCGCTTCTGTTTTCTACCTCACCAAATTTGACTTCAAAGTCATTTGATTGAGGTTCCCCTTTCCTCTAACTGTGTCTCCTGTATTAAACATGGAGGCAAAAGAAAATGGCTTGACCTGATTTTAAAACCTTATTCTTGCCCTTAGAAATCTTCCTAAGTGCTTTATTTTTAAAAAATTAATTCACTATAATTAAAGGGGAAAAAAAGAGGCTTAGCAAAAGTGAGTAAGGGCAACTGATTGACAAATAACTTCATTTATAAAAAATTGTTTTAGAAAACTTACACATAGCCTAATTCAACTCAGCTGGTAGTTACATGAGACCCAAGAACCAAAGCTTTCTTATAACTATTCTCATGAAATTCTGTAATAATATTATCTGTTTTATGTATTTATGATTTCCTTTTAAAAACTGATGGAAAGAACAGCATGCTCCTTTTTCCAATGGGCTCAAAATAAGGGCCTGACTTTTCCTTTAAAGAGCTTTGTTTTCCATATGCTAAGAGAAAATTGCAGAGCAAGGCTGGCTGTAGGTTGGCACATGAAGGATTTCTACAAAATCTTTAAATAGATATACCCTTAATTTTAATGATATATTCTGATCATTTACATAATATCTTAATATTTAAAATTGATCTTAGAGAGCTTGTAGAGAAGGTTCTTATACTTAGAACATATCTACCCACAGAGATTCTTTTTAAAAGTTGTGATTTTCATGAGCTGTGGATCTCTATTGGAGAAAATAAGCTAATTTATTATAGAGAATAATGTGAAGAAGACAGGGTGTACTGGGAAAGTTCAGGATGTGTCAACTGTATTCTTCAGTCCCTTGGCCCAATGAAAGGTACACACTCGTTGAGATATTTGCCCTACTTGTCTCTGTAGTATGAAATTCTGATCTGAGGGTTTAATATGGCCATCAGCACCCTGTCCAGCTTACCCAGAAGAAATCGACCTTCTAAAGTTATGCAACACCTAGTCACTGAATCACTTCTGGGGCCCAGGGTGACACTAGGCTCTTGAAGCATATTGAATGAACAGTGAACAAAACAGACCAGATCCATGATTTAGTGAAGTTAAAAATCTCCCTCATCTTCTAAACTTTAAAGAAGAGGAGCAAGGTGAGCAGCCAGTCCAAAGGTTTTAAAAGAATTAAGATGAATGCAGCGTCATTTTGAGGTCCCAACGCTCGCAACTAAAAAGAACATCAAAATGTGTATTCTGAAGAAATGCCGAGGAAATTGAGTATCAACTATTAACTGAATTGCCAACGAAAGGCCTAGAAAAAAAATGAGTGTTAAGACTCAGAACCAAGATGACGTGAGGGTGGGTTGTAAGGACTCAGGAAGGTAAGGGCAAGGGAGGAAAGTAGTTGAGGGTGAAGGGTTCATTTGAATTCTAGACACCAGCAGAAAAATTTCACAGGTTTTGTTTGGCCTTGGCAATAATTCTCATGGGTGAGTCAGTGTCACTTAAATGTATTGAAACTAGAGGGACAGAAATAAATAGAGAAGGTACATGTTGTAATAAAATACTTAAAGACTTCATGTGGAATAGGGAAACATATTTTATTACAGTGAACAATACAAAATCAGGCTTTAGGACAATCCTAGCAAGAGCCTTCTAAAATTAGAGCCATATGCAAAAGGAGAGGTGACTCTGGAGCTGTTGGGTCCTAAATCATCGGAGAATGCAAGAGGAAATCAAACATCCTCTTAATGGCATTGTTAGAACAAAATAGAACTAGATGATATAAGGCCCTTTTCTATGGAAATTCTGAGCAGAAGCAGAAATGTAAACTTAACAAACTAGTCTCTGGAACTCTGTGTGGAAGCAGTTATTTTTATTTTCCTTGAGAGACCCAGAAGGTTTAGCAATATTTATTTAAGTGTGTGCATGTGTATGTGTATGTGTGTGTGTGTTTTAATCTATACTGACTGTGCAAAGACTGTCACAGTATAAAATAATTTAGTTCTGTGAGGAAAATGAAATCGAACTGTTCATAACTAGCTGGGAAAATTGATGAAGAAAATTTGCAAGTGATGAAGTCTCTCAAAGATAAAAAGGATCTGTGTATTGCATAACCACACGGAGGGTATCATAAGAACTGAGTATCCCAGTGACAGAGATGCATTTCTGCAGTTAGTAGCAAAACATTAATACTGGAACATGGGGACATGAGTTGTATTATAAATAAAATCAGGTCTGTTGACCTAGAAGACAAGGTATGACTATAAAAAGAGCAATACTTTATTGCAGGAAATTAATTTTGCTCTTTATGACATCAACCTTGTAAATACTCTCAACCCATGAATTATGTTACCCACACCCTAAAAAGCTATCTTAAAGATTGTCTTAAAGATTGCAACCTTGATTTTTCAAGGAAAAAGATGTTGTTTTTAATTTTTTTTATTTGTTAGTTTGTTTTGAATGATCTTATTGGATATGTAATATTTTACATCTCTCTCTTTTTTGTTGTTTTTTTTTCAGGTGAGGCAACCTTTGCAATCTCACAGATTGCAAGGACCTTGTGAGCTTACGATCTCTTACTTTTTTATTTTTATGCCTATCGCACCTGGCTTCCTAGGTGATCTCCCATCCAAGTACTAACCAGGCCGCACCCTGCTTAGCTTCCGAGATCAGACAGGATTGGGTTTGTTCAGGGTAGCGTGGCCGTAGACTATTTTACATCTCTTAGAGCAGAAAGAGAAAGGGATAGATTTTGATGTTTAAGAATTCTAAATGCAAGGCTTTTGATAACATATAAACAAAATATGCTCTCATGTTAGAAGGCATAATAGGACTATATGAAATTTAGAAGAAAGAATAATCTAATCAGCTAATGGCTATATACAGCTAGCTCCTCAGCTAAACATAAAGACTTTCTCCTTTACATGCGTGTTTATGAATATAAAGGTAGCTCATGTTCCTTGTAGAAAATTGGAGGAAAATTACAAAGAATGAACGAACGAACGAATGAATGAATGAACAGCCATAACCTACCACCTACTGATAAACACTGTTTATACTGCCCTTCAATATATTTTTGTGTGTGTATATATATATATATATATATTAATGACATATATCACACATATATCCTATTTTATGTACATTGTTTAACCCCAATGATGCTGCCTTTCAGATTAATAGAAATATATGGGGAAAGGACAGCAGGAGAATAGTGAGATGACATGAAAATACCTAGACAAGTAAGGGGATCATACTGCAAAATTATATGGAAAATCATGTCTCCATGAATTATTACATAATATTTATTTCTTCAACTGTTTCTAAAGCTGGTGCAAAGTTCTCCAAATGGCTATGACTCCTAATATGGTCACCTGCTGAGGCTCTTTGTTCTCTTCCCCAGCACAGATTGGGTGCTTATGGTGTATGAGACTGTTTTACACACTTTAGGCTGTGTCTTAACTTGGAATTTCTCTCATTTGATATTTTGCCTCTGGAATTGCCATGCCCTGCTTGTCTACCTGGTTAATACCTCCCATCTTTTAAATCTCAGCTTAAAGTGTCACTGTTTCCCGGACAATCTTTCCTGATGTACACCATGTAGAAATGACTCCTCTTTTCACTCTTCTTGTGCAAGTTTTACACTCCACATCTATAATACTTAGTCCCACATACATATGCAGCTATCTTCCTCTACATTCTGAGTTGCTTAAGGGTAGAATCACTTTAATGTCTGAATACCGAATCAAGCATAGTGATGGAGAGTTAGTGCTCAATAGATTTGTTAATTGAGTGAATTAAGGAATGAAGGTTGGTCATGTAAACTAAGATATATGCTTTTATGTAAATTACCTTTCTATGAATATATTGATGAAGAAGAGCCTGTTTTGCAAATGGCAGAAGCAATAAGTCATAGGGAATTCAGATTATTTAAGAATAGTATGTATTTCTGTATAGAAAACAAAAGAGCTGAGCTAAACAAGAAGGAAGAGGAGAGAGTCGTGTTGCAGAACTCCCGTGGGGACAATATAATGGGCACTCTTCTCCAGTGTAGCCATGTTCTTCTCAGTAGAGAGATGTAGGCGAGAGGTTCTTGGCACATGACATCGGCAGATATGGAATCCAGATCTGGAACTGCTTTCAGTTAGCTTATTAATTAACTTAGTAAATTAGTTAACCTCCTTGGGGTTGAATTTATTGATCAGTAAAGTGTGGTTATTAGATTAGATCATCGCCAATGTTACTCTTGTTCTAATTTTTAAAGATGAGGCATAATGATATAATGTAACAAATTAAGATTTCAGTTCAAATCCATAAATAATTAGAATTGAGAAATAAAATATGATCCTGATTCACACAGTCATTTTGCCTGTTTATTGAAATAATCAAGAGTCAGGGAGTCTGAAGATGCCCCCACATGCCTCTGCCCCTCAGCCTGTCTTAATACTTTAAGAGCAACTGTAGCTTCTTTTAGGGAAGGCATTTTTTTTTTTCTTTTCACATCCTGTGAAAAATTTCAGTGTTATCTAGGGAATGGGACCCTGGGTAGGTATGTTTTACTGTTGGATGGAGAATGAAAAAGATCACAAGTGCAGGACCGGAGGCTGGCTAATCCTTTCTTATTCTCTTCCTTCTTTCCACGACCGCTAACTGAGTACTACTTAAGGTGTGTCAGTGTGTGCCTGGCCCTACGAGGTGGAGCCCCTGAGGTCACGAGCTCTGCTTTGGGGTGGCTGGGAGTGGTCTGGAGCCAAACAGATCTTCCCCCTGGGAACTTTCCTCCTGAGAGCTCAAGAAGCTGAGGGTCTGTGAGCATGAATTTACTGAGGGAAAGTAGAATATCCCTTCAAAGGGCACCTAAGGGAGCACTTCACAGTCACAAAATGGAAGCTACAACAAAGGTCTTGGAATTAGGACACCTGGTTTATCCCTGCTAACATGGATAAAAAGCAGCACTTGAGTATCTGCTCTGACTCTTGTAGCAGGGTTTAACTAAGGGTTAAACTTGAAACTTTATACTAAAGTGCCATCTCTTGTATGTAGTCAAAAATCTCTAATATAAACTACCTCTGATAATTGTCCTGCTGGAACTAAATCTATTGAGAGGATCGCTAAGCTCATTTATGGAGAGATGAACACAAGCCTGTGAGCATGGCCAGAGTTGTCTTCTCCTTAGCCCAGCTGACTGCATCAATTAGGTAGCTGGGGGAAGAATAGTTCTGTCTGGATAGTTTATTCCTGCCAATTAGAGAGAGAGCTATGTACTGATGTGTCTTAGTGTTTCAAATTTATGTATCTATCTATATGTAGTTATAAATATATCTACATATAGATAGATACATAAATTGAATACTTGCTATTGTTGATTCACACCGGAAAATTTATTGCAACTATTGGGTACTCTCTGGAAACCAGTTTCATATCTCTGTAGGAACTCAGAAGGTAAAGTAAGTGGCAACATAAAAAGGCAAAAGGGGCAAATGAATGAGCAAAGAGACATTTAGAGAGCAGGGCCCTAAAATGTGTTTATTTAACACATTCTCTTTCTGAGATGCCTCTTCATTTGTCCACATCAAATTCAGTGAAAAATATTTGATTCCTTTAAAAATCTTTGAGTTGAATGATACCTTTCATTTGTAGTTAGTGTCAAGTCTACAGTTAAGGCAAATTGTTACTTAAGGAGCTAAATTTCTAAAAGGAAATAGCAATTATCTATTGCCCATACAGTTATATAAAAATGAAAGCAGAATAGGGAAAATAAGACTTTCAGAATCTATTTCCTTCATCTGGTGATAGCCTTGGGCCCCAATTCGCATATTGTAGAGCATCACATGTCTAGCTTTAGTTTTATTCAGTTTGATTCTATTGCCCTAAATCTCATGAAAGGCATGTTATAAACTCAAGAAATTAAATTCTTTATGGATTTATATGGACTCAGAAAATGCATCCTCACAACGCACAAAGGAGCAAAATGGATCTGTTTCCACAACTGCTGGGAATTGCTGTACGTTTTTTTCTGAAGGATGCAATAATTAAAGTAATAAGAAATTCAGGTAAGCAGGTGGTATCAGAGAGACATAGCCAATAATAAAACATGATTCTGAGCAGGGAGTAAAGCAAGGGGGTACAGAAGCAAGCAATCATCAGAGATTTAATTAAGTAAACAGCTGGTGTTAAAAATATTATATTTGTACGAAACATGACTCTAATTTAAAAACTGGCATTCTGGAGCAGTTATCCTGTCCATGGTAGTGGGGTTGGATGGATAATTGTCAAGTGTGAGGCAGCTGTATTTCCATGTGCTTTAGATATTAGGGTAGGGGTAGTAGACAGAATAATACCATTCCCCACCCCCACCCAAAAGATGTCCAAGTTCTAATCCATGCAACCTATGAACATGTTAGTTTACATGATGAAAAAGACTTTGCAGATGTGATTAAATTAGAGATTTTGAGATAGAGAGACTATCCTGGATGATTTGGGTGAGTCCCATGTAATTACCAGGATTCTTATGAGAGAAGCAGGAGGATAAGAATCAGTAGTAGGATATATGACAACAGAACCAAAAGATTGGAATAATGCAAGGAAAAGACCACAAGCCATGGAATGAAGTTGGCTTCTAAAAGAGGGGAAAAAATAGCAAGCAATTTCTTTCCTCAGAACTATGAGAAGGAACTAGTTCTATAGATATTATGGCTAAAACCCAGTGGAGCTGATTCGTGACTACTTACCTTCAAAACTCTGAGAGAATAAATGTGTTCTTTTAAGCAACTAAATTTGTGGTAATTTGTAGGTTACTGGGACTCAGGGGAATAATTTAAGGATCTAATTTTTCAGTTTTTATGTACAAAGTAGGGACTAGGCTCATGAATATGGCATTAGTTTATAATGATACCATTTCTTAAGTACACTGCACTTTGGAATTTACTTTTTCATACATCTTTTAGAAGTAGATTACAAGATTATAAGCAGATTAATAGCAACTTTTCCAGAAACCTAAGGGTTAAGATATTTAGCTAGACTTCCTAAAACTGAGCACTAAGACAAGAATTCCCTCAAGAATTTAGAGGGAAGTGATCTCAGAGTTGTAAAAAGTTTTCAGAGATGTGTAAAATACAGTAGTTTCTGATGGACTTTCAGGTCAGACACTTTAATTATGAAATATTATTATAAATTGATGCCATATTCCTGAGCCTAGTGCATAAGAACTGAAAAATTAGATCCTTATTACCCTGGCAACAATGAAAATAGTTTTCTAAGAGTCTTGAATTGGTAGTCTTTCTAAGAGACTTGAATTATAAGTCTCTTTTTTCTTTGGAAATCAGTAATGTTTCACAATTATCTTTGCCAGGGTCAGGAATTTAGTTATGTATTTTGGTGTATGCATGTGTGTGTGTGAGTGTGTGTGCAGATGCACATGTTTACGTACATGTTTAACTCATATATACTAAATACAAAGAACATAATCTAGAGCAATTAATTGTTATGAAAGTGATGATTTTAGTAATTATTAAAGAGAAATGAGTCACATGTTAAATATAGATAAGATTATATCGTATGTACACATAGAATCATTGAATTGAGATTATAAATGAACATTTATTTCTCAAGTTTTTGAAAATTGCATAATATTTTTTTCTGTTGAGATATTCAATAGTCTTTTTAAAAAATTAATTCACTGATATATCATTAAAATAGATGTTATCATCTTCTACTACTGATATAGAGTAAGGAAAGTTAAGTCAATATTCACAGCTCTGAAATGAATGTTATGCACATTTTGGTTTCCTTTTAACATAGAAGGCTGGAAGGCACTAAGAATATTTTTTCCAACATATTAGCTAGATTAAAAAAATACACTAGATTCATAAAGCTAAACCATCTGCTAGTATCAATCTGGTATTGCTTCTATAGGGAAGAATGTTCACAAGTTTTTGGTATCAATAGTTTCTACTTTTTCTTTATTGAATCAAAATATTAAGCAACAGTAAAATTCCTTCCAGGTTTTTTTTAAATAGAAATCTGTTGCCTACTAGAAATAAATCTAGTCAGCAAAATCAATCAAGACTGTTGATTTTGAGACTACAATCATGTGTCAAAATCAAATATAAAATATTTTAACATTTATTTAGATTATCCTTTAAATCTAAAGATCAATAATGCTACCACAGAAAAATACAAAATATATTATTTGAACTTGAACCGTAATGAGTAGGTTGCCTACATTCCCAGAATTATACATTTTCAAATAGAACCCATTTATCCAGAACAAAAGATAAAAACATAAATACCAATATATCCTTTTAAACTCTACTCCAGCTCATGCTAAATTAGTTTATAGTAATTTTTTGTGTGTGAAAAATGTGTTGGACCCTCATATTTTATCCTTAATTTAGAAGATGTTCAAAAATGATTGGTTCACAATGGAGACCATGTGACAAAATAGGATGAGTCACTCTGTGTAGAGATGATCAAATAAGTAAACAGGATACATTTGGGGAATATTTGTTTCCACCCTATGTATCCCTCCTATTTAGACCCACTGGGAGGTAAAGGAATTAAAACAACAACAACAACAACAACAACAACAACGACAACAACAATACTAAAGTTTCTGAACACAGGTGCTCTGAGGCAATTAAAATCTTTTCTAACCAAAAGGTGTGTGATGTCGAAGCAAAATAGAATACAACAGAGTTAATAAGAGTACAACTCATTTATACTTATATAATTTCATTATACCATATTTCATTAATTCTAAGATGCAAATATATCTTATGTATAAACATCTCTGAAATTGGTGTATGTCTTATAATCTATGGCCTTACATAGTTTAATAAACTGAGTTTTTTTTTTCCTTTTCTTGTCATACTTAAAATAATAATGCATCTTAAAATAAATGATTTCTTAGATTTAATGAACTTGTTTATTAAGTTTAAATAATGACTGTGGCAATGGCAGAAAGAAAAATAGGCATATTGTTACTTTGCGAAAAAATAAAAATTGATACCATTTAATATAAATATCAGTGTTACAAAATATGTTCTTTGGACTTTTTGTTTAAGTTGAAATAAACACAAAATTATGTACTTTTTCTGGTAAGCCATGTATAAACTTATCTATTTCGAACTTAAGCAAACTCTGCTTAAGTTTTCACCTAGAACATAAAAACTCAGATGGCAAGGGGACAAGGCTTCTTCAATAATTAAATCAATGTCAATAAGGCCATATATCATTTATGTACTCCTCTCTCTTAGACTTCATTTACTTTTATATTTCTAGATAATTCTAACAAAAATGTTCGTCTAGTTTCCAATTAATGATGGATTTGATGTAACAAATTTGAGAAGGGGCAAATTGTCAATTGGCAGCCTGAAAGCAAGGGAGAAAACAGGGTGTAGGTAGGACGAGTCACTAAGAATAGTGGTATAGTCCTCTCCAATTGAGGTGGACTTAGTCTGGCATCCTTCAGTAAGCCCCAAGGGTATCACTGTTGGAATTCAGAACTCAAGCTGCATGTTGTGTTAGGTTGAGCCTTAGTCATCAAGCAGAGGCTAAAGTACTCTCTGTAGATCCTGAATATGGGGTTGAGATTGTGTGCAATCCCAATAAAATTTTAGATGCCTTGGTGCTTAAAGAGTTCAAGCACCATAAGATAATTCATCCTTGAAAGACTGGGCTAAGCAAGATTTTCTGTTCCTCTTATTTGGTATTAACTGTCTATGTCTATGTATTTAACATTAATCCTTTCAATAAACAAATATTTATTGAGTGCCTACTCTGTCTGGCACCATTTTAAGTACTGGATTTGTGGCAGTAGACAAATAAGACAAAATCTGTTCTTTCATTGGCTTATATTTTAAAAAAGCAGGATGGTGCAAACAAATAAGGAAAACATAGAATTTTTAAAAGTTGTAAATGCTATGTAGAACCATAAAGCAGAGAAAGGAGAAGGGATTGACTATGTTTGAAAGTTGTGATTTTAATAAATTTGTTAGAGAATACCTTGACTGAGAAGATAATATGTGAGCAAAGACTTGAAGGAGATGAGAGGGTCAGATGGAAGAAGAGCAAGTGTAAAACTTCTGCCAGGGGGCATGCCAGGTGGTTTGAGAAACAACAACTGTAGAATGAAAAGAAGGAAGTAGAGATGATATCAGATAACAAATGAAGACAGTTATGGGATACAAATTATACTGGGTATTGTAGGCACCATGAGGACTTTAATTTCTATTGAGGTGTAGGATTTTGAGCAGGGGCATGATATAATCTGATTTACACTTTTAACACTTTAGCCACAGGTGTTGAGTGCATATCAAAGAAGAGCAAGAGTGGATCCCAAAGAACTAATCAAGTAGCTATTGTAATAGTCGAAAAGACGATGGTGGTAGGTAGCAGTGGAGAGAGTGAGAAGTAATCATATATATTATGTATGAGGTAGTAAAGAAAGAAATGAGATTAGTATGATGTCAAAGTTTTTGGCCTGAAGAATTTGCCATTTCAGAGATTGGGAAAATTGAAGAAGACTAGGTTTGAGAAGGAAGAATGGGAGTTTAATCTTGCCCATGAGATACTCACTAGACATCTTCATAGAGATGTCAATGTAGGACTTGTTCATTGAAGAAATGAAGAACTGAGTGATGAGGAGTTAAGTGATTGCCAATAGCTACCATTTATTAAATTAGTACTATGTGTCAGGAACTACTTTAAGTATTTTACATACATGTTCTCATTTAATCCTCATAATAACCTTATTATATTATTATGATTGTTTATAAAAGAGGAAATGGAGACTTAGAGAGGTTTAAATGAATTGCTCAAGGAAACACAGTTGAGCCTATAATTACTCCAATTGTGGTTTCAGCCACTGTTTTATATTACCAAGAGGAGTATGGGCAAGGGGCCATAAAAATGTTCCAGGCAAAAGGAACAACAAATGCAAAGTAGAGGGGCCAAAGGGAGCATGATATTTTCAGGAGAACTGAAAGCACAGGGAAGTAGTTGAATAATCAGCTTCCAGTGAACTAATGCTTTCATAGTACCTAATTTAGATCTGTTTCTCATAGGCACACATATTAATTTCTGGGAAGAAGGAAAATGTTTTTATTATCAGTATTTAGTGAGTAGGGAAATAGGATTACAGAGCTAAATTAGCAAATATATTCAGTTACAAACTAAGGTTTGAAATCGAACTTCTTTCACCAAAACAAAATAATTTGTGCATTTCTTATTTAAAAAAAATCTTGCCATATACTCATTTAAGTGAGGAAATATACATAGAAATACACATATTTTGATACTGAAAAAATATGAAAATCGGAAAAGAATTTACAAGATAGAAATGCGTGATCTGGAAGATAATGAAAATAATAGCTCTCATTTTTGAACACTAATGTGTCAGACACTGTATTAGGATCTTTACATTCATTTACTAAATTTCATCTCAAAAGAGTTGAAAAGGAGATTCTATTATCATCTCAATTTTAGAGATGAGAAAATTGAAGCTGAAAGAGAATAAGGCAACTTGCTTGAGGTCATTATATAGCCAAGAAGTAGCAAAATCAAGACATGGACCAAGACTGTCTGAAATCAGAATCCAGACTTCTAACCGGTTGGTCGGGAGCCACTCTACCTGGGCAATACTTCATTTTTCGTTTTTATAAAGTCAAAGGTGAAATTAACAACTGCGAGGAGCTTCTCATGAATGAGAAATTATCTTCTGAATTACAGTAAAATGTGGATTTGCGTTCACCCGCCCAGAACGGTTTTTCACTGTAGTTTTGCACATGGCTTTTATCACAGCTTAAGACAGCAGATGGCTCTCTTGCGTTTTCTTTCGCTTACCTCTGTCTGCAAACAACTAAACAGCGTTTTGGGGAGGTAAAAGAGATTAGGCTAAAAACCCTTGATTATGCCGATGCTGTCCCCACCCCAAGCTCTCTTAAAATAGGAAAAACACATAAGATAGAAACTACCGCTTGTCTTGTGAAATTCACAGCCGGAATAGGAGCCCTGAGACAGGAGTCCGCTCTTTCAGGCACGGCGCCAGGGGTCTGAATGCATCAGGAAAGAGTATTTTCCGGTTATCAAAAAGCCGAAAGGCTTTATGCTTCAAGATGTGTGTTATTAATGTCAGTCAGTAGAAGCTGTTAGGATTAATTTTCTTTCCACCTTGAAAAAAAAATTTTAAAAAGGTAGAAAGCTGCTTTTAAGGGAGGAAGGAGAGTTTCAGAGACTCACAGCTAGCGCTGCTGCACTCAAGGGAACTTGCTTCCGCTCTGAGAGCGGCTGCCAGGGCAGGATCCCTGTCCGTGGTGCTGAATCGCAGCCTTGTCTGTAGGTTGCCAAACAATGAAGGAGCCAAAAGACCGACCTCCCCAATTATCCAAACTAAGGAATTGGAGGAAAGACTGCAGTATAAGAAAATGCCGGGAAAGAAATTAATTAACACAGCCATAATAATACAAAGCTTAATCTCACTCTTCAAATTAATATAATAGACACATAAAGACAATAAACCTTGCAAAGCAAACTAGGATTATGTTGAGTGAAGGAGTTGACTACATTTACGAGACCAATATACTTAATATTTTGATAACAACTGAAATGTCCAAATGGCCTCTCTTCGGTAATGGAAGGCAGGAGTAGCTACTCTTTGTGTTAATTTTGGTTAATTTTTTAAAAGACACACTTTAATTGCCTTTTAATAGATGTATCCATCTCTGTAGACTGGCCTTCCTTTTTCACGCAGGAGCATGGCAACACAGCATAAATACACACTTAGTAAAAATGTAAGAAAAAAAGGCATTTACAACAGAAAATAAAGTAGTAGAGATAGAGCAAAATAGTTAACACCACCCCTTTTCCTCACTTTTACTATCTCGTGGGTGATTAGGGTTTTCAAATTTCTGGCAAAATTACTCTCATCTAGTCCTTTAAATAATTGTGGTTATTTTGTAGATATAACATAGCAAGGTAGTGAAAATGAGCTAATAGAATATATTCTTTAATGTTAAATATGATCATACTAAAGCCAATGATATCTACCTTGGACCCAAATTCATACTCCCCCCACCGCCACCTTTAGATTAAATTATCTTCCCTAAAGGGGACTTGTTAGCAAATATGGAGTGAATGGAGCAAGTAGCTGAGCAGCAGTTGCTCACATGGAGAGGTTTTGGATAAGTTCTGTAGAGCAGAAGGTGTCTAGCCTCTCTGTAATCAGCCTCTGGCTGAACTTCTCCCACTGGCCTGGCTGCAAGTATTTGTAGCACTTTACTATTTCTGAGACAAAGAAAGTTTGTGTTGGTTCAGAACTGCTCCCTGGGCTGCTTTTGGAGTGTGCCTCTCCTCTCTTACCTGCTCTAAAGCAGTCACCAGGGAAGTGATTGTTACAAGGCTCTTGACTACCAAATGAGTTTTCTATCCTCCATCCTTCACAATAGATTATGAGAAGTCTAGTTTTTGCATTTCTTTTCTTTACTTTCCTGTAAAGATAAACAATACAGCTAAAAGGGAGGAAGAAAAGGTAAGAAACCACTAACAAAAGCTGTATTTGATTCTGTCACTGGGAGTGTATCCTAGAAACCACAGATCTGTATCATCCAAGTGTGAAGTGTTTTTTTCCCTCCCAACCTCCTTTCCTAAGGTGCCCATCACTTATACTCTTCCTCTTGGACCTTCACGTTTTCAGTTATCCAAGACAGAGCACTGTTGGAACACAGACAGGAAATTCAGAAGAGGAGGCAGCAGCTGTTGCACTTGAATTTCAGACAGTTCATATGTCTCTACCCAGGGACATCAAAGACTGTAGCTCAGATTGGACTGTCCCTCAGTCTGGCTGCTTTTTGTTGTCACTGGAATACCGTGACACCCTACTCTGCCCTTAATATTTCTGTGGTGACTTCTTCAATATTCTGTTGGCGTTTATCCTATCCAGCTGCTGTTTTTGTAGCAGCTACATCTGCTGTCATTTCCTTCAAGTGCTAGAGAACAAATTTGGGAAGGTGGAGTGTGGGGCGGGGGGATTCTTCCCACATTACCTTACCACATCTTCTCACCTTCTCCTCATCCCTCCTTTTTGCTCCGTGTTACCGTTTTAAAATGACGAGCCTACCCTTCCTGGTAGCAGAAGAGAGAATCCAGCAAGTTTGTGTGGACTAGGTAAGGAGTGGAGACGCCTCCCTCCTCAGGACACACTCTCCTCCCTCCCAGCCTCCCACTTCCCCCTCCTCCTTCCCAGGGTGGGGTGGCTTTGGTGCTGAAGGAATTAGCCAGGAGGGCGGAAACCACCTCACCCTCCAACCGCAGCTGAGAGTTTCTGTGGACCGGGAGACACGTTAAGATCCTAAGCTGCGGACACCTCGGAAACCTGCGAGTTTCATCTAAGAAAAAGAGCTACGATAGTCTTTTAATTCCACCTGCTTTGGCTCAACCTCTTAGCACCCAACCCCCTGCAATCCGTTTTAGCTTTCTTTATTATTATTATTTTAAAAAATTATTATATATACATACATTTTTTTTTCTTTCTGAAGAGAGACATAGGAGGGGTACGTGAGGGGGTTGTGGTGGGTTAGGAACGAAGCGCTTTGATTAGAGATCTTCGAGAAGAAGATTGGTCTCTCCAGATGCTGATTTCCAAAGCACTTGACAATCACCAGCAGAACCCGAGAGCGGGCGGCGGCGGCTGCGGCGGCACCGGCCAGGGGGCAGTTCCTGCCCGGCTCTGAGTCCTGCCTAGCCCGCCCTGGACGGACGGACGGCGCGTCGAGACCCGGCGGGGATCTGCTTTCCGACCAGTGCCCCGGGAAAAGGCGGCCAGCTCTACCGCCTGCCCGGGAGGCAGGCAGAGCAAAAAGGCAGCGCGAGTGGCGTTGGCGGCCCCCAAAAGGGCTCCGGCGGTGCGCGGTGACCCGCAGCGCCCGCAGCTCCAACCCTACTCCCGGCTCCGACGCGGCTGGGCGGCGGCAGAAAGGAACTCGAGCTCCCCCGGCTCGCCCCACCGCGACCCGGGCGCCTCTGTGCGCCTGGCCACGCGCTCCGTGGAGAGGGCGATGGGTCCTAGTCCAGACTGAGCATCCCTACCCCTCTCCCCAACCCTTCTGGCTTCCCCCCTGACTCCCTAAGGACGAGCCGCGGTC
Organism: Pteropus medius; assembly: GCF_902729225.1. Classification (NCBI taxonomy): domain Eukaryota; kingdom Metazoa; phylum Chordata; class Mammalia; order Chiroptera; family Pteropodidae; genus Pteropus; species Pteropus medius. The sequence goes on along the minus strand of NW_024352787.1, from coordinate 3,001,972 downwards.
CGCACCGCCCCTTCCGTCTCCCGTGCCCCTAGCTCCTCTTCCCTCTGTCCTCGCCCTTCCCCGGACCCGCTCCGGGGCCACCATGGCTGCGGCCATCGCCAGTGGCTTGATTCGCCAGAAGCGGCAAGCGCGGGAGCAACACTGGGACCGGCCGTCTGCCAGCAGGAGGCGGAGCAGCCCCAGCAAGAACCGCGGGCTCTGCAACGGCAACCTGGTGGATATCTTCTCCAAAGTGCGCATCTTCGGCCTCAAGAAGCGCAGGTTGCGACGCCAAGGTCTGTGTGGGTCACTGTTGGGAGATGCACCCTTGGATCTTCCCATCTTCTCGCCTGCATGGGGCCTCTTTGGGATTCCCCCCTCCTTCCCTCAGTCTACCAGTATCCCCACCCCCAGTCTCCCTTCCCAGCGCACCGAGCGCCTTCGGAACGCGGGAGCTGGTATCCTGGTCTTAGGCAACCTGTAGCCACTGAAAACTCAACCCTGCCAGGATCCGGCAACTTGGCCCGGCTCCCTGCCTCTTGCTTTCGAGTCTTATGTGGGCTGGGTTTCAGAAAAAATCTTTCTACTCCGAGGGTCTTGGCTTAATCCGGGGACAGAGTGTAACTCAAAAAATGCTGGGGAAAGATCTCCACAACACCTTGGGTCGAGCTGACTGCTTACAGTTTGATTGTCATGAATTTCTGTGTGTGTGGCCTCTTTTGGTTTCCCAGGTCTACTGGAAACCTCCTTGACTTCCAGACCTCAGTGAAATGTGATGATTCCCACAGCGCCTTCAGCAGGGGCTAGTGTAAGAGAAGTGAGTGGAGGAGATGTGTGTGTGTGAACTAACGGCTGGTTCAATTGAGATTTACGAGAAGCTGCTTAGCGTGCAGCACTGAGCATTCTGAAGCCCTTAGGTCACATTTTGGGATGCAGAGAGGGCCACAAAAGGAAGAATGAGTCTGAATTGGGGATTTGGCCAAGTATACATCCCCGATATGTATCAGTTTTAATGCAAAGACTCACGAATTACATGAGGCAAACCAAGCGGTCATTACCTAGGGATGACTAGAATAGTTGCCTTACTCTACACATTTTTTTTTTTTTCTTTCTGAGAAACAACTAGCGCCCAGCATGACCTTCTTTTGTTGCCTTTAAAATGTCAGGGTCTGAGAAGGTAACTCTCTCAGTAGCCGGAGCCCAACGGCTTTTGTTCATCTCTGCTTGTCTCCACATTCAGTTGCTAAGGGCGGTTGCTTTGAGAGCACGAGGGGTGTTCTGTGGGAGAAATGGGGTTTGCTTGCTTTTCATAAATATGCCGGCTTGCAGGAAACATCAAAGAATATATTTACGTTAATAGGAGTATATGTTTGCCCAGCATATTGTATTCTCGGTGCCCAGCTGTATTTGTTTTAAATGCCCTGTTGTTCCAGAGACAGAGGAGAAAAACATATGCTATACATTAGATTGTTTCACACATTTACAGATTTATGACCAAAAGTTTTAATGCACATGTGAATAAAGGCTAAAGCTTAATGTTTTTAAGGGGCGATAGCTTATTGTCACAATTAGAAATTGGAGATTACTTGCTCTAAGAATCAAGCTTAAATGGCAAACAGCCGAGAAAAATTATAGTGAAAGTTTTAAGGGAGATAAAAATTATATAAATATAATACTTCTTGATGAAGTATTTGGAAACAATGATATTTTCAGAAGAGTGTAGAAACTATTAAGAAAACTGGATTTTAATTTTCTACTTTAGCCTAGAGCTTTATCCAGCAAACCTTTATGTTGTAAGACCAACTTACTGTTTTAAATATCGATGATCCATGGAGGGTCACATTATCATGACTTAAAGTGTTTGCTTCTCCTTTTATTTCAACAGATTATCTTTTAGAACCCAGTTCTCACTAGGTGGAACTCCAAATTTGTCATGTACTTGAAGTAAATAAATATATTCTCTTCTGGATAAGATTATTTTAATGTAAACAATGATTAAAACTTACTGTGTGTATTCTTTAAACACACAACCAGTAGATGATTTTATAAATATGGACATAAGTGTTTTGTGTCATATTGGATGATGAAGGAGGGTTTGCTGTATACTTCTGAATTTTAAAATGAGGGTATACTTTTTCCTCATTTTAAGATATAGAAAGATACCTGAGCTCCCTGGTAGGCTATTTCACTCTTTCAACCCTGACTGCTCTCTTGATACTCACGAGTTCAAAGTGATACGAGTTCATGTCTCAATGATCTGTAAGAAAAAATATATTTATGGTCACTTTTGCTATCATATTTTTGATGGGGGATTGGAAAAGAAGATAAGCTAGAAGGAAATTTCAGCAGAACCTCTTTTTTTTATCTTCCTTATATTTCTTATTCCTCCTTATATATTCTTTAGTGAAGAAAAATATAGATATATGTTTTGAGTATCAGAAAAGTTAATTTTTATTATTAAACAAAATAAATATTAAAACTATATTATGTAAATTATACATTAATATATGATTGTATGGTTTTATATATAATATAATTGTTTCACTGTTTTATTAAATACTCTTTTAGGAAATATTCACTTTTTATGAATATTTATCTTTTCCTCTAGTACTTACTCTTTACATAGGAATTGCCCCCAGGAAATTTAAAAAATTTGTTTTGTTAATTCGAATATACAACTTTTAGGTATAACAACTCTATATAGCTTCATGTTTGAAAATCATTAATTTGACAAATAGTTATTGAATCTTAATGTGGAAAGTCCTGCTCCAGAAATTACATGTAGAGCAGTGAATAGAGCAAATGAAGTTCCTTCTGTCATAGAGCTTACAAACATAGGATAGAAAGTCTTTGCATATGGAAAGGAAGAAGTTAATAAGAAATTACAAAACTCAAAGTCCTGTAAAGCATAAATTGGGATGAGGTAGAGAACCATAGGAAGAAGGACTTAATTAGATCAAGTAGTCAGGGTGGGCCACACTGAGAGCTACAGGTTGAAGGCAGACATCTGAGAAGCCTACAAAGGTTTGAAGAGTAATATATATGTATGAAGACTTTGAGGCTGGAAAAATCTTAGCCCGTTAGGAGAAGCAAAGGAGGTGTAGAAACTAAGTATACTTTTGATTGTATCATAGTCTATTTTGGCTGAAGTTAACATTTTGATAGGTAAATACAAATACATTTGACATGTTGGCAAACACAATAAAGAATAGCTCCATATTTGTGGTTTGGGATCAGGTAATATGCAATTCTTAAATGTAGAGATTTTTTTTTTCTTTTTAATGTTTCTTTAAGTAGCAATTTAATGTGAAAAGTATGACATATTTACTTATACTCTTTTGGTGGAACACTGTTCCCCACTCTGATCACCTCCAACCCCATAAAAAGATAATTTTTGTACCAGCTGAGAACGAGTTATACTATTTTGTCCTCATTTAAGGGAGAGAAATTTACAGTGGCTTTTATTGCTTGTATGGGCACCATGCCTCTATCTCACCTTTTCAGATTCATCTCCCTGAATCCTTCCCCTACCTCCATAGACTTCAAATACCATTTAGATTCCCAAATTAGCCATATACTTTCAAATCCCAATACTTTTATTTGTGCTTTACTTTGTATGTAGAATCTTCTGTCTTCTATCTTCACCTGCTGAAATTATCCCCATTTCTTAAAGCTTGGAGAAAATGTCATGTCCTCTGAGAAGTCTTCCCTCACTGAAGATAAGTAAAAATAATCCCCCTGTGGCATTTTGTACCTCACTATTGCTGTTTATGCATGATAATATTTAATCTAGCACACATATTCAATAGATTGTAGTTAGGAGCAAAGTCTATATTTTCTACACTTTCATAGGCTTTCACATATTGATAAGAATGCCTGCCCAGCCCTGAGTACTTGTCATTGCTCTTGGATTAAAGTGAAATAAAGAAGGTCAATAGGTCCAAAGCTAAAAAAAAGTTTCCTTGAACCACCGTACTTTAACTAGACCATTTTAGAAACATACTTTTCAAATTTTTATATATTTTTTATTTTTCCTAAATTTATACATGTAATTTATCCCTTTTAAAAGGAATTATAGGGTGATTATATATCTGGGAGTTATTCTCAAAAATACAAAATATAACTGACCTCACTTTAAGGCTTAATTAATTCACAAAATAGCTATTTAGATATCTGTTAATTTAGCTAAAGAAAGAAGGCACAAGGCAACAATTTACAAATAGTTTTGTTATTTGAATTTTAATAAAAAATGAAAACTAAAATAGAAACTGCATATAATGAAGTATAATGAACATTTTATTCTAAAAGTGTTAAATTTTTATTATGAGTTTTAAACCAAACAAGAACTTTGATTGCCTGTAGGATAATAATCTTTCAAAATCTTCAGTATGGCTAATTCAATTACTTCTTGCAATCTACTTTTTTGGACTACTATCACAGGAACCATGGTATCATGTGTCATATATATTCAATCAGTAGTTATGTAGGTTTCTCACTAACATATTTACCTAAAATAAATTACAAGATGTCATAAGAAACAAGGAATGAAAAATGAGCTACTTAAAATTTATTTTCAAGTTATTCTGTGATATAAAAAGCAAAAGTGCATGTACACCAATATAAACAAAACTGCTTTGCCCAGGTGTGATAATGAAATCCATCAGCTATCCTAAGAAAAGATGTCTTCTATCTTACAAGGTACTATATAAGGAAAGACTTGTATATAGTCTTTACTCTCAAAATAATCAACAGCAGAGTCATCAAAAGACCACGTTTCTTTGTGCTCCTCTTTCAGAGCCATTATCATGTGAAAATATAGAGACCACCTGCTTATTTTGGCTGTGTAGGTCAAAATAAAATAAGAGAATGTTTTTCTCCAAAGGGTCATCCTTCTTGTGTTTGGAAGTTTATTTATTTAGCTTTCCAAAGCCATTTTCATGAGAGTCTTCCTACATATCTTTTGATAATAATACCTGTTGCTAACTTTTTGATAGAGTTTTATTATTTGTTAGTTGTATTAAGGTAAGACAAAATTATAGTTTTTCTAAATTGAAGTGTACAATTTTTTTTAACAAGGGTCTTTTGTCAAATACAGGGTTTCTAAGTGAGAGATTTTATGGGAACATTATTGAATTGGTAAATAAAGCTATGTTAGAGAATAAAAAAATATTGACCTTGCTTGCTTATGTATTTTTCTGTGGCTTAATTGTTATGTTTCAGCATTCTACATTTGTTAAAACCTTCTGAAAATGGTTACTACCAAAGTGGTGCAATTACTTAAGAAGCGGTACATTAAGTGCTATCCCCTCACCCCCAGTAAACAGTAAATGGGGCCATATTTATGTAATCTTGAGTTTCTTAAAATGAACACTGGAATTATTACAATTGAAATGATTAAATTAGTTGTTTTCTAGTCATCCCAACACAGTGTGATTGACTTTGAATTGCCTCAACCTCTTAAAATGGTCTCTTATAAGTTTGAGTTTACCATTATATTTTTGTTTTTGACTTTGTTTTTTTAGCCTTTAAGTGCTAACATGTCAATTCATAAAACATCATATACGATGGGTTTATAAAAACACATAATTATTTTTGGCTAAAGTATCTCACCACTTTGGGAGAAATTAATATAAAGCACACCTAGAAAGAAACCCAGATTTCCAGAACTAAATGGATAAATCAGAATGAAAAATACTTCATGTACCTTTTCCTTTATACTTCTGCCATTATTTTTAAACTAAATAAACATAATTTAAAATACATTATTTTACGTTGAAGAGAGGGGAAATTCATACCTATTTGAAAATAATTTTCATGGTAACATTATATAGATAGCATAGTAGTTAGGTAAGATTGAGTTAGATTCATAGATTGAGTTTGTATATATTGAGAAAATAGTATTATTAACTGGTGAAGATACACCTTAATATTCTCTTATATAAGATATTAGAGGCACCAACTCCTCCCAAGCCACCCTCATTCCTGATTACCATTATTAGTTATAGGTTTCACTTTATTTATATTTCAAATTAGTAGAATTAATAAGCTCTATTTTAACCCCCAAATTCTGTTTTTCTGTTAATTGTATTCTATATAATGTTACCATAAAAATTGTTTTCAAATGAATTTCCCCTCTCGTCAATGTAAAATAATGTATTTTAAATTATGTTTATTTAGTTTAAAAATAATTGCAGAAGTATAAAGGAAAAGGTACATGAAGTATTTTTCATTCTGATTTATCCATTTAGTTCTGGAAATCTGGGTTTCTTTCTAGGTGTGCTTTATATTAATTTCTCCCAAAGTGGTGAGATACTTTAGCCAAAAATAATTATGTGTTTTTATAAACCCATCGTATATGATGTTTTATGAATTGACATGTTAGCACTTAAAGGCTAAAAAAACAAAATCAAAAACAAAAATATAATGGTAAACTCAAACTTATAAGAGACCATTTTAAGAGATTGAGGCAATTCAAAGTCAATCACACTGTGTTGGGATGACTAGAAAACAACTAATTTAATCATTTCAATTGTAATAATTCCAGTGTTCACTTTAAGAAACTCAAGATTACATAAATATGGCCCCATTTACTGTTTACTGGGGGTGAGGGGTTAGTAATAGGGAGCGACAGGAACCTAGACACCTTTTAAAAAAAAACATTTTATGACACTTTCTACTTCGTCATTCAGGGAAAAGACTCTTCACAAAGCTATATTGTGTGAAATAAATATTTTTTGTGGAATATGTGTTTTGCCCTATACTTTTATAGTTCTTTGATATCAGGTTTAATAGGGACCCATATGATATGGCAATGGAGGACAGTGTCTCACCAGTGCCTGACATATAACTAACACTATTTGTTGAATGAATGAAAAGTCCTGTATTTTTCAGGATTTACATGTGGAAGTGGCATAGAATGACAATTGAGAGCAGTGTGCACATTGCACTGGCTATAGTTGACTGGGTACTTATAAATGTGCTTAACAACTACATATATGTTAGCCACTATACTATTGAGTACTATTTTACCCTCACAACAAACTTTTGTGGTAGATACACTACGTTATCCATCCATCAATACACTAAATTAACCATTAATGGATGATACACTAATAGTATCCATCCACCCATTTTATAAATGAAGAATTTGAAACAAACAAACAAACAAACAAAAACGTTGGAATAAATTGTTCAGGTAAACTAAAGAACGAGGCTGAGATTAAAACCCAAGTTGCCAGGCTGACTCCAGAGAACCTGCTCTTAACCAAAGCCACTTCTCAAATGCCATGTATTTGCTCGTCTCGGTTAGTTGAGGTTTATCACCATTTTACAGCAAAGAAAACTGTCTCAAAAAGTTTGTATTTTACCAAAGGACTTACCTAGCAAGTGACACACCAGAATTCAAAACCAATTTGTCCTTAAATCTTCTATTTTCCCTACTATTTTACACTCAATTCTTCATGACATTGTGAACTTATCATTAATGGAAGACATTATTTTGAGGTAGGTAGTAGATGTTTGGCATATATATCTGTAGATTAAGCACATGTAATAGTGTATTATTAACTTTTTAAAAACGAAGGTGTAAAAATATTTGCCTAGAAGCAGAGACTATTTGTGGATTTGGAGAGAAGAGACAAAAAAAAAAAAGCCGTATTTTCTCAAGCCATTTTTGACATAGCTTTGGTTTTCCAGCAAGTGTTTGGATGTGACACGTTAATATTATCAGTTTAATGAATTGCAACATTGACCTGAAATTCTGAAAAGAACTAATTTGATGTGCTTTTATTAGCATGTAATAAATTTCATGTTAAGATTTTCATTAATTTTCCTAGATTATATATTTTAGACATTTCCTATTTCTAACAAGATGTCTTACTGGTTACATTCCTTACTGGCCTTATTGTACATGATAAACTGAAGCAAATCATCAAGGTTATAGAGTCACAAATTAATCATGAAAATTACAGACTTTTAGAAATCTAGATACTGTGCATAGTATACTAATTTCAAATTAACACATTGGTTCATAGTCTTTTTCTAATGAATTCTTAAATCTCGTTCTTAATACTGATACCAGGAAAGCATAATGTAGTGGAGTCTAAGTTGTTTGTAAATTGTATTATTCATTTTGTAAAAATTGCACACAAATTAGTATTTAACTCTGGGATAGCCTGCCTATACATCTAGTTATATTACTGGGATATTTTATTGACTTCTCTGGCTTTTATTTTCTTGTTATCTTACCTACATGATAAAACTAACCGGTTAATCCAACTGCCAACGTACTTTGTGTCTCCACCTACACAGCTGATTTTGGCTGAAGAAAAAACACACATGTACATGAATTGATCCTACTTTAAATTGATAGTCAACAACATCAATTGGGCCCTTGGTGCATTTAAAAAAATCTATTTCCACTGAAGTAGATGATATTTTTTACCTTTTTTTCTCTTCAAACCTCTCACAGTTCCTCCCTGTACCCATCCTCAACTATGACCTTACTTCTATTTCTCTGAAAAAAAAATAGAAACAATCAAAAATAAATTTTCACATACTCCACAACTGCTTTTATAGCCCTATCTGCTGACAGATCCATTTATTCTTCTCTTTCCTCCTCAGCTTGGGGATGAGTTCTTAGTGCTCCTACTTAAGGTCAAGACCTCCTCAAATGGAGAAATAGATCCTTCCTCCTACTCAGGGGCATCAATGATTTCCCCTCTCTTCTCCATCATTTAACTTCTGTATCCCACTGTTTTATTTAATCAACACATAAATATACTATAATATATCTCGTTTTAGAAAAATAATCTCTTGATCATGCATTCTCCTCTAGCCATTAAACCAATTGTCTTTTATTGGCAAAACTTCTTAAAGAATAATCTCCAATGTACCCCCTCTTGTTCTCTCTAGACCCTTTCTAATCAGGTTTTGGTCTCTAACAATAAGCTGCTCTTGTCAAGTTCACCAGTGACCTTCAAGTGGTCAAACCCAAGAGTTTATTCTCAGTCCTTATCCTACTCATTCATCATTTGGAATTCAACTTTTTATAATAAATTCATAATTTTTACTATAATGTGGGTAAAGTTAGCTTCAAAATACTTTTAACATATTGTTTACCCCACTTAAAACATTCATGTGATCATTTTTTCATAGTTATGATATATTTGGGTCTAATTGAGTATGTTAATGTGTTAACTAATGCCATCATGGGACCTGATGCCCTGCCAAACACTATTAGTACTCAGCTGGTGCTTGGGTACTATTAAAAGGCAATGTTTGCTGTTTCCTTACTTGGGAAGAGTGTTCTTTTCATCACACATTGGTGTTGGGCCTGAGTGACTTGTCTCCACAAAACAAGAATTTGAATGATCTTTATAAGAGTTATCCTGTTAATTACTTTATTTTTATAATCAAATATAATAGATTTGTAATTAAGTAATCACTGTTTTTCAAACTCTTTAAATATAAGCATATTCAATAATAATTAACAAATTAAAATACTTAGTTAATTTGCTTAAAGATAAGCATCACTCAAATTCAAGCCTTATATAGAAATAGTCAACATAAGAAGGGACATGTAACACGGTTTATTTTCTATATGTGGAATGTTTTCACTGACATATTTGGTTTAAAGTAATACTATTATATTCTCTTATATATGTACCTTTTATATATAGGTACCTAATAATGAACTCTGGTGACAAGCTTAAGGTAACTTTTTCACATTTGAATTTTCTAAAATGGTGTTGAATTTATTGGGGTAACACTGATTAATAAGATTATATGCGTTTCATAGACATAATTTTATAATACGTCATCTGTTTGAATTTTTTATTTTTTTAAAATCTCCTGCCAGAATGACAAAGAGCTTCTGTGGAATGAGAAATGGAGAAATACTGGCAATTGGAGCTTGGGAATAAATTTATAGTCAGAGTTTTATTATCTCTTCCTATTAGGTTATCCACTGTGTTTAGTGACTACTACATGAATATGGTCTCTTTTCTCAGGAAACTCTTAAATTTTTAATGGGTAATTGTTTGCTTTTTTGGTCAGAATCCAACAATTTTCCCCATTTTTCATGAAAAGGTCTTCAAAATAATCAGATGCTTATCACTTAATGTCTCTTTATTCTACCACACGGCTCATTTTATCTCTTTAAATTTCTGTAAATAAATCTTGCCTAGCCTTAGCTATGTTATGCCCTTTAAATATTTGTTCATGGCTTCTTATCCTTCTTACCATCTGGCCAACTTATAATTGTTTAACTCTATTAATCTTTTTGCATAAGTAAATGCCACCAGCTCCTTAATCATTTCTGTAGCTTAGATTGTTAAATAATTACCTCATCCTTATTCCATCAAATGACATGACTGTTTTCATCAAGAGAATTTTATGGCGAGGCCAGCCTTGGTGTAGGGAAGACTGAATTCATCTGCTGACTCTCTAGGGGTGGGGTTTTACCTGAATGAAGGGATGAGGAAATTGGACAAGTCTATGCAAAGAAAAAGTATTTTTCTTGGCTTTCTGCCTGACAAATTATAGGAGAATGTAGGAAAAGTAATCAAATATCTTCATTGCATATGCTAGGATTAGAGGTGTTATATGCCACATCTCTTCTCTCAATCATGGAAAACAGGTGATATTTTTATTTTCAAAATAAGAGGAAATGAAGTGATTTCCCCAGGAACTTGCACTTGGCAGAAGTAGTATTTGAATGCAGGTCTGACAAAGTGTACATTTTTAGAATTAACTCAGTGGACCCTAAATAATAATAGAATTCAGCATCATATTCCAATGTCTTTGTGGGTTCCTCCTTGGGATGGGCTAGAATGTCAACCACAGGTTTGCCTCTGTTCTTTTATAGGCTCTATATGAGAATACATGGGTACTCTACCAGCTGCTGTGACCAGCAATGTTGCACGCATGATAACCACCTCACACAGAAGTGACATTTATGGCCCTGCATCCACTTTTCCATTCCTATACAATGCTTTGGACACCAGGTCAACAAGATATATGGGATGCCAGAGCCCAGACATGGTCATTTCATAATCTCTTAGACTTTACTTTTGAAGTAAGCCATCATAGAGCGTGTGGCAATGTTGAAGTTTTCCTGTAAGACTTGGAGTATTTTTATGCTTGTGGAACTTTTATTTTCTTCATCGCAAGGCCGTTGCATTTTGGAAAATTATAAAAGTAACAAAAGTTGCTGAAATTTCAAGAATATGGCAGTAATAAAACATACATTTCTTCTTCTCGTGCTACTACTGCTTACCTGATGCAATTTTATCATTAGAAAATTCCTTGGTATCAAAATACTCCCATGACTGTTATCATTTTTATTTTCTCGGTAGTTTATTTTTGTATACTCAAGAGAAGCTGAGACTCACAGTAAAATATTAAACACTTTTTGCAATTTCTATACCAATAAACCAGCCTAAAGGTAAAATTTTCATATCTATGTGGGCTTTTCTTTTGCCCCATGCTAGTAGTAGTGAGGGATTATACCAGCACAACCTCCTTAGGTACATTCATTTATAGCATTAACATTCCTGCTGGTTCACTGTTTAGAAGAATAAACATAGCACTTTGCAACATCACAGATTTTTAACATTAACTGAAACATCATCATAGTTGGCTGGCTTCATACTGCTATTCCTTTTTGTCTATTTTCTCCTACAAATGTCCATTGTTTTCTAAGGTAGGCCCATCAATTTTTCCTTTAAAGTGAATGAAAGGAAATACCCAAATCTCACTTGTACTGCCTCTCTCACATACTTCCAACGCTATTATTTACCACTATCCGTATACAACCCAACACTCCACATGCACTCTCCCCTTACCTCTTCTGCCCTACCTTGGTGCGCTGGAGTAATGGTGAGAGCGTGGACTCAGACATGAGAGACTCTGGGCCTCACTCTGCCTCTTACTGACTGAGCAAACTCTAGAATGTCTGGTAATAAGCAGAGCCCCCATGCAATGAGCAGATTGGACAAGACGATTTGGAAGACACCTTTTAGCTTTAAATTCTTTTGTGCTCACTGGTTTAGAAGCTCATATGGGAGACCTTAGAAAATCAAGACAGAGCTACATTTCTTTGCCACAGGGATTACATTTACATTAAAAGGTTATCCATCTACAGAGCAGAATCGTCCTCTCAATAGTCTGTTCTCAATGCCTGTCTCCATGTCCCCATGTCCCAGAATTCCATCTCCTAATGCTTTCCTGTGATTTATGATTTACGTTGGTTCATGCTTCCTGTTGGCTGCCCACTAAGTACAGCCTGAAAATAGTTTGGTAATTATCCCCATATATTATATTCATTCTACCTCTTAAAATTATAACCCAATAATTACAATCTTGTCTGTTGTTCAAGTTTGAGACAATAGCACCTAAGGATGCTCTCTCTCTCTCTCTCTCTCTTTCTCTCTCT